>NC_068943.1:75227316-75530346 GCF_026419915.1 Harpia harpyja | reverse complement strand
TGCATGTGCTCTACTTTCCAATAAGATACAAGCTGATGTCTCCACTGTATCCCGTAATGGAAACAATCTGTTGGCAATCACATCACCCACCCTGACCATGGCTGAGGCACACGGACCAGCTTCCTCCAGCTGCTCGGCACTCACCTCCACCAGCGCTGATGCCTCATGTAACTACACCCTCGGCAGGGCCAGCCGACGACGTTATCTTGTTTGAAGGGCTTAAGCTATCCCAGATTCAATGCAACTGAGCTAGTTTAGGGAGCTGTTATACCAACAGCTTTAAAAAGCGACAGCCTTGGTCATGGGGTGGGGGGCGATGCCTTGATTAAAACTGTCAAACAGTTATTTTTGCTGAAATCACAACCCGTTTCCAGATAAAGCCAAACGTGGACTATCCCACAGTTAGAGGCCTGAAACATACACCCATGTCAATCCCCCCAGGGCAGTTCTCCTCCTCTCCCCTCCCCTGTGTGTTGCTGGCCTCAGCGCCTGACACAAGCCAGACCAGGGGACTGCCCTCTCTCAAAATTAACTCAGCAAAAACAGCAGGTGCCTGCGCATGTGTGTGGAGAAGGGATTGAGCCCGGCCAGTTCCTGGTCTGGCTCACAGTGGTTTCTGGCCACGCACCAGCGGCAGCAGGGAGGGAGGCCACTGTCGAAAGCAGTTGTGCAAGCAAGGTCCAAATGAGTTACTGGGAATAACCTTGCCTGCAGGTCAGCCCTTCCGGCTACCTACCTTTGTTTTTGAGACACTGAAGCGACAGCATGAAAAAGAAAATTAAACTACTTTTCAGCAAGTCGTAAGCTCAAAAGAGCTCTCTGCGTTTTTTTGACAAAGCAAAGAAGGAACTCATGGAAGAAAGAACATGAGAAAGGGAAAAGGGATATGAGCATTAGTGAGTCTAGTTTACCTTGCAAATCAGTAGCTCAGGCACTGAAGTCAGACAAGGTGCAGATGGCTAATGGTCGTCACAGCACGTGCGTCCCCACGCCAGAGCCACTTTGAGGTTTGAGCACTAGTGAACCACTTCAAATGCAACAGAGCACCCGAAACACTATTGCTACCATTCTCATCACCATGCTCAAGTTTTTGATTCTCAAACTCTTACCCAAGGGATGACTGCTAGGAAGAAGAGTACACCCTACTCCAAACAGCTGCAAAGCGTAGTTGCAAAGAAACATGCATTTACTCTCTGGGGAATGCACTGAAGCGGCTCATTTTGCTGAAGGGGTGATACACAGACAACCCAGCACAGAGACAAGGCAACCTACAACCACAGAGTTGGAAAGTGGATCCATATGTGCATCCACATAATTTTGTGCCCAGCAGCTCCTCAGCTATCAGAACACTGCAGAGATGAAACTAACACCTGAAGGTCTTTATGAGTAGGTTCAACCAGCATGATCACAGATGGACAAGATCAGGAACGATTTCCAGGATGACCACTTCAAATTTGAAGCTTGCAGCTCAGATCCACTAGTTGCCACAAAAATCACTATTAGATGTGGCTAATATTTTAGCACAAATATGTATGGTAAAGAAACTTCTATGTCAAAGCAAGTTCTCCTTACAGACAATGAGAGCTTGAATGGCAGAAGGTACAAAGCCAATGCTATGCTTCAAGAGTTTTTTAATGCCCTACTCATGCTTAGCTCTGCTCCAGCTTACCCGTCACTTTTTCCAACCATCATGCACAGTGCATGTCTTCAGGCAAGTTTTCTTGCATATGCATCATCCGTAATAGCCTTACAGTTACACCACAAGCTGTTCAGCTTTCTCCATCCGAAAGACATTTGGTGGTTTACAGTGTAGCATGAAAGACATCTACTACATCATCTTACAGAATGCGTAAGAAAAGGGATAGCAATTTGAAGTTCAAGTACGCAAGAGCTGTAGGAAGCTTATGGGCTGAGAAATCACGTTTAAGCCATTATAATGGCAGCTTCCCAGGCATGTGAAGCAACCATGCGCATATGCAAATAAGTCCAGTAATGACTTATTTATGACATGTCCCACTTAAACATGTCAAAGCACTTACTAGAGCTGAGCAAGTTCACCAAAGGGTCACCTCTCTGTACTCAGCACATGCTTCTTCACCAAGGCTCAGCTGAACGCTAAACCCAGGGTTTCCAGCAGCACGCAAGAGCACAGTTGTGGTTTCACAACAAAGGCTGAAAAGACAGTGTTTGAATGAACAAAACCGTTCGTACAGTCAACTGTAGGAGTTGTGTTGTTAAAAACAGCAACAGTAAATGTAAAGTAGATTTGACTTACAACCCCCAAATTGGAAATTCTGCATAATAGCAATCCTATGATGTACAGCAGTTTAAAGAGTTTTCCTTTCACTCAGGAGTCCAAAAGTTACAGAAGTTATGCACCAACTCCTATCCTTGCACAGCAGACAAAAACATTACCTGTCATCAAATCATCTCTCATCCAGGGCTGATTATCAGGCAAAACAGGAGGCAGAGGAGGTAGTTTGTATTTGCTGCTCTGCCATCACACTTGAAACATTTTCTGCAATATTTTTAGAGGGGAAGGGAAGTTTTACAGTAACTTCCCTGATGTTACATGGAAGGTGAACCCAAACTGTCAAGCTTTCTTTTGTTTTTATAGTAGATGGGATTTAAAGAACAGTTCACAAAATTAAGTCTAACTCCAGAATTTCTTTCTCCTGTGTTGTCACATGAAAGATGTGAGGGGAAAGAGACAGAAATGGCTAGTAACTTCCTATATGCAACCAGTTCCCTGTATTTTTTGCCAGGTGCTCATACTGCGGCAATCCTGGAGACACCTCAACACAGAAGATAAAAAGAGAATTCCAATTGCAAGTCACCCGACAGCACAGTCAGCTGTCAGAGCGCACAAGAACAAAGGAGAAAGCATGACAAAACTAGTCACTACAAGCCATCACATTTGACAAAGTTTCAGAGAAGGAAAGCTTTTCTTCTTTCCCCAGACTGTCCAAGCATATTAGCAGTAAGGCTATGTGAAACAAGCGGTGAAAACCACTAACTCAAGTTTAAGTAGCCTCATGCCACAGTTCTTGCACAAATCAGTTCTGACACTTTTCCTCCTCCCTGCAAGGCAGCTGTCCTAACCTGGGTATCACTCTACCTTTAAATAAAGGGCAGTCAGTGCCTCTTCTAATCCCCAAAATTTTCCTTCCTTGCCCACCTTTTGACATTCACATAACAGCCACAGAGGCTACTGCAGCTTCACCAGCTCCATTAGGCCACACAAAAGTCAGAACACTGTTTTCTTAACAGTTGTAAAACAAATCAAAACCTTGTCTCAAGGCAGTGCAAAAACAGGTTGGTCAGGGACTTGTCCTGCACACCCATATTGTATCTTTTGGCTGAGACATCAGCCAGCAGTGTAAGTGTTTGTGTTAGCTAACTGCATCATCCCTCACTTGGTGGCTTTTCTGCAACTGTGCCTGAGATGACACTTCACCACCGATTTCCATGGGATCTTCCCACCTGTCAGACTGCAAATTCTTGTTTTTTTTCCTTTACCCATTCTAGATTACCAGGCATAGGTCCTTCAAAGCAGTTTTTCCCACCATGGCACAACAGTAAGCACATGGTTTTGAAGCCGGCCATCTTAGAAGGAAAACTGCCAATTATGCTATCTATTCACAATTTATTTTTCACTTACCAGTAACAAAAGGAAACTAGCTTAAGTAATTTGCATCCCCAAAGGGACTGCATGTCTCTCAATGGCATTCCCAAATATTCCTCTAGTCACAGACATACAACAAAACCAAGAGACATTCATAAGACTTAATGCTAGTCTCAAAACAGGAACTGCTTGAGAATCAAGTCATTTAGGGTAGATTTTATTTTTTGTAAAAAATTGTTAGTCAGAGATGTTCCCTCCAGAAGCCACACAATAGCTTCTCATTTCTGTCTCAATTCTACAATTAGGGTGGTCATCTGACAAAACCATTTTTTGCCACTCTCATGGGTTAATCTTGCAAGCAAACCTACTTTTTCCCTTTTTCATCATTTAACAGTATTATTCACCAGATCCCACCAGGAGGAGAGCCCATTCCCTCCAGTGAGCCACCCTCTGCCCTCAGTGCTACATTCACTGTGTTATATTGGTGTCTGCCGAGTGCTGTTGATTGAGATAACGTATTCCTGTAAGTCCCACTGTATATTCTGGCTAAACGATACAAAAACCAAGACTAGCAAGATATTGTTGCCATGACTGAATTCAGAGTAGGAACGTGCCAAAACATGAAGAACAGTGCCATTTCCACATAGCAGTTCTCACTTCTCAAAGCTTTCTTAACTCACCTGCAAGTTACTTAATGGCATTTGGTGATATCCTTAGTACAAAGAAGGGTATCAAGTGATGCCCCTTGCAAACCGCTTTGGCTTTTTTCACGCTAGAAACCAGCCGTTCTGACCAGAGGCAACTCGAATAGAGCCAAGTCTCCTCCTCTTCCCACCTGCAAACTTCCTACGACCGCAGAGTCACGCGGCGGGGTCCCACGGGGGACAGCTCCACGCCACCCCTCCGCTGACACCCCTGGGTCCACCCTCTGAAGAGACTCACGCAGCTTCGCTCGCCTCCAGCGGACACAGACCGAGCTCGGTCTTAAGCCCAGGAACACCCGCTTCCCCCGACGCCTCCCGGCCTGACCCTCACCGGGACGGGCGACCAAAAGCCCTGCCTGCTCAGGCCGCCGCGGGGACTAGGCCCGCCCCGGCGAGCCCCCGGGCTGAGCTCCCCCACTTCCCGCTCGTTCACACGCGGCCCCGCAGAGGGCAGGAGCGAGAACGGGCACCGGCAGACCCCTCTCGCCCCGCACTCCGCCGGTTACAGCCCTTCCCCGCGGGAAGGCCCTCTCCAGCCGCCGCCTACTCCCGTCCCGTCCCACCGGCCGCCCGCCGCTGCCCACCTGCACAGGTCCCGGTAAAAGTCGCTCAGGGCCGCGGCGGCCCCGCCGCCACCGCCCCCCGGCCGCAGGGGCAGCCACAGGAGGACGAGGAGGAGCGGGGCGAGCGCGGCGGCACGGGGCCGGGACGGCGCCACGCGGGGGGCGGCGGGTGCCGTGGGTGCCATGGACGTGGGTCGGGTCGGGTCGGGTCGGGCCGGGCCGGGCGGACGGACGCGGCTGCCCCGGGACGTCAGGCGGCACCGGCGACCAGCGGCACGTCATGTGACCCCCGTCCGCCCATTCCCCTGTCATGTGACCGCCGTCATGTGCGGGCGCGGCGCTCACGTGATGCGCCCCTTCCCCTGTCGCGGAGTGGGTGGAGCCTCCCGCTGCCGCCCGCCCCTCCCCCCCACCTCACGGCCGTGCACGTGCTGGGCGCGCCCACTGACCGCGTGACGCCGCCCCGCAGCGCGCGGGCGGGTGGCGGTTAGGCGGCGCGGCCAGTCCGTCAGTTAGTCAGTCAGTCAGACTGTCCGTCAGGGCCGGGGCGCGGGCGTAACGGGCGCCAGCGCCCACCGCGGGCCCCGCCGCCGCCAGGCCGTGCGGCGTACCTGCCGCCCGCTCACGGGAAGCGGGCGGCCCGGGACGGCAGCCCTCCGCATCCCCCGGTGTGGTGTGTGGGTGCGCGGGGCAGAGCGGCTGCCTGCTTCAGCTGCCGCAGGGGCAGCTCTGGGGACGGGTCACCCCGCTTCGGGAGCGCCGGCCTCGGGAGGGGCGGAGTGCCTGCCCCGCTGTGCGCTGGCGCCGGGCCTTGCGCTGTGCCGGCTGCCGGCTGGCTTTTGGGTGTGCGGAGGCTCGCCCTGTGAAATGCACTGTGAGTGGCACAGCGGCTAAAGTCAGAGAGACGGTGTTTGGAAAAAGTTAAAGGGCGTTTTAAATAAGTCACTCAAAAGTGTGCTGTGAAGTCTTGGGAGAGACCAGAAAACTAAACCCGTTAGGGATGGAGGCTGAGGAGGCGATGGCAGCAATGTGGTTGGTTGTATCGCAAGTATTACTACTACAGCAGGGAAGCTGGTGTGGTGTGGAAATTATCCCGTTTCAAACGGCGGGCAGGAGGGGAGGCTTGCACAAGGCAGCAGCGTCATCGGGGGGAAGTGGAAGAGATACTGTCTTACCACCTCAGCCTCCTAGACTACTGAGAAGAGCCAGCTGGCCCAGAGCTTGTACAACATAACTTCCAGGATTTCGCAAATTTTAAGTCGAGTGCTTAAGATTCAAAAGAGGGACTTGGCATTTAATTTTTATGAAATTGCAGCTAAGAAGCAAAGCACCTTTGAGAGTAGGAAGAGGCGTAAAGGTGGCGAGAGTGAAAGAAAAATAAAAATTACACTCATTAAACAGACAGCTGTCTTACTTGTGTGAAGTTCTGTTCACTAATTATGAATGCTTTCCAAAAGTCATTTGCACAAAGAAATGCAAAAGGCCTACAACTGAAGTAGTCTCTGTTCCTCTTGCCCCATTCCCTGACATCCAAAGGAATACGACAGCACTGAAGATGTGCCTCTATGGCAGTTTAACCTGACTCCAGGCTGCTGTGATCTACTCCTTTCCTCTTCCTTTCTCTCAGTTATATATTCTACTTCCCTCCTTTTAAGTAGCATTAGTTCTTCTGCAACAGGGCAGTCAGCTGGTTATAGATGCTGATCTGTCTGACAACTAACATACTATTTTGATTGTTGTAGGTAAGTTTTCAGTGGTATCAGTTGCCTGACTTACTTGGCTCACTGCACGTGTGCACAAACACCAACACCAGCTCAAGAAGGGGGAAAGGAAGGCATAGCTGGCGCTGTGGAAGGAGGAGGCCCCAGGTAAGATCAGCTTTAGCTGTTGTGAAATTTAACCCGACCAGAGAAGCCAGAAGTTACAGCTCAAGTCCAGCCAATGGCTCCCCACTGCCACGCACGGCCTCAGTCCCTGGTCCCCTCTGCCTGTCTGCTTGCATACGATGTAGGGACTTGTGTAAAGCCCTTCAATTCAATTCAACTCATTAGTCCAACAGAAAAAAATCACCTTCTGAAAAAAAAGGGAATAGATTTCTGCTGGTCCAGCAGTTGTAGCAGCCTTGTGCAGTGATGAATCCTGGTACAAGGGCAGAGGATCAAGAGGAAAGTAAAGCAGAAAGATGACTGCACCGGTTGGTCTGTTCAGCTGTGGTAGCAGCTTAGCTTTTAGAGTTATCACAGCCTAACCCAATAGCAATGTCCTCAGCTGATGAAGAGAGGAAGACCTTCAGTCTTTGTGCTGGAAAGAAAGTTGTGACATGAAACAATTACCAATCTAACTTTGCATAGAACCAAAGAAAAAAAATAATGAAAAGGACTGGGTGAATGCTGTTATCCTTAGCAGTTTTCTGTTACTATATGATGGATTATTGCCAACTCTTGCTCTTTTAGTGGATTCCTTAAATCTCCAAATCTGATTACCCAAGAATCCCTGTTGTCTGCTTTTAAGACTCTAGCCTCTATAGGTTAAAGACAAGCTTGATGGCATGAACTCAACGGCTCAAAAGAAGACAAAAGCAGTAGACTAAAAGAATACCAAGTTTATTTCTGTGGTTATGTTTCTTAAACTTTGCTGCTCTGCTGGCAGTGCCAGTATCACTCACTCTAGACAGAGCAGTGCAAATACGTAAGACTTACTGGTAAGTTCTGTCTCTGCTTACCAAGTTGAATTAAAAATGTATTGACCAGTAAATTCACTGCAGACAGCACTGCAAGCAGACATACTGTAGCTTCTGATCTTATTAGCTACCTGAGTTTCTGCAAGTAGGGCTTTATTCCAGAAATTATCTTTGTGTAGATTTAAGCATGTGAGTGACTCCACTGAAGAAAAAGTGACTGCTCACCTTGCTGACATTAAGAATGCATATAAAGATCTGCAGTGTTGGGGCCTGGCAGTGTAGAAACAGTTAATTTCAGTTATCTGATAGGAGCTAATTCAAAGTTGTTTACTGACAAAAGAATGAAGAAGTTACATTCTTCATTCTGCATACTGCTTTGTATGCATAGGCCCCTATATATGCACAAGGCTCAGAGACTTCAGAGCAGTTTCTTTGCATACAGAGAAAAGTATGTGAACAGCTACCTAACAAGAAATAAAGAAATTGAAACATGAGAAAAATAATCCCAGTTAGAAAGGGAAAAAAAACAGAAATTCTACTTTCATCTGCAGTATCAATACATATGCATCAACCTAATAATGAATCAAAGTTGCAACACAGCAAGGATAGCTATGGAGCTGCATAAATACTGAAATATACATTGTAAATACAAATACCTTTAAAATAAAATTGTAAAATAAAAGTTTGCAGATTCCAATCCTGTGCAAAGCATGCAGATTCCAATCCTATGACTGTTTCCATTTCCTATATATTTTCCTTAATTTTTGTAATCTGGGGGATTCAGTGGTTACCTCAAGATCCATGGAATTTCTCCCATGTTTAAAGCTAAGTACATGCATAAAAAATGTCAGGAGCTATGTGTCAGTCATTTTTGTATCCTAAACTATGTTTTGCAAATAGGCAGGAAGGAATTTCGTTCTGAATATCGTTTATAAATAATAATTTAAATATTTACCACCCATGTTTAATGATATCAGCATCTCAGCTAGCTGGATACTGTGGGACAGCGTTAAAATATTCTGAAATGTAATCTCATAATCTTACCTTTTCCTTTTCCTCAGGAGGGGCTCAGCATGATGACTGCTAGTTATGTTGCAGTAAATCCCAGTATACCTGAAACTCATGCTGAAACTTCCAAGTTAGGGATGGTTTTCAGTAGGCAGTGTATCATGAATAGGTAATGAATACGTAGGTCCTCTAAGATTCTTCCTTGCAGCTTGCCAGGTGTCAAATGTCACATCATTTCGTGTTCTTCTGATTCACAGTCTTGCTTCATGTGGCCAGTATCAGCTGTGCAGTACAGGCTGGCTGAGAGGCAGCTCGTTTCTACTATTACTGTCTCAGTTCCCTTAACACTCATATCTGATCTCTGTCTTTTCAATAAATAGGAACAAAAACTCTTTCAGAATCCAGAGCTGGTTTTACATTTGATTGTGGGAAATTCTTTGTCCAGTGAGATTTGGACAGTTTATTTCTAGCTGTCTGTAAGCTGCACTATAATAAAATAATTATCTTTATACTTCGTGAAAACTTCATAAGGCTCTTCCATGGAGCCGTGCTGTTCTTCAGAAAGCACAGAGGCACTGCTCACTGGGTTGTTCTCTCTTCTTTCCCTTTTTCTTGCTCACTACACCTAAACTTTAGTCTTCCTAATCTTACACCCATTGCCATTATTTGTGAATGCTCCTTGTTCTTTTTGCTCCTCATTCAGTCTTTCACCATTTCTCTAATTCTTTCTGCTCCTTTTCCTTCCTTTTTTGTTCTGCTTCTACTCTTCCCTGTTTCTTTCTAGTGTTTTTCAAAGGCAAGCTCTTGATAAGAGCTACCTCCTGATTTGTTATGATGAGTTATCCTGCTGTATAACAATTTAAAATAAGACTGTTGAGGCAGACAGTGCCTGCTGACCTTGTTTTGCAGACTTAGGTTTAGGCTTCCCTATGCAGTTAGAGATATAATGACACTTCCTAATCTAGCTGATATTGTTCAATGAAACTGTAAAAGAATATCAACTTTGTCTAAACACATTGAGCTTATTTGAAATCTTTGTCTTGTTGGGGAAGTCCTTACATGTTGTACTCAGTGTATGCGCTGAAAAGGGCACTGTTTTGTACTGTGGCTTAGAAGATTAGAAGATGGCCCTAGTCAAGGCCGTTCCTGAGTCATTGCCTGAGCAAGTCTATAGCAGCTTTTCTGTATTTCTCCATTTCTTTTTACATCTTTGGTCTAGTTTTCAAGGAATATGACTCTTGGCTATTTATGCTTGGGTCAGAACTCAATATTTTATAATGGTGAATGATCAGATTCACCAGCTAGGGCCTAGGTTACTTGGTGGACTTGCACCAAGTAGAGCAAGAACTGTAAAATACAAACCACTTCACCAGAGTAAACCAATGGTACTTTCATTGGTAGTCAATGAAATTTCACTAGCACAAGTTTTTTATGTCAGAGGAATATGATTTGATTTCTCTGCTAATCCTGTTTCATTTGAAGCACCTACTAGAAATTTATCACAAATGATTTAACCTCAAAGCACCTTACCAAGGCAGTAAATGTGGAGTGAAAGACTTCAGTGTTTTAAACCGTTACCCAGTCCTGGGCGCTTTTACTTCAGTGTCATTCTTCACACTTCTGTCTGTTCTTCCCCCAGGAGCTTTTGTCTCTGTGGTCTCTTGTTGACAGCCATCTTTGAGCTAGCCACCATCCTTTGGTTCTGTGACCTATGCTGATGCCGGACGGGCATCCAACATGAACTTGCTCTTGCTGACCTCGCTGTGTTCCCAGAGAGCATTCTGTCAGATGAACAGATGTAAGTGTGGTGGTAGCAAACACGGCCCCCACTTGCAAGGCAGGCTTTGGAAATGAAAATGTCCCCAAATGTATTTGTTATTTCGGAATTATTTTCTGACAGTTCCCTCTATCCCCCTCCTGACTTACATTTGTCAGCAATCTCCCAGGCTGTTATCTGTTGTCATTAACCATGTACTCCAAAAATATCACCAGCTCTTTCCAAATATGATAATCTGTCATGTTTTACTCTCCAGTAACTTGATTTTTCCAATCACTTTTTAACTTCTGGAGATGAAGTGTTTCTCTTCCCTGCATCTGGGACCTCATCTGTAACATAATTATCACAATGTAAGTTGCAGCTCAGCACAGAAGGATGTGATAATGGGAAAAGATAACCTCCTACTCCCTCACCTACAGTCGCTGAAAACGGTCATGGTTCATCTGCTGTGAGAAGTGCAAGCTAGTATGAGATATGTGAAGACCACTTGCCATGGCAAAAACCTGCAGGTATCTCTTGTGGAGCTGAAGTGAATAAATGAAACTTCTTACATCTGGAAGACTTACTGCTCCATCATGTTGTATTTTTATTCTGAGACAATAAGCAACTTTTTCTAATTCAGGAGTTATTTCACCTAATTCATGAGTACTATGTATGGCAATAAGTTGTCATCTGTTCCATCTTGATTGTCACAAGGTAACTGATTGATAAATTTCTGTTTTGCTTCATTTTTCCTGGCTCTGTGTAGTGTGACTTCTTTCCCTTGTAACTGAAGGACACTAAAATGAGAATGTCATCTTCAGCATCACACTTAAAAACTGACAAACTTCATATACAGCAGAGGAATGACCAGATCAGTTTTGTTTAAAGCATCAAGGCTCAACCTACATTTTCTTTCTTCATATTCCTCTACAATATGTGGTATACTTTATTCAGTTGATTCTTCTATCACCCTGTCTTGCTAGAATATATTTATATATTCTGAGAATATATACTGTCCATGTATACACATTTGTTTTCATAGCCACATTCATAAATATGTTTAGGCCTATATTAGATGTCTTCTAGATATGCATTTTATTTCCATTACATATGTCTGTAAAACATTTTAAGATAACTGAAGTAGAAGAATAAGAAATAAGGTTACATATAAACTCATTTAGAAGGAAAGTAACAATCTGTTTCTTTGATAATAGATACCAGATTTCCCTGTATATTTTATATTCACAAGTTGTTGGAGGAGATAGTGTAGAGAAAAATAAGTATCAATAGCAATGTATATATGAAGGCCCAGTTAAGCCATTACAGGATTAACGCCAAATAACAATATTGTATAAATGGTTCAATTAAAGAGTCGCATTAGATTATAATAATAGATTGCACATGTAGATCACAAGACAAGAAAGAGATCTCCAAACTGCACTGTTTTGAATCTATAATATCTCCACCTGAGTCAGTGGAAGTAATCCAGATTTTCCTTACCTTTTTTCGGTCAGAACCTGAGTTAAATGAACAGAACACATGTAAATAAAATAATGAATGTACTGAGAAATATGCATCAGATCAACATGGAATGATGCTTTGGGAGGTGACATCAAATCCAGATGGGGAAAAGTACAGATACAATTTTCTCAACACTGAAGACTGCTAAGAAACAGAGGCTAGTGTTGTGCTTAAAAAGATACATGCTAACAGATAAATGAACCAAAAGAGAGCTGATAATGAAGAATATAGTTAGTGAATAGAGCTATATTTACAGAGGACCTCAGCCATGCCAAGGTTAGCAATAAAGACGTCATTCATTGCTCCAACACTGGCCTCACTGGCCCAGCCTGTCCCCTGGCTGGGGGCAGGTGCCTTCCAGGCCAAGCCCAGGGAAAAAATTATCAAAATTAGCCAAAACAAAGATTGCTGGTTATATATATTTATTTTCACCAAAATAATTACACTTTGCTGTAGTATGTAATTGAGTATCTTCAGTGAGCTTAGAGTATGTGTTCATCTGAAAATCTTCGCTTGTAATAAAGAGAACTTTTTTCCTATAAATAATATTTAAAAGTTGTATCTGAAGCACATATGTCCCTCTTTGAGTCAAAAAATAAATCCAGATAGACCAAAGACAACACAGAACATAAAACACCCTCCTCCAGTGCATTTAAGCAAATGTTTTCTTCTTCTGAGATAGAACAGTGACAGTAGGGTGTTCACTCCATCTTCTGCACATAGCTGTTAAAAGTTTTACGTCTCTTTGTAGACTCTTTATACATAAAAATACTTGCTTCTGTAAATATTTTAATTTATTCTTTACCTCAACAATCTCTTACCTTTTATCATTAAAATTACTGTTTATTTGCTATAATGTCCAATTGTCAAGGCCCATACTTGTCTTAAAGTAAATTCTTAATGGGATAAATAAATACTTAATTTAAAGATACTCCTGTTCCAGAGACAAACCCCCCAAAACCAAACCAAAATTAGTTCCTTAGTGTCACTTCGTGCTTAGTGATGTTAGAATGATAGAATTAAAGTAAGAATTTAGTTCTCCTACCCTTGAGGACAATCCTTCGGAGTGACCATTAAATACTAAGATACAAACTATAGAGGAAAGATACGTAGACAGTGTTAGTGGTGAAGTAATTACAGCAAATTGGAGAAACTTTAGGATAAAAATCACTGTGACGAATTAACATGTTAGTCTAGATTTCAAACCTATGGACTAAAATTCCAGTTGGAATAAGAAAAATACATTTTTTCTGTTTTCTATATCACTGACTGCCTAGCTGAGGTGCTGAGGGAGGTCAGAGATGCTGTGAAGGCAGAGCACGGGGCAGCAATGTGAGGCGGGGGCTACCCCATGGGAGAGTGACTGTCATGTCAGAGCATGGGGCTAAGGCAACTGTTTCAGATGGTCAACGACTCCTGGTGAGGAGAAAAGCATCCCCTGACTTGACTAAGTAGCATATAGGACCTGGTTCAAAATGCCACTGTCAAAACATTGCTGCGCAGTAGCTACTATAATATATCCAGATCCTTGCAGGAGTAACAGAATTGTGGACAATTGCACTCAATGCCAAGAAAGGAGCTCCTTAAAAGTGAGGAGGTTTTTTTTTTAAAGAAAAAAGTTGAAGGGGAAATAGCTAATAGGAGGTACAACAGAAATCTGTTCAATCACAAGTGGCACAGACAGGCTGGTTGGAGCAGATTGTTCATGGTTTTTTTCCAATATAGGAATTAGGGGCATTAAAAGGTCTAGAACGTGGCAGCTCAAAACAACCTGAAGGAGGATATTTTTCAGGAAATATTTAATTAAGCTGTGAAACAGTGTCAAAGACATAAAAAACTTGTATGGCCTCCAGTGGAGGTCATATGTATTTGTTGAAGAGAAATCCATTGAAAGTTACCAAATACAAAGATTTCTAGACCAGGAAGCTGCTGAGCTGATAACTGTTGAAGGCTCAGAGAGGACGAGAAGGAAGTGTGATACGTATTTGCCCTGTTTCTTCTCCTCTGTAGGCATCTGCTTGTGACCACTGCTGGAGGTAGGATTTGGGGCCAGGTGGACACTGCCACATCCACTCCCTGTCCTTTCCTACCCTCCGTATTTCTGAAACAACTGAAGCAAGGATTCGAGAGATGCCTACTATACCAGCAGCAGGTCCAGACTGTGTATTTAATTAGGCAAGAGTCCAGTTTGGAAAAAAATAGCTTGTAATCATATAATTAAAAATTGAATGATTATATGCAAGGCAGAAGTATTAGAATCATGCAGGCAACCTCATCTCAGTACCTCTTCTGTGAATTTGGAGTTTTGCACCTACAATAATTTTCTTTGAATGTGGATCCCGGTGCTTTATCTTTTAGGCTTGTAGGACTCAACTGGAAGAGCAAAATAATTCCATGTGGACATCATGTAAGTGCCTGGGCAACCAAATGGAAAGCAAACTTGCCTTCCTGTTGCATAGGTATCTAGAAGCCCCAAGTAGTGGATTTTAATAAATGATTTCTGCACGGAGTTAGGAAGAGAAGCACCAAAGTACACACATGGCAGGCAGCATATTGTGGCAGCTACACACAAGCTCACACTGATTTTGTGCTTTCCCTTGACCGAGGTATCGTCAGAGAATATCCTCCGCTGACCAGTGTCTTCACTGCAACATCAGCAGGCTGTGAATGCCGCTGCTCGAACTAAAGGGGTAACTGAAAGCTGCAGGCAGCAGCTGTCCTTTCTGCTGGAAACCAGACAGTGCTGGGGAAGGAGAGGTGGGCATACAGCTAGGTTTCACCCTGATACCTACTGGGGGTACCAAAGGGGTGCACACCCCACCACCAGGACTGGAGTACGCAGTCCAGGTCTAGCATAAGAGGCTAAGGGCTGTGGGTATTTGCAGGTCAAGAAAGCAGCGCAGGGGAAGAATTGCAGAATGTAGAGGATGAAAGTCAGCTAAGGATTCAAACCGTCTCTCTGGGCGCCATCTCATCAGGCATACATGATGCGGGGAACTCAAGGAGTCATGTACGATCCCTTGTACTGAACCTCTCTGTTCACAAAAGCCGGCGTGTGGATCACCTTCCCCCTGAGACTGGCACAGCAGGAGGACTTGGGAAGGAGTCTCTCCCAGATGCACACAGAGCTGAGCATCACAGGCTCATGGAGGATGAAATTACCTAGGACCTTGCTGGAGATCTATCTAGGATTTTTTGGAGGACCCTGCAACTGAACTGTCCCTTCTATCCTCCCCTCAGAAAGCGACTTGAGACATTATACCAGGAAATGCTGTGCACTTGTAGGTTGTTCTCATGCTAGGAAAGGGAGCAAGGGGAGGTTTTCTTCTACGTCAGCAAACAGTACAACTGGGAAGTATTTCAGCTTCCCTTAGAGGATTTCCCAGGCTAAGCTCCAGGCTAGAAGTAAAACTGGGTAGTATGTTCTTCCTCACCCCTCTGCTCTTGCTGTTACAAGGATCATTCACAAAGTCTATGAGTTATAGAGGAAAGCTGCTGCATAAACTCATTGCATCATTTTGGACCTGAACCTGTACAGCAACCTGCCCCATGTCATCCTCTCCACCCAGGGGGTAGCTACAACAGCAAAAAACCTCTGTGCAGTGCCAAGGGAAGTGACTTCCCTCTCTGCATTTCTGAGCACGCTTTTATATCCCACAACATTCATTAATATCAAGTAGATCAGAAGTGTGGTAAAGAGCGTTTTAATAAAGTAAGCACTATACTGGGCATTTCTTCCCCAAATAATTCCTTGTCTTGACTGCACAGCAAAACTGAGTCCTTATTGCCCTGGACATGACAAGAGATAACCAAGAGAGAGCTGCTGTTCTGAAGTGTCTATAGTGTAAATGTGAAGGCACAACACTGGAAACAAAATCATCCTCATTTTATAGGAAGGAAAGGGAAGGACAGAAAAATTAGATGCCAAGACTGCATTAAAACAGAACCCTCATCTCTAAACTCCATGGCTAGTACTTTACCCACATGACAATCTTTCCTGTTCTGCACCACTATAAAGTGCCTATTAACACCACCTGATCTGCACACGGTTATTTCACCCTCTCCCACAGGTGCAAATCATTTTTAAAAATGCAAGCTGGTGAAGAATCACATTCTTGTTGTGCAACAAATGGAGTGTCACATTTTTCCTGTTTTTTTTTAAATCATGGAATAATGTGCTTATCAGTTCCCCTTGTACTGCAGCCTCTCTGCACAGAGAAGAGTCATCAGGTGCCGTGATAAAGAAGAAAGAACATCCCTAAGATATTTTTATCTGTGGATTGGGAAAGATTAATCATTTTTCAACTGCTAGCTGCTCATTTTTATTCATCCTTCTGGATGTCCATCTCAGGCTGAATGTTAATTTTGTCTGCTCTGTGAACTGATTTATGGACAGTTGTCCAAATTCTGAAACATTTGAGGGCACAGCCAGACACAGGTGAAAAGGGGTAAGAAGCTAAAAGTCCTAGAGCACCTATTCAGCTCACGAGCATCCAAATTGCTGTGCTGCATATTATTGCCTCTTCAGATCTACTGCCCTGGCTGCATGCATAATGATCCTTAACCCAAACCTGTCATAATAATCTGGGCATGTTTAAGCACTGTAAATAATATGCCTTGTCTCACCTGTATCACTTTGAGAGAACTGGGTTACGTGCATGGTTACTGTGGAAGCATGTTTTGAACATGCTTCCTGCAACTTCGCCCCTCTCTCTGGTTCTCCATGTGATTATTGTAAAGGGTCTTGAGGTAGGGGTAGGGAATGGCTTTAGAGAAGAGTCTGGGGTTTTCCTGGGCTATTATCTACTCTAGTATTCAAGTTTATGGCATTTATCAGTGTTGACAAATTCCCCGTCAGCAGCCCAGCCCCCAGCGGGTGCATGCACACGTGCCACACATATGTGGACATCACACACGCTCATTCCCCCTGACCATCCCAGGGTGTCCACAGACCTGCTTGCCATATCCTCCACTCACCATCGACAATGGGGAGCTGCTCTGCTGATTTGTCGTTCCAGCAGTACAGTAGATCACTGCCCTAAGACAGAAGCAGACTGCACTCATCTACCACCTGAATCAATAGAGGTGACTAGCCTGGGACTGGAGCTTCAAAGACAAAAACTGGGACAAGTAGAGGGGCTGTCATCGATAAAGGTTTTGATGGAGTGAGGTAATTAGGAAGATAAAAGGGTAACCTGTTCCTGAGTGTTTTCTGCAATGACGCACTGCAACACTTTAATGTAAGGAGAAAGGGGCACGTGTGGAAGGAATATTTATCCTTCTGAGATCTCTTCTCTATGTGAATTCCCATCCAATCCTCAGTCATAACCTACCATATTCCTTATTCCAGGACTGGCAATCTTTCAACAAAGGAGGGGTACGTTGTATTTTTCTTTCCCCAGTTAGCTATTAAGTGTGCCAATGGAAACTTGGCGGGAAGCTGAAGATGCTGCTTCTGCCTGTGGCAGGAGGTCTCAGTTCCTGCTGAATTTGGAGCTCCATGGGGGCCAGAGGCAAATGCATCTCCCAGACATCTCTTTGAAAGTGCCACAGCTCTCTGACTGCCCTGACCTCCCATATTCTGTGTCTGTGTGATACCTGACCTAGCCCCATCCCCTCCTTGCTGTTGTCTTCCTCTGTGGTCTGCAGCTTGGTTATAGTTGGGCAAGTGGTCCTGGGAATTAAACTGCACAAAATACCAGCCCCGGTACCCTGGCATACAACAGAAGGAGGGAGTCAGTTGGAACGGGGTGGCTGGGGTGTAGCCCCAGTCATGCATTGTGTGAGGCACCTTTCTTTTTTTCTGTTTGTCCAAAACTGATTGTTATAAAACAGAGAGACCACATGGGGAATATATGTTCTCCAAAGAACAGGTAAATAATAAGGAAGTGGCTGGGACAGCAAGTGTTGGGACTTTCTCATAGACTCCTTGAACAACTAAACCTACAGGAACACTGACATTTTGGGGATGAGCCAGCCCCACCCTTCATAATTAGGGCAAAAGCCCTCTGTGAGTTGACAACATCCCTATGCTGCCAGCTACTCCTGTGTGTCAGGTACCGAATTATCCAAGGACCCAGAGAAATGTTGATGTCACTGCAAATTATGCAACATATACTTTGAAAACAGACTCTGAAGTAGCCCGTTAACAACAGAAGAACTTGACCATTTCATATACACTTAAATGTCTTGCTAGACCAAAGCTACACCATATGTTTTTGGGTATGTATGGGGACTTACTCTCATACGTGGATTTCTTCCTCTGTTTCCCCCAGGGAGCAGCTCTTTTGCGCACTTAAACAAGCTGGAAACAGTTGAAACTAAATCCCAGTATGTAACACGAGTCCTACGTTTAGTGGGTTTGACTTTTAAAAATGCAAATACACACAGGCCCTGATGACTTCAATAGCATTTATGGGTGCTCAGTGCTTGTATAAATGTCACACTATTTATAACATATTTCTGTGTCCTTTTTTTATATTCTCTGTTGGCCTGTCTCTTTTCCACTGTGGTATCTTTGACTGACATAGTCACATCAGGATGTAGCATGTGTTTGAATAATTAAGAAAATACAAATAAAAGTTATCTTTATTCTAGTCCATATTTTTCCATTGCTCAACCACCAAAGATAACAGTACCATTTCACCACTGCTTTTTACATTCTATGGAAGAAAAATGCTTTTAGTTTTGCAGTGGTTTATTAAACCTTCCAAGTCCAATTATTTGCCCCTAGAGTTTCCCCCCTAACCTTTAGAAAATTGTTTCAGCTATATCCAAACTCATGCCAACTTCCTGGCTTCTCGGCCGCAACCCATCAGCGAGTGCTCTACTAAGAACCACTTTGAGGCTTTCCTTGAACCTCTTCTTCTTGCTGCTTCCTACGAAGAAGTAAACAAGGGGGTTGATGCTACTGTTAACAGTGGAGAGAACAACGGTGACGTGGTTCTGCTGGCTGAGCAAAGATGACCAGTGGTGGTAATTCAGAAGATACAACAGCCTCATAGGCATGGCAAAGATGAGGAACACAATGACTGTGGCCACAATGATGATGTAGAGCTTTGACGAATGAGGTCTCAGGGAGTTACGATGAATCCTGATAACCAAGATCAGGCTGGACAGAATCATTAGAGGAATGAAGATCATGAAAGTCAGGATCCATGTGAAGATAAGCAGTGCTTGGCAATGGTTACCGTCGTCGAATTGTTCCTTCGTTGAATCATCTTTGCATGTTAAGTATTCGGCTACTGTCATCAGAAAAGACAGAGTCCACAGAATTGCACACACAATTGCCGATTGGTGCTGTGACCGGTGGCATCGGTACCAGATGGGGTAAACAATAGACAGACACCTCTCAATACTGATGGCTGTCAGGAGATAGAGACCAGTATTATATCCAAGAAGGAAGACAATAGATAGTGTGGTGGTTATATAATAGTAAAAACCATATGCGAATCCAAAACCAGCAATGTACTCAATTGACAGAATAAATGTACAAAGCAGTAAGGAGAGATCAGCAATGGACAGGTGTGTGATGTACGCAGTGAACGGGTTTCTTTTGATCTGGAAGCAGAGGCACCAGAGGACAATTCCATTTTCACAAAAACCCAGGAAGGAGATGATCATAATTACCCAAAGTGGGGTCAATATCTCCCAGACCCTTTCCTGTGTAGAAATGTTTCTGTGCATTGAGATGTTCTCTGTGCCTTCGCTGGGATGAAACGTTATGTTTGACTCATCCATGGGGAAAGCTCAAGTTTGGATAGCACAGCTCTTCCTTCTGTAAATATGTATAAAAATATACTGTGAGCATTGTGTGCTCCTCCCCTCCCCCTTTTCTTTCTGTTTTGTGGGCCCTCAATTTCTGGCCATATCTGAAAGCCTTAGCAAAAGGAAAACCAGCTTTGATATACTGATGCTAGCTGAAACCCAGTTGTGACTACTCTTGGCAGTGTTAAAGATTGCTAAGCCCATCATGCTAGCAGAAATCCTGAGCTTTCTTCTCTATGGGGTTCAGCATGTAAGTGCTAAACCGCAGCTAAAGAGGTACTCTCAAAGAGCTCTTGGACAAGCAATGTCTCCATCACATTGCAAAATTTCATGATGTAGTGGTCACAGATAGCACTGGTGGTTCTTGTTAGAGCCCTATAATGATCCCAGACAGGTCTATTCAGCTCCCCCTGAAGCTAATGAGTAATGAAGCTAATGAATTCTAAGTTAAACATATGTATTTCAAATGAATTTGGCTTATAAGTTTTTTGTTTTTAAAAAAAATTGATACCAACATCACTTTTCCAGGAAGGGCTTTAATTAAGTAAGTAAAAATAATATGTAGTTACTCAGCACTGTATTCCCTCCAAGTACAGAGGTGGAGGGAAGGCGAAATGCCACTGTTTTGAGACAGTCATTTTTTACCAGCTTTAAGTGTCATTTATCATAGCGTAATATAATTTAACCATGGTTACACACTCTGAACACTTAGCACAACTGCAAATATCCTGCAAACATTACAAATCCAACCCATCGCAAGGAGTAGATGTTCAGGTCCCCTGCCATTGTTATAATGGTTTTAACTGTTGTTTTGCTGAGTTATGGAACGAGTTCTCCTTTTGTATGTCTCCTTTTATCTCATAACAGAGAATTAGCAGCATTGGCTTCAGCTGATTTTCATAGGAATATTTCATGCCCCCTTCCCTGTTTACTTCCCAGCTGCCCCTGTGATGATACAGAGTCAGGACCCTTGCTGATTTACTGATGTTAACAGGGACTGTTGACAATAAGCTTGCCCAGCTGACTTGGTTCATCCATATAAGCAGCCTTGTTCATTAACATGCCATAATGAGAATTTACCCATATGCTCAAGCAGTTAACAAAGTCAAATGCAAGGTAAAGAAGTTTTACTAGGACAACTTTTGCAATGATGACTTAAACAGAGCCATTCACCCCAGTCATAAATTTCTTCGCATGAGCCCTGGTTTTCCTGGGTTCAAAACAGGTTCTTAACACAGGCCATCACAGTCTAAAAAAGAGCATTCAGTAAACAACCTGGGAAGCCTCAGGGCTTGCTGGCATTTGAACCTGCACAAAAATGTTAATGATGATCCCACCTGCATGTTGACCATGCCACCGTCTGAGACGCAGTTGGAGGGAACAAACAACATAGCTGGAAATGTGATAGAGAAGTGAGTGTGAATGCAACAAGTAAATGCAGTGACCAGAATGAGTGGCAAGCCTCCCAAAAGCAGTGTTCTGCAAAAACTGCAGAGAGAAGGTGCTCAAACACTGTGCTGCTGGAAGTGTAGTAAAGCTTTGCAGGAGAAAAGGAGAGTAGAAGCTATCTACTTCAAGAGTTAAAACAAATAGGAAGGGAAAAAAAGAATGAAAAGATTCAAGTATGAAAAAAGGACTCAAAGTATGAAAAGACTCAAGAAAGTTCTTGATTTGTATCTCTGTATAAATGGAGTATTTCTCTCTGGAGAGTAAAACAAAGAGGAAAAAGTTTTGGACTTACTAAGGTCATTCCCACATGAGAGCATTCAGAGATGAGAATGGAAAGAATCCTCTTCTTCCAGATACATCCATGGTCTGTTCAGATTTCCCTGAAGTTGTTGAAGAACTTCCTTGAAGAAGCTGAAGGTTACCTTCTCCAACCATTTGCCTTTGGTAAGAGGGGGAGCAAATAGTGACTCTGACCATGACTCCCTCAAAAAGAAGTGTGCAATTCTCCCATTGCTCCAGATGTCTGAGGCATGCCAAATAAAGGGCCCCAGGCTCATCATCTGAGGCTGTGCTTCAAATGGCATCACTCAGTAACTGGCAAGTCATCTAGCTGAAAGCCTGGGAGTTAACTCTTGTGGGAACTGAATGGCAGTATATGGAAAGTTGTCCTGAGCTGCTACAATACCAAGAGACATAGTTTAAACAAACAAATGTGAAGTGAGTAGGAAATCTATTTGCAGATGATAAGATCTGAAGGAAAAATCTCAATTTAGAACTGTGCTACCATGTGCCATCTAAAATAATGCAAGTTGATTCGTAAATTTTTCTTACGTTTGTTGAAATGAGAAAACAAGAAAGTGAGAAGGACAGAGAGGGAGAGTGAAAGATAAGAAGGAAAGAAAGAAAGGAAAGAAAGAAAGAGAAAAGATAGAAAGTGAGAAAAAGAAAGAGAAGGAAAGAGAAAGAAAAGAAAGAGAAGAAGGGAGGGAGGGAGAGAGGGAGGAAGGAAGGAAGAAAAGAAAACTAATTCACAGAATGAAGAAAATGGACAGAAAGAAAGAAACCACAGAGCAAAGAAAATAGCCACATTATTGTGTTAGTCTCGTACATCCATTCCTCTTGGTAAAAACCGTATCTTGAGATTACTCTACCGAAAAAAATCCAGCAATGCGAACCAAAAATCTGTTCTTGAGATTTAAACAGTCTCCCCTGAAGAGTTCAAACAGGCCTAGGAGCAGATAAACTCTTTGAAAAGTCCCCTGAGGATGTCCCTTGCTTTTGCCCCAAGTATTAGGTTGTTTTTATATTCAGATATTAGCAGAACTAACATTCTTAGCCAAAAAAGGAGAGAGTTTACTTGGTCTTCTCCTTTAGATGTTTCACTAAAACTACCAAATCCCCAAATGGGAAAAACTACTAACTAATGTGAGAAATAAATGACCCCAAAGGGAGGGTCAGAGTAAAGTTAGGAAAGAAACAGAGTGAAATAAAACAACTTCTAATTGCTTTTTGTTGGCTTAAGCTGTAATCTACCTACATTCAACAGCTATGGGACCAAAAGTTTCAAGCTACCTCTGAAAAAGAAAAACACCCTGTTCCTTTCCCATAAAATGAAATATGCATACAAGTGAGGAGAAGAGTCATTGCAGGAATACATTAACATTTCAAGATTGACCAGGTACGTGGGTTCGTAGCCCACTCAATCTGTTGCGCAAACACAATCCAAAATCAGGGAAGCCCCGGCCTCCATGTCTCCATGGAGCGGGTGGTTTCTGACAACTTTCTCCTACGCACACAGCACCTCCTTCATGACTGGTCCCTGGGGCACCATCAGTCATCACCTACACGCCAGGGCAGCAGAGCGAAACCTGGTCTTGAGGGGAATAGGTCACAAACACAGCTTATCCTTGGTGACTTCAAGAGTAACAGGAAGGTTGAATAGCACAGGGTGATCCCACGCCTGCTGACTGTTAGAGTGTTTATATCAGATGCTGCCAAGAGATGGAGTGGCTATTTCTGAATTGGTTTAACTATTAAGACCTTGAACAAGTGGGCTACAATAACAAAGCACGGAACCCCAACAGATCTTGGGACTAGAAGTCAGTATCGACAATAAAGATGTGATGGACAATATGGATACTCTCTTAATTTCACTCTAAACTGAATATACAGCAAGATGTGACATGAATGATAATTTACCCTAGAACTTTTCTCTCTGACACTAACCTGGTGGGAGAGAGCAGCTTTGCAGTGGATGTAAATTGAATGTGCTAACACTTTCAAATATCCTGTATGTACGAAGCTAGCAGAGTTACCTTTTTATTATTTTGCTTTGAGCCTTTGAATAATTTCATGTTCTTATATCTCCAGTTCCTGGAAGTAGAAGGGAACCTGAAAAGAACTCACAATTCATTCTTTAAACACAACCCAACAACCTAGGATTTATAAACCCAATTAGAGGGGTTTATTGTGGTCAATACAGGTGCCAGTATATAAAAGAGCCTCTGTGTACCTGGGAGTCAGATCGCCTAATTATATACTTACACAAGTCATAAGAAAAACCCCTAAGGGATGAGCTTTGGCAGCACTTTCAGGCAGTGCAATTTTTCCTGATGGTCATTCAGTCATTACTGCTTTCCAGCTGAAACTCACTCCATAATTATTCAGCTCAAACAAAGGTTAGGAGTTGTGCTTAGGTTTCAGAGGAGTGTGGACTGAAGAGTTGGGCTCAAACAACTAACAGAGGGCTGAGTGGCATGCTGAAAAACAGAGAGGTTGTAAGATGACCAAAGCCCAACCGGAGGGCTCTAGGGTGCCATGGAGAGCAAACAGAGGACTCTGGGGCACACTGGGGACAAATGCATGGGTCACAGGTGTCTTAAGATCCATTAAGGCTCACAGATACTAGAAGAACCAGAATGACTTATAGTTACTCCTCAATAGGTGATATGAGAATATCGTTAAAGTAGGAGTTAGGCTTAGGGTAAACCTTAGGGTTAAGGTTACCCTAACCCAAAACCGACCACAGAACTTGCTAGACATTTTTACCTTACTCGTATCAGCCATGATCCTAGCATATGCCCAGTTCCCTAAAGGGCGGTAACTGGGGGATTTTGTTTTATAGGCAACAGGCATGAGAGCTGGATTTATTGTTGGCTTCTGCAAAGCAAGGTGAAAGTACATGTCACCAGCTAGTTTTGAGGCCAGCAGGGATCATCTGTTCATAGTTAAAAGTAAGGTTATGGTAGGAGTTAAGATTCAAGAAAACAGAAGATAAAGACTAAGAAGACTAAGTCCAGAATCAGGGTTAGGATGAAGACTCCTTGGCGGCTGCTCAGTTGTTGTAAGGCCAGTTGTAGAATCCTGTTAATGTTTTGTTGAGAACAGTATGGAATAGCAGGCTCCAAAAGCAAGGATTGCTGCATAATCCTGAGATCCTACTGAAAGATTTTGACAACTAAAGTTGGTAGAGGTGAATTAGTGGTATTTTTTTCTGGGTGGTTAAGACCTGCTGCGTGTTGTTTATGAAAGTGGATTTAGGGCCTGTGGCAGAGGGCCTGAAAACTAGGTGTGCTCTGAGAACCTGTGAAGAACCTTACCTGAGGTGAGAATAAGGCAGCCAGTGAGAGATGGGCAGTTTATGGTTACTGTTGGGGCCATACAGGCCCCTAAAATAGTTTGGTAAAGCCATTTTCAGATTACTTTTCTATTCTTTGTCAGAGATGGTTTTGGATGATGCGTGCATTTTAGGTTCTGCTCTGAAATGGCTGATGAGAAAAGGGTAGTTAACGGCAGACAGAAAGCTAGGGGTAGATGGGCCCAAAACCAGTGTGCAGGGCTCTGGAAACCTGCGGAAGCAAAGTGAGAAGTCTGGCCCGTTACCCCGTTGCCCAGACTGGTGGCAGGTTAGAGGAATTGTTTACAGGTAACTTCACGGACTGACTGTCCCGTGAGCATGGGAGGCTTCGGAGGTGTTCCTGCTCCTGGCTTGCGCTGCACCTTCGCTTTCCCCACCGGCACGGCTGCGGGTGGCACGCCAGGGCCCAGCGCTCCGGGGCACGCCGGGCGGCAGGAGGAGCAGAGCAGCGAGGTGTGTGCTGCCCGGGCATGCTTCTGCCGGGGCTGGACGACTCCAGGCTGGCTCCGCTTGTGTAACCCCACAACCGGAGGGGGAAATTGGCCGGTTTGGGGACAGAGGCTGTGCAGACGCATTCAGACGATACCAGGTGGCCGCGTTTACCCGCCTGGCTGGGGCAGAGGCGGTGTTCTGGATCTGAGCTCGTACCTCGGTGTCCTGTCACAGTGCTGGTGAGGAAGCAGCCGGGGGGCAATTGCGGGGAGTTTCCCAAATCAGAGGGGTGGGGAGGGGAGGGAAGGTACCAGGAAGTGAGGAGCTCTTAGTGATGCTGTGAGCTTGGGAGAAACTAATATAAAACAACAGGGTTTTCTATTGCCCATCTTTCTGTGGTTTTTGGGGGGGGGAGGAAAAAATACAAAATTTTAAAAGTTATAAAAAATTAACAGAAAAAGTATTCCTCTGCAAGGAAAAGAACACATATCTTTACTAAAACCCACAAGTGTTCACCTCTCAAAGAACCTCCACAACATATTTCTGTATCTGTTGGTTTAGAAGAAGTGTCCTTTGCAAGAGGTAATGTGTTCCCGCTCTCTGCCTGCCTACTGCCAAGTCGTGGAGAGGGGGAACCTGGGCCTTAATGAAGTACAGAGCAGCTGTTGTCTTTCTTCGCAAACCAGCCTCGCTTCTTTCTGTACTCTGATCTGCTCTTGGTTACGCTTCACCTATCTGAGTCTTTGGCCATTAGCATTCAGTTCCCTGCAAAGCCTCACTAACATTTTGTTCCCTATCTCCCTCTTCATGAGAATTGCCATGAGTCCTTTACAAAATCTCACTTATTCAGAGAGCTCCTATCTTCACACTGAATGTGAGGAGGTCTCCTCTGTCCTTCAGTCCTAACATGCGTCGCAGGTGGCAGCTCTTACCTTGGGGACAGTGGGGTCTGCTCCCAGCAGAAATCCACCCTTGCTAAAATCATTCTGAGTCTTATTTGCCTCTCGGGCCAGTCACCGGTGGTACAAACGCTAGCACCAAACCTGGCATCATCACACATCAGAAGAGAAAATACACTGCACCTGCCTGCTGGCAGCCCCAGCGGCTACCAAGCATTAGGGCCACCACTGCTGTGCAGTGTAAGACAATACAGGAAACTATTTTCAGTCTACATTTCCATTTTATATATGTAAGACAATACAGGAAACCACTGGGGAGAGAATAAGATAAGAATGGAAGTAATAACTTGGCATTTATGATTAACTAGTATAGGCAGTTTAGACCATTTTAGCTTTAGTTGTGCAAAGCAGAAGTTACAGGATTAGAAAATAGGAGAGATGCATGACAGAGATGAGTCAGAGCGTTCCATGACAAAAGGTTGGAAGAAAAAGTCTGAGTGACAAGTAGCCAGTAAACTCAGCTTTTACTTCATTTAGGTTGAGATAAGATCGTGTGGTTATACCCAGCTACCTCATATAGACTAAGACATTTTGTATTACTGATAAAGTAATGAAAGAAGGGTCTGGCACCATGGTGCTCTATCCTTCAACCTGTGTTGTTTCTGGAGGTTCCCATCAACAGATGTCCAAATCCTTCTCAGAACAAGAGTTGCTGGTCAGACTAAGTTATGAGAAGTGCCTGCCATAGTAAGAAAGACTGCCCTGAAGTAATCTTTACTCCTGATTGTACTAATCTGCCTGTCTTCTTTCTTTTACCCCTCTTTTTATTTTTATTCTGTATCACATATTCATCACCTACATGCATTTCCAACCTATCACAGAAGTTAGCCATTATTCTTTATTTGCTCTCTGCACTGCAGGGATAGGTGGTTAAGTAAAATCCTTGATGCCTGTTACTGTGAAACCTTACTCTCTGGTTGGGTTCACTGAACACTCATGATTTTTCAGCTGAAGTCTGGTGGTCCACCTATCTCCCTCCACTCTGCTCCTACACACAGGAGAAAGAGCTATGGTGCTGAGGATCCCTTGTACTGGAAAATTATTTAAAAGGATGATAACTGCTGTATGGAGGCACCAGTACTTCAAAAAATCAAGGTAGATGACACAGGAATTGTTGACAGCCTTTTCTGAACAGTCTTTGGACTCAGCCAGGGTAAGTCTGTGACTCCTTAGGGCAACACCTTTACAAGTCATCTAATGGCATGCTTGCAAATGTAACTTCTGTGTATGGATGTAATTAGATAATAAGCAGTAAACAACAAGAGCTTTGTAGTGACATGACTGAAAGAGCTGTATATTGCTATATGATGCTGGGATTTCATAAAGGAATTTCCATCTGAACTGTGAAAGTGGTCTAAAAGTCCATGGATTAATTCAGTATTTTAAAATCAAAATTTCATTGTGGATATCACATTGGGGTTCTGCAGGGAAATTGTAGCCCAGTTTTCTCATGTCTCATTTGTCCTTTATTGGACTGAACCTCCCACAGTGCACCATGGAATAGGGCTTTGTAATACAATCCTCTTTTCTCTTGCTGTCCAATTGGGAGCCTGACTGACAGAGATGAACCAGAGCACACTGCATCAAAACATCATTTCAGAAGGGAAATGCTTCTTTCTACTTTAGAATTTTTCCCAAATGTTGAATTTTTAAAATGAAGAATCTCAAGTAGCCAAACATTTTCCTTTGAGTCAAGTTTTTCTATTATTTTTAAACTGCTTCTAATACTAGTCTCTTTTCAAAGACAAAATATAGACTCAGAGATAATTTGTATTTTTCAAGGTGACCCAGCTTGAACGCAAGTGCAAAACAAGCTCATGCAGAGAAGGTCACTGAATGAAAACAATGAACTGTCTGTCTTTTCTATCAAGCATATATACCTGGAGTGGATCTAGAATCTTAAAATATCAAAAAAAGCCATTATATTTTCTGCAAAAGGATATTTCTGAAGTGTAGCAAGAGTACAAAACAGTGATTCTGAGGGTAGAAATCATGAAGCCTGTGTCTACTCTGTCTCAGACTTCCTTATCCTCATCAAAATTCCTCCTCTGCAAAATGGGAGTAACATGGGAGCACTGGGAGGATAACTTCAAATCTGTGAGATGCTTAGCTAGCATAGTAATATAAATATTAAAAATACAAGGAATTCACCTACTACTTCAACCTTACTAATACAATAAGAACAGAGTTTGATTCTATTACAGAAAAAACAAGTGGTCTTGGCTTTTTTTATTTTTCCACCTTTTCCAGCTTTCTCCTTTATACCTCTAACAGAAATGGGACAAGATGCTCAGCTGTGGTAATTCATCACAAAGCCATGGAAATCAGTACCAGTAAACCAGGTAACAATTCAGCCTCTGCCCATGAACAAAAGCTGCTCTTCAGGACTCCAGGTTCTGGATTTCTAGCTCCCACAGCGATGTGGTGGTACATCTTGCCAAAGCTTCAGCGTGGACATTTATATTGGCTGTGTCATCAGTTTGCTTCCAGAAACAGTATTGACTTGTCCTCTTCTATTCATAGGTTGGTTTGGTAACAGCATTTGCTCTGCAGAGTTGAGATAATGCAAAATAAGTTAGGTAGTGAACAACAGCCAAGTGAACTGCAGCTGGAGATAAAGAAACTGAAATTCTGCATTTTTTAGGAATTCTACTTCTTCCTGCATCAAAACATCAGGTTCCTTCTTCCTCTGAGGTGGAAAGGTTAAAGACACCACTGCATTCTCCCTCCCCGTAACAGGGACTTCCAGCAACTAAAATGTGTTCAGACTCACTTGAAGTCTCAGTATTTTGTTAATAAAAAATATTTTCCTCAGAATTTAGATGCTCCAGGGACTATTGCTGCCTCTATTTCCTGCTGAACACATTTCCTAAGACTATGGGTTTTTTCTTCCTTGTCATGCTTTCCCTTTATCTTTTGATGTCAAGGACACACGATTTTTCTTGCCCTATGAGCAACACACCAGCATTTCTGTGTGGCTCTTGGCCATGCAATATGTGCTGCTGGCCACAGTGGAGCCAGCAGCAGGAAGGGCTTCAGGGCACGTCCCAGGTGGGCAGTCGTGTCTGCTTGTGCACCCACGGTGGGATGGAGTGGGGCTGAGCTGGCTGTGCAGAGGAGAGCCGGGGTAGCACAGAACATTCAGGTTACCACCAGCCTCCTAGCCAACACAGTCCCAGTAAAAACCACGGGATATAGCCCTGGCAAGGAAGCACTTAACTGCACTTTAACTGCTCACGAGGCACTTAGGTTAAAAAGCTAGAAGCTTGGCAGCTCTGCATCATCTGTCCTGTTTCTCTGCCTCACTGTCCTATATTTTTTTCTCCCTGGCCTAATCTTTTAATACCTTGTTGTGGTTTACATGCACCCACGTTCCCGCTGATAGGAATATACATTCTCATTTAGGAGCAGAGTTTACAAGCACGACTCAAGGCACACTTAATACCCATAACATTGAGTTTTCTCCACCTACGCTGTCATGTGGACTGTTCTGCCGTGGTACAAAGAAATCAGACTCTGATCTGAGATATATTCTCAGCGAAGCTATTTCCTTAGTACTCCTCCAAATATGGATCGATGGAATGAGTTAACGAGGTGTCAGTCACAGAGCTAGACAGTGCCTCCTCATCAGGCTGAATGTACCAATACTCCAGATGACTGTATAGTATAAAATATGCATAATATTTATACATATACACATATCTTGCCAAAATTAAACTTACTACTCTCCCGGGTGAAGAAGGGCTTAGTTTCTGGTGGGTTTTGGGGGGGGACAGTGATGGGGGAGGGAAGAATCAGTAAGAGACTAAAATATAGTTGATGGTATAGAAACCATATTAGTCAATTAAAAAAGCAGGTAAAGAGATTAGTAAAATAACTAGATGGACTGTATCTCTTTCTTTCACTGTAAAGTTTTGGAGACATTGTGATAGCTGAAGACCAAAACCAGAGCTGTCTTTTGACACTGCGGAGAGATTGAGTGCCATCCTTCAGAGCTGCCAGGTGATTCCAGGGACAGAGTCCTGAAACAGGTGCCAGAGGGGTAACAGGCTGACCCTTCCTTTTCTCACAAATGATATACTAGAATTAATAGGGGAGGAGCAGAACTGCAAAAGTACAGAGCAAGGAAATGGTCTCAAAGCCGTAAGCCCCTGGCAAGTCACCACCGTTCTGGACCAGCAGCACCTCACTGGCCCTGCAGACAAGGCGCAGACGTCCAGCACCAGCGCAGAGCCACCATGGCATCCTTGGTGTGCACTGCCTGCCCTGCGTGCTACCGCCACGGCTTGCCTTGGTGCCGGGGACCGTGCAGATGGATGACTTTCTAAAGCTGGTGTTAAAGGGTCTACCAGCAGTCGTACCCCTGCACAGTGATGATGAGGGAGGTCACGGCACTCATCTTCTCCTGCCTCCATGTGCTGGTGATGATCTGTGCGTGATGGGGAGCTCCAGGAGAGCTGCAGAGGCAGTGGCTGGTTTCCCCAAGAGCCACACGTAGCACCATGTCAGGACAACGAGGCAGTGGGTTTCATCCCTCACATGGCAGAGGAGTCACTGGAGTCTGTGTCTCTTGGATCATGACCATCGGTTTGATGACTGAGCTGTGACAGGGGAGGCAATATGGGAGGATGCTGGCCAGGACCTGTAAACATGCATTTTTTGTTCCTGTCACCTGTGATAGTCTCCACGTGCATCTACTAATCCTATTTTGGCAGAGTTTAACTACGGTACAGAATTTGTGAGCCTAACAACAGGGAATGAGCCGCAGGCTATAGGATGCTTCTTGATCCCAGCTAACTAGTTTTACAGGGGATTCTTGCATCTTCTCAGCATCTTAAGCCAACTGGTATGTGTACCTGAGGATGGGATCAGGGTGGAGCCTCTGAATAGGAAAGCTTTGTATGGTATACAAACCTCTAACTCTTCCGAACGGCAAGCTCAATTCAGCACGGTGTGAGCGCATGGCTTAAATCACATCACCTAAATTCAAGCCTGTGTTGAGGCACTTTATTCGATCAAGGCTTAAATGCTTCAGTCTTCACATTTTCATCAGCTGGGAGGAAACAGCTGAGGGGGTGGCACTGTCTGTCCCATAATTGCAAATGCAAATCTTCCTCGTGACGATCATTAAACTGTAGGTGCGGGTTTCCTGAAGGCATGTCGTGCCAGGCAAAACAAGGCCAGGCTTTTCAAGCATTCATCCCCTTATGTCAGTGGTGAAACAGACTTCCCGGTGGAAACATGTGATTGAGTAAGCCTAATTATACCTTCTGGCCTCCAAGAACAGGCCTTTATGTTAATGCAACAGGAGATACATTCTCTGCCCTAATTCACAGCCGAGAGCACTCCCTGACTGCAGTAACCGGGATGATCTTCCAGAGTGGCAATACACATATGTTCACTTGTTCCTCGCTATCTCAAATACACGCTTGTATCACAAGCAGATAGCCCCTTGTATAGCTCTCGGACATGGCTGTTGTAGCCATTATGCATTTGTGCTTTGAAAAGCCTTCCTTTCCATACAAAACGTTGCATAAGGGTCAAAATTCTTCTGGAATAGGCACAGGTGGCCCCTCCCTTCTAGGGTCATTTCTTTCTCATATGCCAACGCCAAGTTGTTTCTTTCAGATGAGGATTTGGAAACACTTCTGGGGAAATGAGGGGAAGCATTTGCTTTTTGGGCCTCTGCCCTGGTTGCTTTTACTCTTGGATAACTTCACAATCTAATGGATGTAGAAGCCAGAGATACCCTCCTGGGGCTAGGCAAAGGCCTGGGCTGCCAAATTGTCTGTTTGACAGCTGATTTGAAAACAAACAGACCTTAAAATAGTATTTCTGCCATTGCATTGGCTTCAAACTTTCAGCCCTGTGTTGAATTGGACCAAGCAAAAGGAGCAGAATAAGCAGCGCTAAAATGACTGTTGTGCCTCCTTTGTCCACAGCTTTTTTTTTTAATTTCCTCTCTTCTTCCTTTATGCCTGTTTCTTCTTTTTTTTTTTTTTTTCTGGTCTGCCCTTTCTCTCATCACCTATGTGCTCTGCAGCTCTCCCTTGAGACATTAACTTCCTTCTTGTGACCACCTGAAGTGCCAGACAAGGCTTGAGAGGTCGGGAAATGAAAAGAGAAGAATGATGGAAGGGAAAATACCTCTAAGGAAAAAAGCCACGTACTTCTTCATTTACTTCAGTGCAGACAGAACCCTCAAAGCACAAGTAAAACTAGTATGGAGATGGCGCATCTTCAGTATCTCCCTGCGACATCCCATCATTGCACTTCTACCCAGCAGGTCTCCACGCTCAGTCTAATCACAACCTGCTTCATGCCTGTCTCCTGTCACACCACCAGCAATAAAGCTCTTCCCTCACTACACGCTCATTCCAAAATCTCCCACTGGCTCCAGGGGGCTGCCTTCACCCCCTCTTACAATGTGCTCCTTCTACCTCAGACAGACGATTTATTTTTGTCTGATTATTTACATGAAGTCTTTATTTGGTACAGGTCTTCCAGGACACAGAGATACACATGAAACAGGGAATCTCAGAAGTTTCTTTGCTTTCCTAATTTAGGCAGAAAAGAAAACCTTCTCTTCCATCTTAACCCTTTAGATTCACTGAGCATTGAGGAAGTGTTACCTTTTCGGAGGCTTTGTGCTGTCCCTCTAGTTACGACGTCAACCCTGGAGCTTGTCCGAGCGCACGTGGTGACCCGCTTCGGCTTTGCCTTTTGCTCTTCCTCCCACACGGCTCATCTACAGACCGTGGGACGTCACTAACCTGCTTGGCGAAGAAGTCATGAGCTGGATTAGCCAGAGTTCCCCTCGCCACGAGCATGGTGGCTGCCACTGAATGTGTGCAATTCTTCACAGGCACAACCACCCATATTCTGCAAAAAATTAGCATGCTGGCATTATTCAAGATAAAAGTAATTATTTTTAAGCCTGTGTCTTAAATATTTTAATTACCGCAGCAGCTCCCATTGAAACCTCCAGCAAAGCACACCCCTTGGCCTGACTGGGAACAGGACCCAGCCTGAAACTTGCTTGAATCTTGACTTACACTTTTGTTCTGAAAAACTGAGGAAAACTCCCTGTGAAGCACATTTTTTTCCTCCCGTTAGGAAATGACATGGTTACTTATGTCAGACATTATCTAAAAGTGTCAGAGCACCTTGGCCTGGCTGACAAAATCATATCACCTCTAGCATGATAGTGCATCTGGGCTGGAAACTGATCTGGTCGTCAGAGTACCACAGTTTCTGGACAAGCTGGAAGAAGAATGGGCAGAAAATCCTGCATACTTTTAGGAAGGAGTATGATCAGCTTAAATATGGGATTTTTATTGTTATTACATAACAAGAAATTGGGCTTTGGAAAGTAAGACCTCCCTTCTAGTCCTGCATTCCCACTTACTTCAGCACATTAATGATCTCACTTCAGTTTAGTGCAAAAAAAATCAGTATATTCTCCTTTGCATCTGTTCTGCTCTTGGGAATTCTGGATTCAAGCGTTGTTTCTGCAGCAGTAGTACTAATAAAGTCTGCTTATTTAGCTTTAATCTAGTTCATGGGTATGTCTGGGACTTTCCATTCCTGTACAACCAGTGGAGCCTTCAGCATCCCACTTGCTTCGTTTTGCAAGTCTTACAAGCAAGACAGTTGTCTGAGAAAGAAGGCAGCCATCTCCTGTGACTCCCTGGAGACCAGAGCAGCTTTAAACAACTGCAATAGCAAGTGTACGCCCTTGTGCCTGCAGTTCTTCCTTCAAGGGAGCCGAAAAAGCATGTGAGGCTGCCACAAGGCTCACGTTCTGCCCCAGCAAGGACAACATGGGGATGGTAGGTGTGGGTGCTGTAAGCGTAAAACAAGAGTCTTAGCAAATGCCTCCTGGCCTACTTTGCTTATGAAAGAAGAAAAGCAATTTGAATTGTAATACTGGTTGGCTTATTGTTTTAAATCAGTGCCATCTAGTACTCAAATTTTTCTGGGTCTTTTTAATTAATGGGGTATACAAAGAAGTATTTGAACAGCCTAAAGGGTTTTTGCCATTTCATTCAAAACTCAGAGATCAAATGCACCAGAATAAAGATTTCATCCCAAACTTAAAATCTATCTTCTTTTTTTTCAGTTTTCATAGTCTCATTTTTAAAGAGCGATGGTAGGGTTTTATTCTTATTTATATACTTTTAAAATGCCCCTGGGCATTCCTTGTTAGCTCTCTAAAAGCAGACCGATAAGGCGGTGCTTCGCCTTTGTTGACAGGAGATAACCCGGGACACACTGGGGTAGGTCACGGTGGCAGAGCTGAGCACCCAGCCCTTCCTCACAACGGCCGTATGGAGGCTGTGTCTCAAGGCAAGGAGACACAGCCTCAGGGAGCACAAGCCTGTGACACAACCAAGCTCTCCCCGTTTTCTGTCGCATATAGGGAACGATTGAAATCCGGACACCAGAGCTGGAGGGATCAGTGGTGCACTCCTGGTTAGATCCTTGGAGACAAATTACAACGAAGTTTATGACTTGTGAAAAATGTAGGCCCTAGTCCCACAAAGCATGGAACATTATCAGCTGTTATTACCATAAATGAGGTAAAAGATGCTTGGTACTTTGTACTTGGTACTTTTTTCCCAAGCCTATACAAATATGAACAAACTGTACTAGAAAGCAAAAGGTGCAAGATTGAATGATACCGTGAGTTATGTATATATACTTGTGTATATTTAGGTATTAACACAATGCATTAATTGCCATTTTAACACAGAGGGACATAAATAATTTTGATCAATGACTTTGTGCTCTAAAAAATTACAAACTTTTTGGTTACATAAACAAGACTTCATCTAGCTGTGGTGATTTTTTTCTTTGTGATAGTTATGATTTTATCAGATTGGTTTCCATGAAAAGTACTTAGTAGCTGACGAAGCGCATTGTAATACAGATAATTTGCTAACATGGTCACATTTGCTGGGTCTTTATCACAAGAGAAGAAGCATCCTTCATTGCTTTGCGGCCGTGGATTCCTAATACTCATCCACAAAAGTAAGATCCGTAGGCCCACATCATATTTATTTTTTTCTAGTTCTTTCTTTGCATGCAGTGCTATTTAAAAGAGAATCTCTGCTGTGCCATTAGCTCAATACTGTCACCTTGGACGTTTGCAGAACTTGCAGAATTTTATTTCTAACCTTTGCAGAAGTCCTCTCCAACGAGCAGCTTTCTCTCTGCAAGAAACTATTTTTACCTTCCCCTTTTCCTGCCTGAGCTGAAATCTTTGTAACCTTGCTGTAACGGGGAACTGGGAATCACTCAGTAAAAGAGCTGTGGTTGATAGAATATGCAGTACAAAATGTGTATTGGCTTTAAGCCGGACGTGTCTGATAAACCCATTGCTCTTTTGGTGAAGTAGTTTTTAATTAAAGTAACATTCAGAGACTATTCTGTTCCTAATACGTTGGATTCATGAGAAATTAAGTTATTTGCAATGTCTCTGAATTATAATACCTATGAACTTTTAAACTATTTGATAATAATATGATGATATTTTTCCATCAGCTTCAGTAGTACAAACGGCAGAACATGTCCCACTTGCTGAGACAGAAAACAGCTCTCGGCTCAAGTGACACCATGACAGAGTCGAACACCATGTTGTCCCTCCTTACAGACCCAGCAAAGCCGAACGAGACCGAATCCAAGGGCTGAGAAGATGGCATGTTATTTCTGAAGGCATTCTTTGTCAGGTGAGTACTTCCCACCACCACTTTGGGATTCAGCGGGAATGGTATCATCCTCTGGTTTCTGTGCTCCAGGATGAAGAGGAGCAAATTGACTGTGTATGTCCTAAACCTGGCCATCACTGCTGTGACCTCCATGCCAACACTAATGACCTGCAGTCACCCGCAGTTTCAGGGGAGCTTCTCAGCTATCTCGACTTGATGCTGGGCATCGTTTTATCTGCTGGGTACAATGTTGGTCCCTTCCTTTTGACAGCTGCCAGTGCAGCTCGGTGCCCGAGGGTCCTGTCCCCCACACGGCACCGGCGCAGTCAGCCTGAGCCCCTCTCATCCCACGCGTGTGCTCTTCTTCGGAGCCCTGCCCACTCAGTGGCATGGGGGATTTCACCAAATGAAGGACTCACTAGTTCTGCTCGCCGAGGGCTCTGGGAGCACCAATGCAATAACTATCTTCACTTCTGTCATTAACTACCTCATTTTTACCCCTCTCGTGGTTCTCTCTGGTTTGATCTTGTTCATCACTGTCCAAAAGAGGCCTCCGCAGCAGGGCCCCCAAATGAGGCCTGACGTCCCCGTCGTTGTCATTGTCATGGCATTCTTCATCTTCGCCGTGCCCGTCAGACTCGCAAGCACTGTGAAACGCAGACTTCCTACATCGCTGCCGATCAGGCTCGTTTACATTTCTGCTTCATTCGACATCACCAACAGCAGTGCAAACTCCCCCCGGTCTCATTCTGTGTCGAGGGATGGAGGAAAATGAGACTCGGGGAAGCTGTTCAGAGAGCACTTCGGAGAGCCTTAAAGGATGGGACAGGGAGGGCAAGGTGAGAGCAGAAACAGAGCCAGGACAGGTTGGAAACCCAGGAGTTCAGTCACAAGATCCTCTCGAGGGATGCATTCTGCAGGTGGACAAGCTTTTCAGACTTGTGAAGACTATAAAGACAGCAAGTCACTACGTGAGATTACCGAGGAAGACTTTGCTGTCCTCAGCACAAGCGGATTTGAAGGGGAGGCAAAACAACCTGCGGGTGGTGTTGCCAGACCCGTAGTGTGACAAAAACAAAATATTTTTCCATTGGCAAAGAAAAGCAGTTTTTGAAAAGTTAAAGTGAACTCTCCATATTATTTGTTTTTCAAAAAATTGCCCAATTTTGGTGGTGAAAACTCCATTTGTAGGTGAATTTGGGATTTCTTGAAAAAAAAACCACTAAATCCTCAAAACTTTAATGAGGCAGAGCATTTCACACCTCAAAAAATGCAGCGCAAGCGGCTACAGGACGGAAAGCTGCCACTCAGGTATTGCAGGAGCGAGGAGTGAAGGAAGCAAAAAACATTGAAACCACCCTACCGTTCAAACCACCCTTCCCCTGGCTAGAAAATTAAAATCACACAGGGTCCCTGCCAGAGTGATTCGAGGGAAATTTCCTCCCAGCCTCCCAACTGAACAAGTGAGTCACTGCGCAAGATTACTGAGGAAGGAAGACTAAAGGGGACAGGGAAACCAGCTCCAGCACAGAGGGATGAGGACAGGCAGGCTGCCCAGCACCGGGGCACTGGCACGGGTCTGGGCTGGCTCTGGTGCCCATGGAGAGCTGGGTGCAGAGTGGGGCAACCGTGGCTGTATTCAGCTGGCCTGGGACACCCACCTGGGGATAAGAGACCTGCGAACAGAGAGCAGAACACCAGCCCGGAGCATCATCCCTGTGCTAGAAAAAGTGTTGGAGGCGGGGGAAATCCATATTTATAAAGAAAGCTGCATTTATTTTTGTACTTCGGAGCTGGAGGAGGAGAGTAGCAGGAAAGAAACACTGACCCTTGCTGCAGGTTGCCAGCTCCTCGCGTCGGCTGCTCCAGCCCTCTTGCCCGTCTCTGGTGGGCTGCGTGGGCTTCGTGCTGATGTGGCAGATTAGAGGGTGAATGTGCAAAACCCTGAGAGAAGTGGTAACCTTCAGCGAGGAGGAAGTGATGTGCAGGTGAAAGTGCCAAAATCTCCAGCCTTGGGCTGGAGCCCAGTTTCACCCTGCAGATCAGCAGTAGCAAACCCTTGTGTACCACCTCCAGCTCTCAGTACTCTCCAAATCCAACTTCTTCTCCCATCTCCTCTCCCCTGCTGAGGAGAAGCAGAGCCCGTCTCTCTCCTACACTTGCTGACCCTGGGACCTGTTGGGGGCCAACAACTGGGAAGAAAGTGCGGGACCAGGGTCCTCTTGTACTCTTGCCTTGCCAGCAGCGAGGCTGCTAATCCTGGCACGTGTGCCAGGAGTTCATGACCACTGCTCTAGCACAAATGCTAATAAAAATAGCTGACAGGCAAGCACATCCTCCTTGGGAACCGCCTGCAGCAAGGGGACGGAGCAGCGCTTTGTGCAGCAGCAGCCCTGCCTCCTGCTCCACTGACACCACCCACCGTGGGCCAGCAGCCACCAACAGACATGGTTTGTTCCTCCAGGTGCCTCCTCCTGCAGTACCACCACTGGAAACACACAGGTAAAGGAGGCTAAGCTCTGTAGGGAGCGGGTGTGGGATCCGAGGTGCCAGCCAGACCGTGCAAGTATTCGCGAGTCTAAAGATGGCAACAGGTGCCGTGGGATTAGGAAGAGTTCCAGTCGCATTTCTGTCCCCCATCGCCGTGCCTTTCTCTTGGGCTAAGTTATGGGTAGGATATTCATCAATGCAAGCTGTGGAGCAAGAGCATCCCCCTCCACAGGGATGCCTCTGGCTGCAGACAGCCCCCGGACAGCCCTCGCTGAGCGGCCAGCCCCAGCCCAGCCCTGGAGGCTGCCCAGCTGCTGGAGGCTGCAGGACCGCAGGGGAGGCCCAGGAGCCCGGCACGTCTCCTGTGGCATCGGTTCCCATGACCCAGCAGCCCTATGGAACAATTACATCAAGCTGCTTCAGTCCCACATCCCAGGGGAGGGGGCAAGCCCTGAGCACTGCGGGCAGCTGTGGGAGCCTGTGGGTTTGCAAATCCTCGTGTTTATGTAGGAATGGCAAAGTCCGCTGTACACATTTCATGCGCTGGACGGATGAGTTCCAGTGGGTGAGTGAACGACTGCCTGTTTTGGTTACGCTGGCTGCACTTGTAAGCAAACAGCTTGTTAGACAATGAGAAATTAGAAATTATAGACAGCATGACCTTTGGTAACCAAAAGCTGGAGGCAAAGCAGAAACTTCTAGCAGCACCTTTTAGAGCAAGCTCAGAACATGCCACAGCTCTGTCCGATCACTAGTGCCAAGTTTTATGGGAGAAATAAAATAGTTTGTATTACTTCAAAATACAGACTGAGGATTGCCAATTACTCTTCCACTGCTTAGAAACCCAGGTGAACTCCAGCGGTGTCAGTGGGCTGGACTGGGTCCAGACTTAGAACTACTTTAGGATTTCCTCATTTTGTGTGTGCCTGGGTGGTGTTGAATAACCCATTTTCATGTTTTAAATAGCACTTTTTTTTTTTTTTTTTAACTGGATGTGTTTCTGCCAGGACACCATGCATTTCTCCTCCGTCGTAACCATTACCTCTTGCAGATTTCCATCTCACAGGTATTTTAAAAGCAAGCCTAATTTACAGAACTGGCATTAGGTTCTTTGCCAACAGACTTGCTGTTGCCATTTTCTTTTAAAGCTTGGCTGCAGAAGGTCTTGTATAGGTCTGTGGGTTTACACACTTGCTCCAGAAACAGGAGAACCAGTATCAATCACTCCTGTGTCTGGCGGGGGACCTTGGCTGTCCTACGTGAGGAGAAGGGGATGCAGGAGCCCCATCTCCATCTTGCCTTTGGTAAAATATCTGTCTCTTCATCTCTATATGCTCACCTGGCTGGGGAGAAGCTGCAAGAGGATTCGACTACTCGCCTGTTTGTTAGGATGCCAATGGGAAAGGCACATCTGAATCCCCCCATGCTGAGTATCTGGGTCTCATTCCCCTGCCGAAGCTGCAGGACAGCGGTCTGAACGTCAGGCAGGAGCGCTTCTGCATGCAATGCCTGCGCTTAAAAGTGAGCAACTCCGGCCCAGGAATCCCTCAGAGCTGGGACCGCCCCGTGCTCTTTCCCTGAAGATAAGCCCGAAGGTGCTCACACAATACTTGAAGTACTGGTTTTGTTAAAACCAATTAAAACCACAAACTTGAACAAGGTAGTTTCTGCAGCAGGGAAAGCATAGATGAGCTGGGTGAGACACGGCATAAACTCTCCCCACACATCCTGGCAGCGCGACTCTTCTCCACTTTTCATGGCCTCCTGCCTTGCAACAAACTCACAGCTCCTCAGGGCCTCCAGAAGAAAATCTTCCTTTCCATCCCCTCTGCCAGCCTATGTTCTCCATCATTGCTGAACCTCCCCTTTCTGCCTGCCCCAGCCTGTGCCCTGCAGCCACCCTTGACCACCTTCTGCCCCACGAGCTCCACGTGTCTCGGGGGGCACAGGTAGGGCTTGGAGGCAGCTCGCCTCCCTCCCTGCTGCTCAGCCACAGCCTTTGTAACAAAATACACAGTGCTTACATATACTCACCTGGGCATCTCTCCACCAGTGCTCCTAGGGATGGGTGGGCTAGCCCAGGCAGCAGCTCTGCGAGCCAGCCATCTCAGTTGTCAGCCGTCCCCACCACGAGACACGCCACACCTCCAGCGCAGCTCTAATCCATTGCTTTTGGGCTCCTCCAGCAAACCAAGAGATAGACATTTGTGCTCTCCCCAGCATCGCTGGTCTGTATCTCCTTAACACACCTGCCTTACAGAGACCGGGGCCGACTGGGCCAACACAACACTCCCCTTCTGAGGGTCCCTTGTGTCAGACTGGGTATAATCACCCCCTTTCCTTAAGTGTAAGGGTTGTTGGAAGAAATATGGCCACAGCATTTCATGCACTGCTCCCTCAGTTAGTCTTCTGGGCAGGTGTTCTCCAGTGGTAGAGACTACAGCAACCACTGGAGAGGGGCTGTTGTGTAAAGCCATGGGAAAAAAGTGAGATAAAACCAGAAAACAAAAGTCAGATCTGCTGCTGCATATGGAGAACACCACAAAAATGTGTTAACAGAGCAGTTGTACAGCAGGGTTTTCCCACGTCAAAGGCATATGGAAATTTCCTCAGTCGCTTCATCAGCACACAAAGTTCTGACCCAGCTGCGGTGCTGCAATACAGCCAAAGCCATTCTGGCTTGTTAGGCTACCTCACATCAAGGGGGTGAGCGATGCCACCACTTTGCACCGGGCTGTTTCACTTGATTTGTCCAGCAAAACATATGCAACTTCGCCACTCCAAGATGGACCAAGGTTTTCAGCTATGATGTATTTTGAATGAATGCATAATATTAAGAGGAATCGATGATTCACACCATTAGAAAACACAGGAGTATATAAAATTTTCTTCTACATAAAAAGAATACCTTGCCTTTTAAGAGAGGTAAATCCTGCTCTCCTCCAATGCCAGAGTATATCTGGCATATCACCACTGAAGCCACGAGCAGTAAGAATGACATTTGAAGGAATATTTAGAAATAATTTTGCCTTTTCCATGTATAGATCCATAGACATTTTTGCATAATTGAACAGTGTTGTTTGTTGGGTTTGTTGTTTTGTTTGTTTGTTTGTTTTTTTAAATTAATGATAAAAATAAAATTTCTCAACAACAGTCTGGTATGACAGTATTTCTTTTAATCTGAGACAATGCTGAGCTCCTCCATTGCAAGACTTCCACTCTGGCTTTCAGCAACAGGAGGTGCCCTGAGAGGCTTCCCACCAGAGTAGAGATGTTATCTCAAAACCCACATATTTAATCTTGAACATGTAGAAAAAAAAAAAAAGTCAATGTATCAAAAATCAAATTGTTCGTGGAAATAGATATATTCTGATCTGCAGTGCTTCATTTGCAGGGCTATACTTTTAATGCACACCTTCACAACTTGAATTCTAACATCTTGTTTCATTGATGGTTGGAATTCTCCTTTCAAGCCTTACAGCTGAAGTACAAGTTTCTCACAGTGCTGAGAAGCAGGTGTGCTGTAACTGCTGCTAGGGACTTTGCTGTGGTTTTATCACTGTCTTAGGGAGCCAGGTTTGGTTTTCTAAGCTGCCAGCCCTCAGAGTCACTCAGCAACTTTGACATGCACCTCTTCAGAGCCAGAGTTACAAGGCAGGTTGCACCACCCTGAATTGGCTTCACAAGAATCAAAAGCACCCCCCACTCCTTGCAGAAGACATGCAGGAACAGGCATAACCTGAACTACTTTTGATCCTTCCAACTTCAATTAATAACAGCTCCCTAGTCTGGAGCAAAAGCAACAGCTGAGGTCAGAATGGCCAGATTGGCATGTTCAGAGAGATTTTGTCTTGATCTACAGCCACTCAGAAAGACTTGTAAATCTGTTCCCACAGCTAGAAGTTGCTGCTCTGATTTGTTAGACTAGCCGCCAGCTAACTCATTTCATGGGAACTGACTGCTAGTACATCTGATTGATCTCTTTAAAAGGCTCTGAGCAGCGAGTGACCCTAGGTTATTACAGGCAGGCAACTTGTTTCTGTAAATTCTCCCCTAGGAGGGAGATCAGAACATACTCAACCCTCTCTCATTTCTTCTTCGTGTATTTACTCTGCATGTAAACTTACCTGATTTATAGTAGGAATATCTAGTAGATCTACAGCAATTGTAGTTCTCCCAGCTCTAATGCAGGCAAGCCAAGTCTCTCATTTCACTACACTATGTTGCTACATGAGGTCCGTCTGTCCCTTGGAAAGGGGGAAGGCATGGTCAGACCCATGGGATATTTCTCAAAAAGGGGTGAAAGGATCTCTGCTGTCTTCCGCAGGGAAGTGTTTTCTCTAGAGGATGAACCAAGAGACTAGTACTGCAGGGAATTAATTCATTATTTGTCTGCGTGCCACTTGAAAAAAATGGGAGGAAGGGAGCAAAATTTAAAGACAGAACAATTTTTTGGCTCCTTCAAAGTGCATGCTCCTTTAAAAACTCCTGTGCTTCTCAAAGGTAACAGCATCTGTATCTTCACGATCCCCAGATTATAAAGATTAGATGCAAGTGAGGCTGCACCTCCCCACGTTTAAGCCACTAGCTGAATATGGACCCCAGGGAACAAGGGTATTATGTTTCCCAGGTCATAAGCCAAAAAGAGGGTTTTTATGGGAAAATGCATGCTACTGCATGTAACACCCAGTGAAGATATTCCCAATCTACACCACACACAGAGCCTGTGCTCTCCTTGACACAATGGGGGTGTCTAATGATGCTGAAAGACAAAAAAACATTACAGAATAAACAGGAAGATAGTTACACTGGTATTTGAAGCAACACTGTGACAGAGAACCCCGTCACTGGAAGGGGTTACCAAAAAAAACCAAAAAAAAACCCAACCAAAAAAAACCACCCATCATCAAGAAGTCAGTTACTTAGCTGGCTTATGAAATAAGAGCTGTTAACCACAAGCTGCGCAGAACTCGAGAACCACATCTGAAGATACACTGCCCTTTTCTCCTAAAGAGCAACAAAGCAGCAAACCGTTAGCAGCAGAGAGCATGTGATCTTCAGGCACAATGCAATATTGTGCTGCTGCTTTAAGGTCCCCTGCAGCAACTCCCATTTTACAGCCCATTTAAGGCAGATTCTACATATTAGATGATCATGGGCCCCATCCAACTAGGTCTGACTGATGAAATCTAGGGACCATTGATCAGCAGGTTGTTTTTAAGAAGAGAAGGAAATTAATGAGAAAAATTTCTGAAGACCACAGTCCCTGGACTGACAAATACTCTAGCTATATCAGAGAAAATGATCAACAAAGCATGTCTTATGATATTTTTGGATAAAGGACTGCTCACATGCTGTGCGCTAGAAGCAAACAGAAATGCATGCCAACTCACCTGACCTGTGTGTATTCTACAAATTGGAAGCTGATAAATTCTGCTTATCTGTGTCTATCCTCAGCTCCACTGCCACTGAAAATACCACTGCCTGACACTGATAGCACTGCAAATTATTTACTATTCCCCAGAATCCTTCATGAGCCCCAATAGTGGTTTCTCCATCAACTCTGCCCATTTTCATTTGGTAAACAGTGATGTTTCCCCTGCTCTACAACTGAAGCTGAAAATAGCCTCTTTCATTTCATAGTTTCCCGAACTTCATCAGAAATGTGTGTTATGCAGCAGCACAAGCACTGGGAACAAACAGGGCGTTATGAATCGCTGTGAGGAACCAAGAGAGGATCAAAGTAAATTAGGCATTGAAAGAGCCATCTCTCCCTCTTCAGGAGGGGACTATGCTTTGAAGAGATTACAAAACACCACAAATTGGAAACCAACACATCCTCTTTAAAAAAACACATTTCCAAGAAAGCATTTAAAAACACTATTCATAGCTTTTTTTTTTCCTTCATAATTTATTGAATGAAATGAAACAAAACAAAACATAGACGAATACAAAAAGTAAGATCTGCATTCCTCATGTCTCATCTGTAAGGCAGTCCTTTAGAATGAACAGCAAGGAGCTCCTCCGAGTACAAAGGCCAAGAGAGACCACAGTGCCACAATACTAGAGACTCTAAAGGGCAAGCATAATAAAATGCAGTTAGGCTACCTATATTTAGGACTTAATTTTGTTCTTATTAAGCACTGAGATTCTTTTCCAAAATGTGTCAGGCCAGAAATTCACCCTTCATGAGCATTGCTGTCACCACCTCACAAGAGGGGTGCACTTTGAATCTGGAATTCTCTCCTACTACCAAGCCTTTGACTCTGCTGTACAAAAAACACATCCATCCCACACCTGGGAGACTCTGCCTCTCTCTCCTCAAGCTTATTAAAGCTAGCATTAAAGCTCATTAAGATAACCCTCTGTCTGTTATAATAGCACATACACAGTTTTGTGCTATCAATGGGGTAACATTTCCCAGTTAATCAGGATCAACATTAAAGTCCAGTTGCCCAGGGCTGAAAGCTCACAAGTAGCCACCCAGCAGTTGGCAAGTGAACCTGCTTCTGAACCCCTTGCTCTCCTGAAGGGGTGGCAGAAGAACATTGCAAAAGAGCAGCAGACTCTACTGTGACAGGGCCAGGCACGCTGAAAGGAATGCTTTTCCCCCCCCTCCATTCCTGTGATTTCCCTAACTCACTGCAGCAGGCAGTTCACGTGTGGAGAGTGTCTCCAGTGGCGATAGACAGAAATCCGCAGATGAGGGTGATGCTTATAATCTCGCAGAACAAGCCTGACACTGTAATGAAAGCAGATATCACAAACCATGGCTTGCAGGCTGCTTATAGCATCCCACAGCTCGGGACAGGAATCTCTTTATATAAGAGTTGTCACAGCAGAGGGAGAGTGGGATGAAGACTTAGACCAAAGAGGATCAAGGGACAGGAAATTAAGACTTTCTGGTGACTTACTGCTTAAATTTATTGGACAGCAGAATGAACTGGTTCTTTGAAAGCCGTCTGACATCAAAGCGACAAAGAGCTTTAAACTCTTGGTAAATCTGCCTTTCATTCAGCCCTGGCCAGCCTTGGACATGGACAACCAAGAGAGGGGGATGTCGGCAGGGAGCATCTTCCCCAGAAAAATTCTGGAAAATGTACAATACCAAGACATATCCGAGTTCGGAAATACTACAGAAGCACTATTAATATAATCAGAAAATATGCAAAACATAACATGTAAATAAGACAGGTTGTACAACACAGCTGTTGGTGTAAAATTATTTTTCTTTTGACCCAAGATTCTTCTAAACATGAGTCATAAAAGCAAACTGTCATGACTACCATGGAGAAACCACCAGAGAAATAGCAAGCTCTCTTACAGAGCAGAGAAAATTAGGGCAACATAAACTGACTAATGCCATCTTACAGAATAACACTATTAAAACATTTCACAAAGCAGAAATTCAACTCATTTGCCATTTCGAAAGGTCAGTTGTGCCATTTGTATGAGCTTCTCCCAAGGTGGGCTCAGGCACTGGTGGATTTTTCTCCTCTCATGAAGCCATCTACTAGGCTACTGACCTACACACCCCACAAACTGGTCACAGACCTGCAATTCATACGCACAATGCTTGAAACACCACCTCGGATGAAATTCACTTTGTTCAGATACTCGGCTAACACGGTGAGATACTGAGAGAAAGAAGGATCAGCCTCCACTGCATCACTACATCAGAAAACAAAATGGAACAAAGTTTTGTTTCTCCAGTGCTGCACTGATGCACAGTGTCTCAGGAGCAAGAGCTCCTGAAGCAGCTCTTTAACTAGTGACAAAATAGGTATTTCAGCTCTTGGTATCTTCTACAGAAGTCAAAAAAAACTGCAAGCAAAGGGAAGGGATTTCAACAGTTGCCTCTTAGGAACTTAACTGAAGGCACTGAATCACACAGATTTCAAAAATGGAAACTAATGGAAAATTATTTGACCCTTACCCAAGTGAACTGAACTTGAGAGAGCTTGTTCAAGGATAAAGGAGTCATAATGCCATTTCCCAACCTCTGAGCCATCGCATGGCCCCCGATTTCTTTTTTTTAAATGTCAGCTTTGACATAAAGCTACTACTTTCAGATTTATAAAATAAAAATCTAATTAGAACAGTGACCTTTCCAGTAACACTTTCTCTTATCCAAAAGGAACGCCAGCCTGCAAAACAAAAAGTCACCCAGAGCAAACTGACGACTGTTTTCTGTAGGACCCATCTATGTAATGTAATTTTCAGTAAACATTTAAACATCACTCACTCTGTAAATCTGCACAGTAGCAAATGAGCTGATTTCAGAAGAACTAGAAGGAGGAATAATGAGGTGGCATTAGAACAAAGCTAAAGAAATGTAACTAAACAAATGGAAAGCAAAAACTCACTAAAGTGCAGCTAAGTTACTAAGAGCAACAGACTGTATATAAACAAATATTTCTTAACATCAAATAGAGCTACAGAGCAGGAGAAGAATTGCCAAGTCCCAACACAAACTCTGAAGAAGTGTTTAAGAAGCATTTTACCTGACCCACAGAGAAATGCGTCATAGCCCGCCTCGTGAGGAGATTTCTTCTCAGCTGTAAGTGTCCAACACAGTCAAAAAGGAGTAAACACATTCAGCACGCTGTGGAAACTGCTCCACTGCAAAACCCTAACATTCATAAGACCCACTGTTGTGGAGTTTCCCCCCCCCCCCCCCTCAGCTCTATTTCCTTCCTCACCCTGAAACCTTTACAGCCCACAGAAAGTCTATGCTTCTACCATGCATTTTAAAACGATACCAACAAAAAGGCAGCAGTTAAACAGATGGCTGAAAAGCTTAGTGAGATGCACATTAAAAACTTTTAACTTTCATGAAGATCTAAGCCAAGTTGTGTTGTATACGTTATTGATGGTACGGGAACCATTTCAAAACACAGGAGGCCCTGCACTGCAGGACACCATGCTGCCAGAAGCCAGGAAACATCTGCCTTGTAGCCAGTATCGCACCATGTACTGAACACACCCTCCTGCACACACAGCACCACTAACCCTGAACATAAGCCACTGAGCTCCTGCTACTTTCTGCGATGTCACTGCCACTAGCTCCCACTATTTTCCATTCTAGGACCACTGTTTCCCACCTCCCCTTGCCCCTTCCAAGAGCTACTGACTCTTCAGAGCCCCAAGTCAGGCTCAGTTCAACCCAACTTAGCTTAAATGTCATTTGTGCTAGCAGCCTGATGCAAACCTGCCCTGCGTTACCCTCGGCAGCTACCAGGGACATGCAGAACACATGACGTTTTGGGAGCCCAGGCTCTGGGTCTGGACAAAAATGTGTATTGGCAGCTCAGTGGAAATTCAGCAGACCCACTGGCACTGATCCGTGCTTTGCATGTGGACATCCACAGAGTAAAACAAAACCCTTTTGAGCTACCTGACTTTGAAGATTTGCTTACGAACATACCATATTTTGAGCAGTCACTTGCAAGAGCTATCACGGGGCACGTTGGATCTTTGGGATCTTTGCTGCTGAAGACAAGTGGATGTGTAAGATTTTTGTCTTTCCTCATTATGTTAGAGACAAGTTACTCTTCTCTAGTGACCTGGGGCTTCATTTCAGAAAAAGCTACTGAAGACTTTAAAAGGAACTTTGGTAGTATTCTATGAAAATGCTACGATACTTAGCTGAATAGTATCTACCAGTTTTCTTCCTGAAAACTAACTCCTAAATACTTCCTCAGTCTCTTCCCCCAATCAAATCTTCTAAGCAGCAAGTCTGCTCTAAATGCATACAAAAAATGCAAACAGAACTAAAAATCAATGGAAAACTCCAAGGAAAGGGGTTGACTAGATTGTTCTATTTGAATGGGGAACTCTGGAGGGCAGATTAATAAACATATACCCATGGAATGACTGAAATAAAAGACAGAACAAACAAGTATAAAAACTTGTGAGAATCTCCAGTCTGAAACTGCTAAACCAAACAAAAAAACCCAGAATCCCAGTACTGTTTTTATAAGCACTGATTTTGCATCTCCTTCTTGGGAGCAGAGGGTGAGGGGAAAGAGGTGAAATTTTCCTTTTCTTAGCAAAATTGACATGAAAACAATTTATCCACAGAAGAGGTGTAAAAAAAGAGAACTCTTCTACCACATCATGGCTAAGCTCATGAGATTTGGTATCTTCTCGTGTCCTCCATTTGAACATTTTATTTAGTTACCGCTTTGGGCTCAATGCAGCTCTTTCTTGGGAGCCAGCATTTGAAGTTAGGGTATATTTTCACTAAGAACTGAAACTCACTCATTTCGTAACATGACATAAGCAACATACAACTCTAAAGTTGTATGTAAGGCTGTCTACAAGCCAAACTTGTGACCAGTGAAGTAATGGTGGTACAATATGAGAAGTGACTTAGAACAAATAATTTACTGCACAATTACTTTATAAGATGAACAAATCTTTTGCTCATAAATTTAGAAAGACAAGAGACCAGCTGAAAAACATTTGGGAGGAGGGAAAGTATGAACATAAGAAGTGACTGACTTTGAAATATCTTTCCCAAGAAAACAAAAGGATTGCTGAAGGCTTTATAGCCCACCACTTACCTGCACAAAGCTGCATATACCTCCAAAAGATTAGATACTGGAGGAAACTGACATTTCTATAAAAGAAGAACATGTTAGAAAACCAACCAAGACAGACCTCTTGGTAAGTGAGCTCATTTACTGATACTACTGATTCATTAAATGAGATCTAAAATCAGAATGTCTCAGGGCAACACTGAGAACTGGTCACAGTTCTGTAACCACAGGGCACTGAGGAAAGACATCCTCTCTTTTGGGTGAAAGACAAGCCTTAACTCCAAACAGAAAGACCTTTGCATCTCACCTTCCAGATGGATTTTGTTACAGTCTTGGTGTCTATGAGGACAGGAAACAGGTTGTGAATGTTCCTTTTAAATTCCTCATAGCTTTCTGAAAGCAAAACACATGTGGAGAAAGACATCGTAAAACTGAGGAAAAGCCAACGGTATTTCAAATTAATAAGAAAGACAGTTGAAGTCAGAGGAACGATGCACCGCTCCAGCAGTTAGAGCTCAGAAGAGGCTACCAGCACTGCTGCTTGCCTAAGCACTGTGGGTGGCTGGGGTGGCAAATGACCACTGTGCTTACTGTCCCACCCCACTGCAAAGGTAGCAGCCTGGGGAAAGCAGCTATGTACAGCATTACCTGGAAGGGGCTTGTAGAACTTGTCATGAAGATGCATAAGGTCCATAAGCATGTTGTGTCCCACCAGGGGCTATGGGAAGAATATAAACATAACAGCCCATTGGAGCATATTTTTGAAGAGAGCTCAGAGATAACCCAATTTTAGGCATGCTCAACAGCTGTAATCCTTTCCTCTGGTGGACAGCATCCACACATGCTCACCCAAAAGTCATTCAGGCTGCAAAGCTCACAGGAGGACTACTTCTTTCAGAAAATCAGACTTGTGGACTCTCTGACGAGGGTATTTTTTCAGCAGCATTCTAGTTTGAGTGGACCTAAGGAGCTAGGTGGATTCTCAGTTCAGCTGAACACTGGTAAAATCTTCCAGCGATCAGATTTATAGGCTCACTCACAAGGGGAGGGACAGCCTTTGCCTGCACATCACCCATAGTCTTCTGAAGCTGAAATTCATTCAATAATCTGCATACAGAACATAGGAATTTCCACGCATAATCAGAACAATGGTCCATATGGTCCAATAAACTGGTCTGTCATATGCTGAGAAGCATAACTTGCCCAAAAGGCAAGAGTCTGCTCAGCTTTCTTAGATGGTGACTTATGCTGTGTAACACAAGGATTTTCAACATTGCAGACTCCTGCATTTTCTCAAGTGACGTAAGAAACACGTTGCAGAATGGGTTCTTGCTCCCTCTCCCTGGGCTGCACTTGGTTTGTAGGAGTAATAGAAAAGTAACACAGGGAAATCTAGTGTTTGGATCCATAATTCTGAGCATGCTTTGGGACCTGGTCAGTAAGAAGACGTAATGTTTAACACTCATTTTTTCTAACCATGACTGCAATCTAAGAATTCATCTCATTTTTACTGACAACCAAACAGGATGATCCCACTGAATGAGTCAAGTCATTTAATACAAATTACTACTTTATCTTTTATTATCCCTCTACATCCAGTGTAGCAAATCCAGAAGAGATGAAAAATGAGAGGAGGGAAGAGGCGTTTTACCTTCTTGGCTTTAACAAGTGTCTGGAAGAGGTTGGTGAAGCCCCGGGCAGACAGGAGAATGAGCTCCTTCTGGCAATGGTCATCAGGGGAGTTCTCCAGAAGCTGACGATGCTGTGGACTCACTTTTTTCACCATTACCTGAAAAGAACAGTCATTGGGTATCTCAGCCTCCCATGCTAGTTGTATGCACATTGCTTACTGGGGTTCAGTAATGCTGAGGACATGTTCAGCTTCTAGGCTATGAAGGATGAAGAAATAGTGCATCAGGATTGTCTCACTTCTCTTCCATATGGAGATCAGTGCTCCAGTAACAAGAGAGACCTGCTCTAAGGGTGTCTTATTAACGCTTCTCTTGTTAAGAGGATGGTTCCTACCACAGGTTTTTTCAGAGCACAGATGGACACAATTCAATTTAACTTGACACCAATATGCTAAGTTCATGTCACCAAAAAACAGAAACAAACAGCAGTCACACAAACTGAGTCCCCAAAGGCTATGCCTCAGGTAAAAAGGCTGGGTAAATACATTTAATTCAGAAAATATTGCGCCAAATGTAAAATAGCAGTAGCAAATAGCAAAACAGCAAGCCATGTAACAGACAGAGTAGAATTCTTCAAAGCAACTACATGGCAAAAGTCAGCAAAGGACAACCACAAAAAAAAGGCTAAAAACTGTACATTCTTGTGGAAGTATTGAAGGAGAGATCTAAAAGCCTGGAGACACAGAGTGCGCCCCTCCGGAAGTGCCCCAAGGACAAGCACTTCCAGCTCAAGGTATTTTGTGGCTACAGGACAAACAGAAACCAAAGTTACTCAGTTTTCTGGATCCCTTTTCTTGGGATCCCACAATCAACACTCCCCAGAACATTCCTTTGTCATTGTCTTCTCCTCCTCCTGGACCCTATCATTAAAAGTACAAGCAACATTTCAGAGTCCCTGCAAGAATGCCAGTCTTATGTGTCTAGATACAAACTCTCTTTTCAAAAGATCCACATTTCCATCTCACCTTGTCTCCAAGAGGCTGTGTCCAAACATTTGGGAGGGCCTGTCTCAGAACCAGCTGAACTTCAAACATCTGAGAGCCTGAGAAAAAAAAAAAAAAAAAAAAAAGTAAAAACTTCAGAGGTGCAGACAAGCCTATTTAGGAAAACATATTTTTCTAGACAGAAGGATTGACCAGATGTTTATCCCCCAGTGTACAGAAAATACTCCTGAATGTATGATCTTGGTACATTACCATACACAATGACAGAAAAAAAAAAAAGGCAAAACAAAAAAAAAAGTCACAGTGAGAACTTCAGGCAAATGAGCTTTTGTGAAGACACAGAGAAAAGGAAAAGACTAACTGAAGAGGGAGAAAGGCTACTATGAAAAAGACTGTCTGTGGTTTTGGAAGGTTTCAGAGCAACACACCCAGAAGTCAAGTATAGGAGAGGTACCAATGCATTTTCCCCCACAGCTGATAAGGAACTAACCCAGTCCTCTTCTGAACAGCATTCAAAAAAGACACCTTAATCAGTCTTATTGCTTACTTAAATAAATGTCTGTCTTGTCACAGGTGCTCAACCATTGCCAGACCCTGTTAAAGTATCAGTATCATATCTACTACAGCTAACGTAGCAAATACAAAACACAGCACACTCCCCACCCCCTGTATTTCACACTCTGCAAAAAAGCATCAACAGACAAAGGCTTAAATACTTTCTGTCCTTCCTAACCTTCTCTGTATTTTACTCCCTGATCTAGAGGATTAAGATTTGGTTTCTGTGAGCAAACCTAAAAACTATTCTCTGCTACAATTCCCTGTCCCTCAACTCCTCCAAAGCACAGAAATTCCTCAGCTCTTCTATAGTGCTCCCAAAAGCTAACACTGTTCATGGCCTGTTCATCCCCACTGGCATATATATGTGTCTCTATGGGGCTCCTTGTTGCTCCACATGAGAAGAAACAAACTCTGAAAGGAGACCCACCTTTCCCTTCTCCAAGGGGAAGAAAACAAAAACCAGATCACTCAGGATTTAAAACAAGTCAAAAGTTGTCCTTATCCAGTGTAACTACAAATTCTCCAGCTGCTGCTCTGAAGCAGCACAAAATGGAAGTCAGTTACCACAAAGCACACTCCAAGCACCTAAACATCCACTACAGAAAGACCCACCACCCCAATGGAGCAGCAAAGCAGAGTCCAGAGATGAATGCCTGACAGGAACTGAGGCGTAGACAGGGGCAAAGAGTTGTAAAGGCAGGATGGGCACAGATGGTTTCACTCTCAACAGAGCAGTTTAACAGAACAGGCAGCAAAGGACAGTAGCAGCCCCAGAGGTTCAAGGGAAGTGATGAAGTCACTCAGAGCGCACAAGGTGCCTAAGGGAGATACCCTGTTTCATACCACTCAGATCCTGCAGAATCATAGTCTCCTCTTCCTCTGCTGCACCTATCCAACAGGTCACTTCATCAATAGCCTTCTTCAGCACATCCCTGTCCAGGGCACTAAAGCAGGATCAGGGGGAACGAGGCAGAGTGTGAGAAAAAGCTCTTTACAAATGGAGCCTTGTGCCTTGCTGTGGGAATGCAATAGCATCACTTCCCAACATTCACCCAACTCTCCAGATTGTATCCTGTGATCTCAGTCTTCTTCAGACAGACCACAGCATGCTGGAACAGCTGGCGGTGAGGCATTCAGACCAATACGCTTTAATATTTCGAAAAAATGTGATCTGAGTGAAGGTGAGCTGTCAATACAGTCAGTACTGAGGATCCACATCTCTGACTAGTGCTCACCTGCTGACTTTCCAGCTACCCTCCAAGAGATGCTGGCTAAGGATCTTCTCCTGTACCTCATTCATGTATGGGATTCCATCTTTGAGGAACTGAGGGGGGAGGGGAAAATGCCAGGTTAGTTACTCTCCTCTAGACTTTCTTGCAGCAAATTAGGGAATAGCAGGTTAGCCAGGTTCAAGACTAGCATATACTTAGAAGATGCTGGTGTTCCTCATTCTCAGAATATCCTCTTCAAAAATACAACTTGCAGGTAACGCAAGATGCGTTCTTACATAAGGGAAGACGTGTTTATGTATGGAGGAAAGAAAAAGATTTTTGTCAACTGTAATCAGGTTTTTTTGCTCTGCTTTTACCTTTCCTTTAATGATATACTTCAAGTGTAAGGATATCACAATTCCTGTCCAAAATTGCTAAACAGTGCTCTTACGCGATGACATAGTCTGAATTTTATAGGAAATGTGGCAATACATAAGCTGCAGGTAAACTTCCCCACCTTCATGGCTAATAAAGACTCCCACTGGGTTCTGTTTAGTAATGCCTCAGCTCACCAGAGACAGGTTTTCTTTTTTTGAGGTGGGGAAATCTGTCTTAGGCTGACAAAGATGTGGTTATCACCTCTACGGCCGTTCAGAAAAACCAGCACTCGCTCTCCCTGTTGATAATGAACCATATGATGCATTCATGCTTTAGTAAGATGCTATTTACCCCGGAAACATAGCATTTAGGGATACTAATCCTAATTTCTCCTGTAATTGCACAGAATTCCTCTGTTCTAGATTTCTGGCAGAGAGATTACATACCTTATTATAGTCAAAGCCATAACGAGACAGGAACTGAATGCTAGATGCAGAAAGGGTAAATTCAACATCTGTAACTCCCAGCGTTGAGGGAAAGAGAAAAAAGTTGTATGAATGCACCACATACCTACAATGAAAAGAAAAATCTCTCTAGAAGATAATTACAAGAAATAACTCCTCCCAAGAGAATTCTGCATAAAATCTCAACTGCACTGTCTTCATTATAACAGAAAACTGCTTTTTTACTTACTTGTTTGAATTTTCATTTGAGAATATTGCCAGCCCTGCAAGACAGAGAGAAACCTCCATTGAAATGGCAATGTTTAGCTGGGTATCTACAGATACTGTGAAAATTAGGTAAGGGATGTAGGGATGCCCTGATGGAGTATGTGTTTTCCACTCACTAATGCCACAGTGCAAATCTTAACAGCAACTGCTGGACCACTCCCCAGCTCCCCGAGAGCTGAACAGGGACAAGCTTCTAGTGCCAAGTGGGAAAAGGACTCAAGCCTGATTAAATAGCAAATGGATTGAGCAACAGGTGAGAAGAGGCAAGTTGGTGACAAAAATCTCCAACTATGCATGCACAGGTCTGTGGGTCCAACTACACTCCAAAAGCATTTGGAAGGAGCTAGGCACCACAGAGGACTGAAACATGTTTTTTACTACGTAGGTTCCTTTTTTTTCTATTAATCCCTAAAAAGCCTAAGGCTTTGAACAATATTTTGAACAGTTTTGGAGCTGGTTTCTTGACCTCTAACTGGTTCTTAACTGTCAATAGCCCTCCACCACCACTACAGGCCTGTTCTTGCATTGATTTTTTTATTATTTTTGGAATATCAGAAATACTAGCCTTTGTCTCTCTGATAGTCACCTTACTCATACACTGTATCAAATGACACAGCCATGAATAGGAGCTGCTGTCACCTATTTCTTGCTTGCACCCTCTGTTTTAAAAGCCCTGTATTTGTAGCTGCAATCTTTAAATATGAACAATTTCAGACCAGCAAAAAGTATACAGCCCACCTGACTTTAAGTTATTTAAAATACTAAAAAGTTGTTAGTATTAAACTTCAGAGGGGGAAAAAAACCAAAAACCAACAACAAAAAAACAAACTACTACAGCAAACAAATGGCTCTGTAACGAGTGAACCAAGACCAGAGCTACCTGCAGGGCTCACCAGCTGGCAAAACGCCAGTTACCACTGGGACCTTGGGAAATTTTTTTCTGTGTCAGAACAGCACTTACCAAGCTGAGTAACAGTGAAGCGCTGAACGCTCTGCCTGGCCTTCAGGTACCGCTCCGCAGGGGAATCAAACAGGCTATGAACAAAACCAGAATTGGGGGAAAGGGAATGGAAACAAGAAGGTTTGCAATGCACAGGTTGTTCTCACAGAGCTAGAGCAGCAAGTCTCCCCCACATTTCAAGTCCAACAGCTTTACCTGGGCTGGTTATTTTGTGGGAAAGTTGAATGTAAGCCAGTAAACTCCATATCAAGGGCTGTTGAGGTGGAAAGAACACAAAAAAACCTTAAATATGAAGCATGCGTTCCACCAGCATCAGGACAAGGGTTTCCAAAACACCTCTGTGTCAAACCCAGCGGTAGCAAGCTCAAGAGAAAAGGCAACTGACCGCTGTGGAGTCTCCTGCTCCCTCATCCCTGTGGCAGGGTGAGGTAAGCCAAACATCCCCCCGGGAGGGGCCCGACCCACCCTCTGCAGGATGTGTGTGCCCCCCCGGCCCATAACTAACACCCAGAGCCCCCAACCCGCCCAGCCGAGGCCAGCACCGCAGCGACGGCTGCCTTTCCAGCCCTCTGCCGCCCGTGTCCCGCCTCAGCCTTCGCTCTTCTGGTGCGCGCCAGCGCCATCATCCGCTACAACACACCTCAACGCCCGCTGCCGCCTCGCCCCCTACAGCGGGCAAGGGCCTCGCCGCCCCGCCTCAGCCACCGCAGGGCGGGCCGGGGCCAGCGCTAACGGCCCGCCGACCCACCACCGGCCGCCCCCCACCCCGCCGGGGCTCACCCAGGAAGGCGGCGCGGCGGACGCGGCCCCGCAGGCGCGGCAGGCCCCGCTGGAAGTCCGCCGCCCCCACCTCCATCGCCGGCCCCCGCGCTGCCCTGTGCGCGGCCCCGCCGGCGGCGGGTCGTAACCCGGCTTTAAAAAAAACCAACACAAAAACCCCCGGCGTAATTAACGAAAAAAAAGGCAAAATAATAAAAAAACCCCAAGCATGGGAACCCGCGGTTGACGGTAAGGGGGGAGGGGGCAGCGTCAGGCCGCGCGCGGGGACGCTGAGCTAGCAGCCGCGGAGGTTCGGCCCCGGAACAGGAAGGGCTGCGGGGGGCAGGCACCGCGGGGCTCTGCCCATCCCTCGGACAGACGGACGGACACACGGCTTCGGTCTGGGGCCAAGCAGCAGGCGGAGGCAGAACGAGGGGAAGGGGCACCTCGCTCCCTGCCGCCGCCGCCGGCAGTTGCGCGGCTTCCCTCCGAGAGCTGCGAGGGCGCAGTAGTTCGAAGGTTAGGGTTGCAAGAAAGCTGCAAAGGTGGGTTCGAGGAATTTAATTTTTACCAGGTTTGGCGCGTAACTTTGTTACAGTTCTAAACGTTCACCTAATGACTGCACTTTGCTAAATTAGATGGGCAGTGTACAGGGATCAAATGTCTAAGCATTTCCAGAGGTCAGGTTAGAACAAACACAAAATCAAATATTAAAAATAAAATATACCTTAAAATTACTGAATTTTGAAGTAAATGCTGTTAACTATGGTAACAATTTATTCTAGCCTTAAAGGCGTTGATAATTTTAGAATCAAGAATATGACACACTTCTGTCCATTTAAAAATATTTTATTGTAAGATGCCACGTTCCACCTTTTTCCAGCTCTGGACCTTCACTGTGCCGGCACACACACACCTAAAAAAGCGATCGTCGTGCCTTGGAAAGCTTTCCCAACGGTCTCCATTTTACTGATAGATTCTTCGTGGCTCACGCAGAATGACACCACCCTCCTGCACAGCTTTTTCAAATTCCTGAATCTTGTTTAAAAGACAGAGAGACAAGAGTAAATACAAAGAAAAGCCATCAGCACCGAAGTATCAGTGGGGACACGTTATGTGGAGGGGCAGAGGTTAACAGCCTCACTGAAGCACAATGCCAGGAACTGCAGTTTGTCAAAGCTACCCTTTTGAGTGTTGCAGGAAGGGATTGTCAAGCCACATAAGAAAATTAATGGTGAAGAGGAGTAAAATTAATGCTTAAAAAGGGCCAAATAAGCGTAAGGAGATGGGTACTTGCCGAGTCACAACGATATTCCCAGGGGATAACAGCTTTAAAGTTCACAAAGTTGATTCCTGCTTCCAAACAGCGCTGTGCCATTACACGGCCAAGGTTTCTGCATGCTGTTACTCCCTTGGGACTGTAGAGATGTCTCTTTATGGCCCACTCTCGGGTAGAGGCAGATACCACAACATCCCCATTACAGCGCTCAACAAAGGCTTCTACGTAATGCTGTGTCTGCTCAAGCCGTAATCTGAGTGAAGGAAAGAAAGAACACGGGATTATGATGTCTTTTCCAGTTGTATGGAGAGAACACATTCAAATGCTTAAACATGTAAGTAACTCACTTTCTGAAACAAAATTGAATGTACTAGAACTATTAATATAATAATGAATTCTGGATATTGCTTTTATTATCTAGGGTTTTGCTTGTCAGGACATAAAATAGGACTCATATTACCAGTTCAGCAGAGTGAAATTCCAAGAGCAACTTTTCACCAGTTACTCAGGTGCACAGTCCTACCCTGCCTCATGCCAGCACGCGCACCAAACCAAGCACTGTCCACCTGCACAGTCCGGTACAGGTGCTTATGAGCTAGGCCAGGGGAACGGCTCCAGCGGAAATGTAACTTCAGGTTCGCTACGCAGTCTCTGAAAGGCTTGTGCTTACACAGCAGTTAACAACTTGTCAGGATCAGCAAGTGGTCAAGCAGTACTTCATAAGCCGTAACACATAACCACAGAGTACTAGGAGCAACTATTTCTTATCACTTGAGACAAAATCAGAGTTCCAGGTATGAACAAACTGGATGTGGATCTCCCCTCAAGAACAAAATAATGATTTTGAATCCTCAGCTTAAAATGAACTTATTTTCCAGATGACAAGCAATCAGCATTTTCTTAAAAAACAAACAAAAAAACCCCCCAAACTGACTATTACAGTGCCTCAAATAAAACAATGATGCATGGTCAACACAGGACTAGGAGAATCCTAAATTAAACAGCAGTTGCTTAAGCAATATTACGGCTACCTTAACAATAGACAGAAAGATCTTCAACATGTATGCTAACTTTGACACGATGCTAGCCTACTGTTCTCTGAGCACAAAAGATACCTGTTGATTAAGAACAACTAAGGGGGCAACTGATTCAACAACTCAAAAAGTGCACTTTGTAGACATTCCACCTGGTGGGTTTCTGGGGTTTGTCTTTGTCTTGTTTATTTGTTTGTTTTCTTTTGGAGTCTTCATTTGTGCTGGTGACTTTCTGACTCACCTATGCCAGAATTCACGCTTTGGCCATGTTGTCTTCCAGCCACGCTCCTTCCTAGCGAGGGCCAACTGCTCCAAGTTCCGAGGATTCCTGTTAGTGAAGTCTGGGGCAACAACCTCATTTTCGCTCGTGTCCACTTCGGTCTCAGTTTTGGGAGTGGCTGTAGTTGATGCAAAACGAAGACCTTGGGGAAAAACAGAACATAAAATCCCCCAGACTTAAAGAAAAAAATATAATGCAGACAGTAGAACGAATACAAGACAGAATGATGCAGCCTGTAAAAGTTAGCAGGGCAAAATCTGTTTTTGTTTTTGGTTTTTTTTTTTAAACACTTAATAGATAGATTACCAGAGCTCAACCTGTTTCTGCAATTCATGAAGTGAACTGTAAGCTAAAAATGAAAAGCATATTAACACTGGTTCAAAACTCACACATGAAGTATAAACTCATGCATGACCAGAAGATCCCTAGGATTAAGGCTTTACAAAACACTGGAAGTACAGAAAGAACCAATAACAGCGCTACCAAATAAGAAGGTAAAAATCCTCTATGCTGTCAGCCTAATCGTCACTAATTAACCTAACAAAGAGGAATCTGGAGTTAGGCTCGCACACTCACTCTGCTACACAACTTTTCAGTCCAGAGAAGCAGCGGGAACCGCTCACCAGAGCGACGGGCAGTGTGTCTCCTTGTCAGACCGCCCGCCCCGGCCGGAGACGCCCCAGCAGCGGCCCAGTCCCACAGTAACCCGAACGGCTATTACAAGCGGGAGCCCGGCACCGACTGGGGCCTGCGCACGGCGGAGCAGCCCTGGGATCACCCCGGGATCACCCCTCCGCCAGCAGCACGGCGCGGGGGGGCGGCGCGGAGCCTCCCTGCCAGGAAGGGCCGGCATGGCGAGCCGCAGAGCGGCTGAGCTTACCCGCTCTGCGCGCCTGGAGCCCGCCGGCCGCCAGCAGCAGGCGGCTGCGGCTGCTCAGCGCCATGGGGAGCCGGTGCCCGCCACGGCCTCGGGCGGCAGTCACCTCCCCCCCGCTCACGGGCAGCTGAGTGCCGCCATCTTGGGGAGGGCGGCACTTCCCCCGGAAGCCGTCCTCAGGGACTTCCGCCCGCAGTCGATGAGGTCAGGCAGAAGCGCCCGCCTAGCTTCTCCTCGGCAAGCTGCCCGGGGAAGGGTCTGGTTGTGTCTGATGCGTTTTACAGAATAAAGTGGGAAACTTTTCCCCGACTCGGAGATGGTATTTGATTTTCCCGTTGGAAAAGGGGCGCGAGGAGACACCGAGCTGCACAGACCGGGGCAATGTGTCCTGCAGCGGGCCCAGGAAGCGGGCTCCCGGCTCCTCTCAAAAGCCACGGGATGAGAGACCAGAGCCGCTACAAAAAGCTGCCTACTGTTATTAAAAGCAAAACTGCGCCTTTTGCGCTGCAGACTAGGGATCTACCGCTGACTCGGGCACAAGCAGCGCCGGAAGGTGTGCGATACCGCGGAGCCCCACGGCGGCGGCGGGCGCTGAGCCGCCCAGCCCGCTGCCCCTTCCCCGGCCGCTGCAGGGTTATCCCGACCGCTTACAAGCGCGGCACCCTCAGCCGAGGGGAAGGCGGCGGCAGCGGCCCTCCTCCGCCCCGCCCCTCTGAGAGGAGAGAGGGGCGGGGCGCACGCGCGCGAGCCCGCGCTACCTTCTAGAACCTGCTGGAAGCCTTCCTGCCCCCCCACCCCACTCCCCCGGGGCGTGGCGGCTTTGTTCAACCGCACCCACCAATCGCGGCTTGAGGCTGGGCCGCACCGCGCGCCTGGATTGGGCGGGCAGGGCATGGCCCCGCCCCTCGTGCGGGCGGGGCCGTCCCCTCTCCCTCCACCAGCTCCCGCGTGGTGGGGGGTGGGGCGGCGTGTACCCAGCGTTCCCTGCGGCCTTTCTGGCCATTCCGTGGCTCCGCGCGCTGCCGTCTCGCTGGGCTTGGCGCGGCGGCCGGGCGGGAAGATGGCGGCGATGGAGGGACCCCTGGCTGTCTTCGGCGAGCGGACCAGCGGCGACGCGATCCGCACGCAAAACGGTAACGGCCGCGAGCTGCCGGCGGGGGCTTGATGACTCGTGGAGGGAGGGGCGGCAAGGAGGTAACATGGCGCGGCCGTTCCCGCCGCCATGTGCTCACCCGCCTCTGCCCCCACCCGGGAAGGGTCTCGCCCTGCCGCTGGCTTCCCTCAGCCCCGAGCCGCTAGGAGCCCGGGGGGTGGGGGGGTGGCACTGCTCTTTCTCCGCAGCGCCCTGGGGGAGAGGAGAGGCTTGCGCCATCCCGCGCCTCTCCCCAGCGTCTCGGTGGCGAAGTGATCCCGCGTCCCCCCTCGCTTCCTGGGGAGAAGCATCCAGCGGGAGGGGGGGCGGCAGCTGACCAGAGGCCGGCTCGGTTCCGTCCCGAGCTCGTAGGGCCTGAGCCGGCAAGGCCTGCAGACTGGTTGAGGAGGCTTGGTGGTGAAGGCGCGGCCGGGGAAGCTTACTGGTCAACAGCACAGGGAAATAATCTCTTTCTGAAAGTGGGGACCGTCCTCAAGGTGGGTGCTTTTAACTAGTTCTCAAAAACGTTCCACGCTTCTCAGGGTTTTATGCCGAGTCCCGGGGGAAGGCTGCAAATTCCGAGACTGTTCTCAGTTTTTGAGTAGATAAGAGACAAAGGAAGAAGCTGAAGACCTGCTTCCTGATGATCGCGACAGTCGCGCAGCTCTGATGATACTTGAGGTGGAACACTTAGAACGAGAATTACCTTAGCCTACGGTTGAGATTCTACTTGATAATGGCACCTTTGGTACAACGGTTATTTCTTTCAGAAAGCTGCCATTACTTCTCCAAAGCCAAAGAAATAGTTACTTTTGTTTGGAGTTCAGAGTGAAGGTCTGAGTGGTAACTATTCCCATTATACTACCACTTTTTCAATTTCTAGATTAAGTGGCTATGCTTGTGGGATAAAGGAAAACTTGCCATGGTCTGAAGGAAAAGGTTGATTGTATCTTTTTCCTATATGAAATTGGCAGAACATCCTTTATAAAAGCCACTGTGTTAGATGTTTTATGTTACTTTAGTTGAGACTAAAAGGTCTTTTTTCACTTCCTTGATTTAGTTACAGAAGAAGTGTTTTATTTCAGTCACGGACCTGGTTGGGACAAAAAGATATGTTACTAATTGATATATGGTGATACCATTGTTCTGTATCTGCCTAGAACTGAGGAGTAAATAAGAGTGAAGTTTCATGCCATGAGTTGCTGCTGCCAAAAGAAACAGTGCTACCAACCTCTACTGAGCTACCACCACTGCTCTTCTGACCTCAGTAGTGTCTTCCATCTTACCAAGCCAGCAGAAAACTATTCTTTTTTTCTGATGAGTTAGCGTTGCCGGCTTAGTTAGCTGAACCAGCTTGGAGGGAAGAGTGAGGTTTGGCACAGATTGTATTTTTGAGTAGCAGCAAACTATTACTAGCTTAGCTAGGCTGAAACCTAATCCTAAATTAGGTCACTTTATCTCAAGTTTCTGAATTGCAGGTTCTTGTCATATTTTCTTGTAAACCTGAATCACCTTCAAGTTGGAAAGATAAAACTTTTTCTTTCATTTATTCAGTTACTGCTGCATCTGCTATTGCCAATATTGTGAAGAGTTCTCTTGGGCCAGTTGGTCTGGATAAGATGTTGGTGGATGATATTGGGGTAAGTAAGCTTTCTTTAAGAAGTGTCAGGAGGACTTGTATTCCTGTGTAAAAGTGCTTCCGCTTAGTGTGCTTCATAGGTTTAATGTGCACATGCCTGGTTTTTAACATGGTTCTGAGACAGGGTAGGAGGAGAACTTTGGTAAAATTGAGCATTGGGTAATGTGCGCTACATCATTTTAGTTAATCTGGTACTGTAGTTTATGTGGTACAGTTTTTTCTTTTCTGCATGTAAGTTCTTGTCACCACTTACAAGTATTGGCCAAATTCACAGGAATTAATATCACCATTAAAGTCAGGCCTTATGGTGGTGTTGACTTGTATGTCCTGGTCTCCACATTAGGAGAAATAATGAAAGAATTAAAATAATCCTATAACAATTTTAAAGCAGTATTTCGTATTTTAAAATATTTCAAGCAAATGAGGAAAGTTTGCCATTTTACAGGCTGTTGTAATAAAATACTGTGTTAGAGGGTACGTGCAAAATGTTTGATGAGTTTCTGTAACAAAGACTTTTCTGATAAAATGAAAGTGCAGGTTCTGCACTGGTAACATTTCTGTTGTTAGAATGGGACTCCTGTTTAAAGACAAGTAGTAAACATTTGGTATAAATAGTTATTTTATGGACATTTGTGAAGAATAATTAACTTTCATTTGTATGAATCTTATGAAACACACCAGTCAAAACATGATAGAAATATACTTTGTATTACACATTTGATTTCTGAAAATTAGGACGTGACCATTACTAATGATGGTGCAACCATTCTGAAGCTGCTAGAAGTGGAACATCCTGCTGCAAAAGTTCTTTGTGAGCTGGCAGACCTGCAAGACAAAGAAGTTGGCGATGGGACAACCTCAGTGGTACGTAGAAAGTTTTACAGGCAGGTACACCAAAAGTCAGTGTTTCATTATCACAGTGCCGCTTTTGATTTATCTGTTATGAATCTTGATGCAGCGTCGAACAACTATACATACAGAATAAAAAAACCTTGCAGTTGACTGAATGTAAGCAGGTATAATTCTAGGTTGCAAGTACTTGTTTCTGCCAAGTAGACGTTGGACAACTATTTGTGATTCTACTTTCTACTTAATGGCAATAGATAGTTATTTTGCTTGTATGGAATACATGTGTTTAGTGTTTGTATTTCAAACAGGTAATTATTGCTGCAGAACTTCTAAAAAATGCAGATGAGCTTGTGAAACAGAAAATTCATCCTACCTCCATTATTGGTGGATACCGACTTGCTTGCAAGTAAGAAACTAATACAGTTGAAGTACATTGCATTTTTTTAAGGTACAATAAGTGCATGCTTTTTGTTTATTTCTGTATTTGTGACTGCGTTAATACAGGCTTCTTGGTGCAAAGTGGATATGGTGTTTTGTTTTGGGGGGGTGTTGGTTTGTTTGGTTTTGGGGGGGGGGTTCTATTTTGTGTTTCTGTAATCCCATAAAAATGTCACATTCCCATCCTAGAACCTGAATTTATTTCATCCCTGTGTTCCTTGAGGTAACATTTAGAAGGGCTGAAAACATGTAAGATTTTTGTCTTTTTGTGGGGGTGGAATTCTTTACCAGTTTTTGTCTTTATTCTACAGGGAAGCAGTTCGCTACATCAATGAAAATCTTATTATTAACACAGATGAATTGGGCAGGGAGTGCCTAATTAATGCTGCTAAAACATCAATGTCCTCTAAAATTATAGGAATGTATCCTTTAATTTGATCAAGTTAGTTAGGTGAGAGGGATTGGAGAGCTTGAGTAGCTAGGCTAGTTTCCTTCACAGCAGTTTTTATGAATGGGGTATGGTATGCAAGCTGTTGTTTTTATAACAGGGGTGTGAAAAATACTTCACAGATACTATTATGTGGCATGGGAAAACATGTTCAGACTCATCCAATTTATTTAAACCTGGTTAGGCACGTAACAGCAGCTTTAACAGTATATTGTTTCTTAAGACATGGTGTGTTAGTGAGGCTAGATAAGGAATTGTGTGAATGGAAGAAGCTGTTAGAAATGTCAAGTACCTGGTGAGTGAAACTAGAGGAAAGAAGGTTGCATTTTACTCGATAGTCACAGAAAAACCTGCTTTTTTTAGCTTTTGCACTAACAAGGGAATGCAGACTGACCATAGGATAGGTGTATTTGTTAAGGAACAAAAGGTGCGTAAAATGCAAACATCACGTTAGCCTGTCCTAATTTTCTTACCAGTGTTTCAGCTTTAAGAATTACTTGTTCATTTAAGGCAATGGTAAAGAAAGCTAGCACTTCCATGCCTTTCTGGAGTTTGTTTTTGGGAAACAGTTTTTTACTCTTAGTTTGGGCACTATCAGTGACTTTTTTTTTTTTTTCTTCAGCATAATACTAGTTTTCTTCTTCAGTTTTAACCTTAACAGCATTTTAGTGATGGTGATTTCTTTGCTAATATGGTGGTGGATGCTGCATTGGCAGTTAAATATACAGACCAGAAAGGTCAGGCTCGGTATCCAGTCAACTCAGTTAATGTTTTGAAGGCACATGGTCGCAGCCAGAAAGAGAGCATACTTGTGAACGGTTACGCTCTGAACTGCGTGGTGGGCTCACAGGGTAAGAACGTGCTATGTTTCATAAAGCTTTTATGTGAACTCAGTCCTCTTAGTCTTTCTGCATGGATCTTCTTACTGACTGCATTAGTAGCAAATCATGTGGGTTTTCAATTCCAGAACAATTAAACAAAACCACAAAAAAACCTTACTGCTTCAGCAGTGGTTTCTCGGCTAGGTCTGCCAGCTAGTAGTGATCTGCAAAGTGTTGGTGAGTGACTGTAGTTTCCCTAGCTCAGTTGCAGCATAGTAATGCTGTGATCTTCTGGAACATAAATGCCTCCCTTGTGGGGAGCCAATGTCAGGTTTGTAGGGAACAGTTAACGTTTAGCAGAGCTGTGTTGTGATTAGGTAACCTAATGGATGCGAGGCTGTCAGCTTTACGTGGTCATTCACGTTTTGGGGGTGGGGTCTGTAAAAATGTAACAGAGGTTACAGGAGAGACTTTAAAAAAAAAAAAATCCTTTCTGTGAAAGTCTATTAGGATTTTTCTGTTGTAGGGCAGAACTGGAAGTGAAGAAGCAAACTGAATGGAAACCTGAAATGTGAAATTAACGTTAGTTTTAATCTCTAATGCTAACTTGATGTTCTGTTAACTTGATTTGACAAAATCCTTTTTCTTTCTTGTTTCCTCGCATCAGGTATGACCAAGAGAATAGTTAATGCAAAGATTGCATGCCTTGACTTCAGCCTGCAGAAAGCCAAAATGAAGCTTGGTGTTCAGGTTGTTATCTCAGACCCTGAGAAGCTGGACCAGATAAGGCAGAGGTGTGTGGAAGCTTGAGTAACTGAGACAGTGGGGTTTCACAGGCTTGTTTTGGTCTCTTCAGTTGAGGTGGCTTGATGTAATTTTTGCTGAGTGCAAGAGGTAAAAATGTCTTAAGTGTTAACATTTCCCAACAATACCAAATATTAATGGTAGAAGTCTTTAATTTCTGGAGGCAGAACTAGCATTAAGTGAGTTTTCAAGAAATCCAAGTATGTTTGTGCAACGGTCCCTTCTTGCAGAGCTCTGCGTTAAGATTTCAGAAAATGGGTTGACAGAATGTGATTGTAGATTTTTAAATACATTTTTATAAATTTGTCTTTATCCTCTCAGAGAGTCGGACATTACCAAAGAAAGGATCCAGAAGATTTTGGCCACTGGTGCCAATGTTATTCTCACCACTGGAGGTATTGATGATATGTGTCTGAAGTATTTCGTTGATGCTGGTGCTATGGCAGTACGAAGAGTTGTAAAAAAGGACCTTAAGCGGATTGCTAAGGCATCTGGAGGTATGTATATATGAAAGTATCTTTTTCTTTTTTTTTTTTTTTTTTTTAAGTAAAGGCTGTTGTTAGGGTATTAGTAACTAATTTTCAAAATATGGCTTCTTAACATGCAAGCCATGCAAGCGGAGGATGAGTAGAGCTGAGCCACTCTTCTAAGGTTTTAACTTCACTGTTGCTTTTAAGGGACTTCTGTCAAGGTAGATGAGTACTGTAAGAGTTGACTGCTGAAGATTTACAGTGGGGAAAAAAAAAATGGTGCCTTGCACTGGGAAGACTGTCCTCTTGTGGAAATGGGAGCCAGAATCTGTAGTTACTTAGGAGTCTTTATTAAGCATACATTGATAAGCCTCTGTTTGGAGAGTTGTGTTAAGCACATTGTTTTAGGAGTTCTTAATTTGTCTTGAACTATGTAATCATTAAATACAAACTGAAAAAAATTCTGGTTCTTGACAGATTTTATCTGTCAATTCTTAAATTTGCAAGAAAGCATTTTCATTACGGTAAAGCACAGGAGCTTGTACTAGCTGTGGAAAACTACATGCTGTAGAAGTTGAGCAAAAAGAGCAGTATGGATTATAAACTGTGGAATATTGAATTGCTGAGAAGTGCTGTTGAATGTAAGAAAAACCTGCTTAGGCTGCTTTTATTTCTGTTTTCAATTCCTATTTTTCTTCCTGTGTGCCTGTTCTGGGAAGTCGGCAAAGGATGTGCTGTAATTGAATGCTAATTTCACTTTTTTGTTTGTTAAAGCAACCATATGTTCGACCCTTGCAAACCTTGAAGGTGAGGAGAGTTTTGAGGCATTAATGCTGGGACAGGCGGAAGAGGTGATTCAAGAGAGAATCTGTGACGATGAACTGATTCTAATCAAGAAGTAAGGATCCTTTTTAAAATACTCAGTTTTGTATACACTTTCTACTACGTTTGAGATAAAATCCCATTTATTTACTTCCATGCTATCTCAGTGGTTTGAGTAGTTATATGCATGGGAAAGAGTATACAAGTCCACTGCAGATTAGAGTGAAAGTATCAGTATTTAATCTCTTTTGCTGGGGCTGGACACCTGTTTCATCAAAGGGTATTTTGGTTTTTTGTTTTTTGGGTTTTTTTAATGGGTAAGAAGAGTAACAATTGCTAACTGTCCACATGCATGCTATTTTCCCTTTAAGTTTTTAGTATGCCATTGCAGTCTGCTACCTGAAGACTTGAGTATCAGCTTGTTTAACAAGAACATAGCTTGGATTTTAACTATTCCACGGCTTCAGTATCCCTTCTCAGTGTTCAACTTCCTGTATTCTCATTTGTGTATGAATGAAATAATCTGACCATGGAACTTGTGTGGAAGTTACATCACTGCTTATACTGTAACACTGGCAGTCATCAGCTCACTTGATGGCTATGCAGAAGAGAAATTTTAGTATCTAGTTACATTTCCCCCCTATTTGATGGGAAAACGTCTTGTCTGTCATACTTCTGTCAGGTAGCTTTCTCTAAGACTAAAACTCAGACTAGGTTCTTGCCTATTAGAAATTAAAATACTAAGTTACAATGTACATATCCTGGAAGGGTGCGTAACAATATTAAGATTTTCTTTTAAACGTTGGAAGAATCTGGCTCAACTGAACTTGGCTTTAGAAGAAAAATTGTAGCAAGAAGAGGTTTAGTTTATATTCTGTTCAACACAGCTAACTTCTGATTCCTTTTTTCCCCTAGTACAAAGGCTCGTACTTCAGCATCAATTATCTTACGAGGAGCTAATGACTTCATGTGCGATGAAATGGAACGATCTATACATGATGCTCTCTGTGTTGTTAAAAGGGTATTGGAATCCAAGTCTGTTGTCCCAGGTGGTGGTGCTGTAGAGGCAGCACTTTCAATATATCTTGAAAATTATGCAACCAGCATGGTAAGCCTTGCACAAAGAAGTAACAGTGTGCATGTGTTAAACTAGGACAATGTGAATTTTCAAGCAATTATTTTCTTCTTCTAGAAGTGGGTTCTGTGGTTCATGAAAACCTAATCATCTTACAGAATGCAAGCTGCTTCTTTAAAATGGAGGATGCGTTATTCTTTCTCTGATAATTAGGCTAGATGTTCCTTTGACAAAACAATAGGTTTTGCATGTCAAAACCCCTACCTGCTATTGACACTCTTGATCATGGCTGTATTGTTTCCTCTTTTGTTGCAGCAATTGGTTTAAAAACTTTTTCCTCTTTCTAGGGATCACGTGAACAACTTGCAATAGCGGAATTTGCAAGATCCCTCTTAATAATTCCAAACACATTGGCAGTAAACGCTGCTCAAGATGCGACGGATCTTGTTGCAAAGTTGAGAGCGTTCCACAATGAGGCTCAAGTTAACCCAGATCGCAAAAATCTGAAATGGCAAGTATCTGTCTGTAGGAAGGCCAAGTGGGTTGGTGACTTAGATGGAAACTTGTTCTGCCTGTTTACTGAATCATGATTTGCATGTAAAAAAAGGGTGTAGGTTATCACTGAACTTTTCTCCCTCTGTCCTTCAGTCCTACGCATGTGTCACTGGGACCTAGTAGTAGTTAGAAAGCATACTCCCAGCTGTATTTCTGCTGCTTCTACCTCTCCATCTGACTATTTCTTATTTGCAGGATTGGTCTTGACTTGATCAATGGGAAACCTCGTGATAACAAGCAAGCTGGTGTCTTTGAACCAACCATGGTTAAAACTAAGAGCCTGAAGTTTGCAACAGAAGCTGCAATTACTATTCTTCGAATTGATGATCTTATTAAACTGCACCCTGAAACTAAAGAAGAGAGAGGGTGCTATGAGGATGCAGTTCACTCTGGAGCACTTGAAGAATAACTTAGGTTTTATTTATGTTTGTTTAACTTACACTTCCCACTCTTGTAACTGAGATGTTAATAAAACAAGTGGTCGAATGCTGCTGCTATTTTCTTGTGAACAAATTAATTTTTGGAAATGAGGTTGGTACTTGTGTTGAGAATTTAAGCTTTAGTGTCTGCTAATAACTGGAGTGCCTGCAGCAGCCACTAACCATTTTGTCAAGGCAATGACTGAGTGGCAAAAAGTAATGGAGTAAGCTTATTGTTTAATTTTAGGCAAAACAAACAGATGTGCTCCTTGATTAGAAGTTTATTAGTAAACTGTTTCAAAGCTAGTTAACACTTGCTATTCATTCATTCATTAACGTTCATCTCTCGATGCACATGGCTATTCCCATTCCTCCTCCAATACAGAGAGCAGCAACACCACGTTTTCCACCTGTTCGTTCCAGCGCATGTAGAAGAGTAACAAGGATGCGACAACCAGAAGCACCAAGAGGGTGGCCAAGAGCAATAGCTCCACCTTGGATATTAATCTAAAAAAAACCAAACAAACAAAAAAAACCCCAAATGCCAATATAGAATACTGAGTTAAGAAATCATTTAACTGGCTTAGTTTGGTTTCAAGGTGAATGACTTCACTGGATATAGTCCTTGACTGTGAATAAGCCTGAAACTGCTACCCCCATTTCAAGGAGAAATTGGACATGGATGCAACAGCTGTTAGTATTTCTTCTGAAAGGGGCCCATCTTTACTCCCTGAAGATAATTCAGGTGATAATTGAGGCTTATTTAGGGAGGGGAGGGTAATGCCCATGCTTTTTGCCATCACTGGAAGGATACAGTGGCAAATACACTTCCAGCAGCAAGTTCAACTGCTGAAGTTAATTACAAGTATGCTCAAGCAGTTACCTGGCTTTGCATACAAATGCGCTGTAACACAGTTGTAGGCTGTTCAGCTAGGAAAGGATGTGCCTGCCAGCAAAGCCAGGCTACAGCAGTGTACAGAAATGCCTACTGGCATTCCCATCCTTTTTGCTTATGGCAAAGCAATCGCAAGAGGACCCTCCTCGCCTCTTTGGAATACAGTCCAGATGCACAGAATGGAACAACTTCAAATTACAGGAGGTAAACTAATTATGGCCTCAAACATACTCGTTACCTTTTCTGGATTTACTTTCAGTTCTTTTGCTATTGCAACAGACAGCGATGCAAAAGCTTCATTAATTTCAAACAGGTCAACTTGTTCCAGAGTCCAGCTGGCTTTGTCAATCTGAGAAAACAAAATATATAGAGGCTTTATTACCTTTTAGGTCTTCCTCAGCACCAGAGGAAGATTTTTGTAAAACAAATTTGGTGATTTGAAGCCACCACTTCTAACAAGTTGAAGGAAACAAATTTTTTATAGCCAGGGTTGATGACAGAATTCTTGAAGACAACAGACAAGATTTCAGTGTTGGCAGAAGTCAGTACAGTGTGCTATAAAATGCTGGCTGCTCTTAAAAAATGTTGATTCATTTTACATACATAGTGGTGCTGCAATTGTGGGAATCAAACTGTATGTAGCGCCCTTAATAGAACAAGCACTGTTTTCAAAAGTAGGTTTTAACAGATATAAGAGCAGGTTTTTCAGGACATAAGTCTGGTTCCATCAGATTTTTACACAGGAAATAGTGAAATGACCATTAGTGATGGGTGTCAAGTGTAGTTTGTCCAGTAGAGACAGTATGGAAACCATTCACCTTCTGGGAAAAGTCTTTAAGATTTACTATGTTGTTGTAATGCTAAAATGCATGTCCTAGTCATTCTTTCACTGTGAAGTGCTACTATGAAATTCTGAAGAGATATACTGATAATACATGGAGGGTGTGAAGTGTCTGATAACACACAAAGTTTACATCATGAAGTAGTGTGCCCTTTTTCAAAGTACCTATAAAATTACAGGTACTGTTAAATACAGGTTGTCTGTTCTACAAGTTAAACTAAAACTGTGTATTGTGTATACGTTTATAGCATTCTTGATGTGAAAGAACAGTTTGAGATCTGGTAAGAAAAAGCTTCAGCATTACAGTTTTTCTCAGGAAAAGCCACAGAGTTTGGGTGAGTTCAAGTTAGGCTTCTACGTTGCCAGAACATTTCAGAGATGAACAAAAAAAGGCCTTCACAGTATAAATAAAACTAAGAAGGAACACTAAAAGCAAATCTATCCTTATCAGCTGTACAAGAGCTCTTTTCATGCTCAATTTCATAGCTGTTTTAATATAATCAGCTGGGGTTGCCATGGGCTACGTCTATATTAGCAAGCAGTGTGGTGCCATAGGGGCTGCTCACATGGGGCATTTTATTTGAGACCCTTGTCCTGTGGACTGAACGCAGAGCGCATCAGTGGGTGCAATAATGGTCTGAGCACGTTAGATGTGGTTCTGGAGTGTACCTTCTTGTTTAGTTTCATCTGAAAGGAGTCCAATTCGCGTGCTCCAACCCTTTCACATGGCAAACTAAAACACAAAGGGCACCATCACATTTGCTAAGGCAGAGGCACTCACTGACCGTTCTCTCAGTGTTGTACTATTGCAAATACAACCAGGCAGTGATCTGAAAATTAATCTGGCCAGACAGCATCAGAACCATATCGTGGCAGGACCAAATCATCCCCAAATTAGGTTAGCATACACATCCATGAGACGATCTTTAGCCTCACAGGTTATCTAGGTGGCCTTTCACAAACCCGCCTAGTTTATGCTCTGAACTCTATTCATAGACCTATACTTTTTTTTTTTTTTTTTTTTTTCCAATGAGTAAGCACTAGCCTGGTAGCACTAGAACCCTTAATCTTACATTTGCTCCGCTATTTTAAGTCTTGTTTTCACTTAGTTTATTTTTTCTACTGAATTTTCCTTAGAATATAGAAAAAACAACTCATGGCCAGGAAATGAAAAGTAATTACAAGCAAGAGTTTTTAAATAATAGATACATAGATAATTACTTACAGCTTGCTTTATTGCTGAAATGGGCCCTACTCCCATTATAGATGGATCTATGCCTGTCTGAGCCCAAGATACAATCCGAGCCAAAGGCATAAGACCTCTCCTAGCAGCTTCCGATTTCTTCATTAGAATTACAGCTGCAGCTCCATCATTTATACCTGTGGAATGACAAATTGTATGCATTTGTTTGGGTTTATGGCTTTTACTGTACCACCTTTTCCTGCTTGTTCACATCCTAGACAAAACAAAAATCGCAAATCTTTTATTGGTTTAGGTCAGTATTGTTCAGATCAGCCAAGTCTGACCTCTGACACAAGCACTTAAAATGGGTAACATATCTATATTGCCGTAAATGTGACATGTTTGTGATTTCTCTTTGGAAACCAACAGGTGTAAGAATTGAGGCAAATGTGAAAAAGGACCACATCAGATTTATTAGGTAGACTGGAAGAGGCAGCATGAGGACCAAGGAAGAAGTTTCAAAGCTGCTTGAGGCAGGAGACTTAGTCCCACAGGACTAACGTTTTTCAAATATGAATTGTTAAGTTTTCCTTTGTCCAGACCTGCAGTATTAGAAACCACTAGACAGCTAGTTTTAGAAACAGAGGATGTAGTTTCTATTTGTTTCAGCCTACCAAATATTGCTGCTGTTGTCCAAACACTTGTATTGCTTCATAGAAAGCAAGCAAAAGACAACTCATTGTTAAAGAATTTCTCCACCACAGTTATATTCAAGTTCTACCTACATTGTCAAACACATTGCCATTTCCTGCAAGATATATTCAGCAGTAACCACACAGCAGCCTAACCCCTCACAGAGACCCTGCCTTGAGCCACAAGCAGCTACTGTTTTCCATTTTGGTTTTAGCCAGATGGACCAACCTGAAGCATTAGCTGCTGTTACCGTCCCAGTTCCATCTGTCAGGAAACAGGGCTTTAACTTTGCCATTGTTTCCAAGTTGCTCCCATGTCGAGGGTGTTCATCCGTTTTAACTTCTATAGGACCTGCAAAACAGAGCGTTATACTTGCAGGAGGGTCCAATCACATGGACACATGTCTCGAACAGAAAGCCACCACAAACAACAGGCTGATTGGGAATATATGCCATATTCCTTTTAACCAAAAAGCCATCCTTGTGTCGGAGATATCTTCTGACTCAGTGCAGTTTAACCAATTGCTCTAACCCTCCAGCTGCTTCTAGCAGGACAGACAGCTCTGGGTTTTCTGAGACAAACACTAACAACTAAAATATTCTCTAGTTGTACAAAAGCAGATCTTATTCTTGCTGTTCCTAAGCCAGTAGCTTCTCTTCCAAGCAGAAGGCTATCTCCCAAATGATACTTGTAGGAATCTTGTTGCAAAGAGTAGTCAAGTGTCATTAATTATTATTATCTAAACTGGTACCAGGAAAGACCTTCATTCGTTTGTAACCAGCCTAATGCCAGAACTTTTCCCACAGGGTCTATTCAATGTAAATGTTGAACAACTGATTCTTGATTTCTGTTTGGAAAATTCAGTTTTTGCATCCACCTCACAAGGAGCTGGGGGAATTCCCCTGCTCTAGAAACAGACCTTTGGCTCAAGCACCATAATAGGTCTGTTTATATCCCTAACAGACCTAAAGAGAAGCATACCTAATATATGTAACTTGACCTAGTTAATTAACTAGTAACCCTAATCATTGTCTCTGTGTATTTTACTAGGTGGCAAGGTTTGCCTGATCAACGTGACTGTTTTAAGTTTGGTGCAGCAGGACTCTAACGAAATGAAAAATGCTGATTTTTGTACCTCATCCAAGCCTAGGTTAAGTCAGCAGTTTGCCTGCGTAGTAATTACATCTCCAATAAAACATAGTAGTAGTATTTGAAGAGAGCTACATTTAGATATTCCACATTTGCGTTGCTTCTCTCTTATCTAAAAAATAACCACTGAAAGGTGAAAAAGAGAGCAAAAGGCTACACACTTACAGAACAGCTTACAGAAAAGGCTGTGTAAGTGGGAAACCATCCACTGCTTATAGGAGACATAGTAGAAAACAGATTTTTTTTCTGTAAAATCATTATCCATTCGCACCTACCTTTTTTAGAAGGTACAAGAACAGGAACAATTTCTTTTGTAAAATAGCCAGCTTTCTGTGCTGCCTCTGCCCTGTTTTGTGACTGTACAGCAAATTGGTCTTGTTCCCCTCTGCTGACTTGCCACTGATTGGCCACATTTTCGGCTGAAATAGGAACAAAATGCAAATTGCCATCAGGAAATGCTAAAATTTTAAGTTATAAAATTGTAAGCAAAAAGGTAGTCATTAATGTTTGCTGTAGCAAGCAGCCAAGCTTGTTGAACAGTTTTCATTCTGATTTCCTCATTTTGTTTACTCATGATTCTCTACTGTATTTTCTTTGGAAGGTAAAAATTTCTGTGTGGGATCTCCTCCCACCCAGATGGTATCTCAAGTTAAATACAAATGCAAACAAGCTTTTCTAGTTTATTGCTTCTCTGGACTACTATGCTCAGGTCTCTCTACAGCTACTTCAGAGGAGGGAACGGTTTGGAAGTTATTCTGTTTCATAAGCAGGGTCTGAAAAAGCAGTTGGCTGACTATCCTATCCAGGATGCAATAATCTGAAGTTGCAGAACCATGTGTATCCACAGTACACTTTACGCAATTCCTGCCAACTGTAAATCTGTGCTGCTGAATGCTTCAGTTACATACAGGGATTATTTTGCTTATTTTTGCTGAAATTAAATAAATTGCTCAGATGCAAAAGAGATCCATCGAGATTAGCTCAGACAGAAAAAAACCCAGTAGCTTTACAAACAAACCAGAAAATGCCTTCAATGCCTTTCAGTATTAGGGATTTCTTTCTTTTTCATGACTACAACTTAAGGGCAGCTTGAAACACCTTATCTGAAACTTCAGATTTCTGAAATTTCCTGTCAGTGAATTCTTCCCCCCTTCCCAGTTAACCATTTCATTTTCTGGACTGTCACCACTTACCTGTTATACCCATATGATACTGATAAAATGCATCTGTAAGGCCATCAAGGATTACAGTGTCCTGCAAGGAAGCCTCTCCCATTTTCACCCCAGCTCGCATGTGAATCACATGAGGTGCCTGCAAGAAGGTATTGTGAAAGGAGTTAGATGTTTTATATCTCCAGCGCACAATACAGCCAGAGAGCTGAAGAGACAGACCCCTGCCATGTGGCTGCAGGTAGCTACCCCAAATCCCAGCAGTCTCCCTGGCTGCCCGCTCTGTCTCTCCCTCCGGAGTCTGCCAGCTAGTGTGGTCTCTTTGGCCTGTGCATTTCCCCAGCAGCAGATCACCAGGCAGCAAGTGTTTTCTCTCCACAGACCAAATCAATCATCCCTGGGGCCGTATGGCCGTGGGTTCCCCATCCTACCAGTCACCTCTAGGTGGTTCCCAATTGCATTCCACTGCCAGCCAACACCAACATCGTTCTCAGCGCAGGCAGCAAGCGAGCCCTGGCAGAAGAGGCCACTCACTTGTAAGGCATCAGATCACCAGCCCAGAGCTATTCCTCGGTACAACCTTGGGCTGAAAACCTTGAAATAGAAAGCCCTATGCTTCCTTTCACAAATTGCTTGGTGAACAATAGCATTTCCACTTATTCCTTCTTGGGGCTTCTTGCAACACAAAAAAACTGTCTATTGCCAGCTGTCACAAGCAAATCACCCACCACAACAGGGCTAGATGGAAATTAAAATGGAATTCTAAATGCCATGTGTGGTGTGTGTTTGCATGGCGCCTTTTCAGTAGCTAGAGTATCAGGCCTTTTTTTTTTTAAAAAAAAAAAAAAAGCTACTGAAGTCAATTGTTGCACATGTAAATTCATTCCCAAGTACAGAAACTAAAGCTACTCTTTCAATCTGCCTTCAGAGAGTTAGCCTAGAAGCACAGGGTTTCAACACAACTTAATGCTGTTTGCTCCCAGCAAGTCAGTGCAATGCAAGTGCAATCGTTTGCTTTACCTTGCTCATACTTTCCATGCCTCCTGCGACCACGATGCTGGAGTCTCCTGTCAGTATGGACTGAGCAGCCAGACATACTGCTTTCAAGCCTGACCCGCAGATCATCTGGCAGCTCCAGGCAGGTACAGAGTAAGGGATTCCCGCAGCAACACTCGCCTGCCGGACAGGGTTCTGGCCAGCACCTGCAGGAACAGGCAGCATTTTTCCTTTGTCTGTTCTTAACAAAACAAATGTCGGCCTTGTCACTTTTCACAACAGGTACCCCGACTCCACCAAAATTTAGCGCTCGCTCCTATTTTCAGTTGGTAGAGAAGCTGGTGAGAAAAGTTCCCAGCAGTAATCTGTAAACAGGAGCTCAGTTACCTCACTCACGTATATTGTTGATCAATAAAATACCTGCAAGGTCAGGGACTTGCTACTGATAGTTTCATATCTGCAACGCTGCTTTTGATGGCAGGTCAGATGAAACACCAACTTCAAATTAGCACTAGCCTGTTGTATGTGTATAAAGTGAGAGCTCATTTAAATTGCTACTTGCTGAAGGGTTTCTCTGACATCTTCTGTACATCACCAGCAGACAACTTTCCCTAAGAGTTCCTATGGAAACCAAAGGCACAATTATGCAAATACAGTCCCCAAAGCTTCCATTCTTTGTTGTAATACTGATGGGAGAGAACAGGAGCGCTATATTCAAAGAAAACATTCTTCATCTGCATCTCCCCAGGCCAAAGTAATGCCAGCTCTTTGTATGCAAAGAAACAGATAAGGAGAGCACATCATTCAGCGAGCTAAAAATATCTGGATCAGCTTTAAGTAAGACAAAAATATTTATTTCCTTTATTTTCTTCCACCATCTTTAAAAATACAAACCTGCCCTATGACTCTACTGGTTAAACATTACCCTGGCAAAAGCAGGGGACCGTTCAAAACAAACAATTCCCTATCAATCAGCCGCATTTCCATTTCCAAATCAAAACATTTGTCTCGGAGCAAGTGGCATCACAGATCTGGCAGGTCAGTCTTGGGGATAAACACAAATGCAGGCCTCGCACCTCAGCGTTATCGCTGCTTAGGATGTTAAATTTAGGAGAGGAGATGACCAACGCGAAAGAAGGGATGCTGTAACACAGAGAAGAAACCGACTTTCACACGCAGACTGTTAAGCTGCTTTGGGGATCTAACCCCCCGCCCCGAACTATCCCCCCGCCGCATCCTTCCCAAAAGCCCAGCAGCGGCTTTGGTCACCCGGCGCGCGCGGAGAGGCGGCCGAGCCGCCGCTCAAGCCCTTTGTGAACGACGAACCGCGCCCTTAACGGCCAGCACTCGCGTCCCGAGCCACAGCCACGGGCTCTTTCCGCGGGGGAGCTAAGGAGGGATGTGGCCGTGGAGAGCAAGAGCCCACCCCGCACCCCCCGCCCGCGGGAAGGGGGGGATCCCCGCCGCCGCCCCCCTACCTGCCGTGAGGACCTGCCCCAGGATCACCTCCGACACCTCCTCGGCGGCCAGCCCGGCCCGCCGCAGCACCTCACGGATGACGGCGGCCCCCAGCTCGTGCGCCGGCAGCGCCGACAGGCCGCCGTTGAAGGAGCCTGGGCGGACACAGAGGGAGAGAGCTCAGCACCGGCCCCGGGCGGGAACGCCCGCCGCGCCGCGCCGCGCCGCACCGCACCGCACGGCCCGGCCCGGCCCCTCACCGACGGCCGTCCTGGCGGCGGAGACGAAGACGACGGGGTCCGCGCTCATGGCGGCAGCGGTGGCGGGCGCGGAGCCGGCGCTGAGGAGCAGGAGCGAGAGCGGCGGCCGCGGCCGGAGCCAGAGGGAGAGCGGAGCCGGCGGCGGGGCCGCCCCTCGCGTGTTGCCGGTCCCGCCCCCTCGCCCGCCGCCGGGCGGGAGGGGCCGCTGCCGGCAGCGGGGGCGGGCGGAGGGGTGAGGGGCGAGAGGAGCGGCCGCGCCCGGGGCTGCTGGGCCCTCCGGCGGGGGGCTCGGGCACTTCCCCCGGCCCGCCGGAGCCCCCGGGGTCTGTTCAGCGCCTTCTGCCAACTCCCGCTCGTACTCAGTTTAGCTTTTTTACAAAATAAAACGCGCAGATCGAACGCTCCGTTATCAGATGGCGGCTTTAAGGGCCCTTTGTTCATTGCACGGTGGCATTTCGTCGGATGTACGGGAGCAGAAGAAAACCCAACAGAATAATAATGATTTAAATCAAACTATACAAAATTGCCTATCGCTGATCTCCTCGGCAACCATTACTGACGCCCAGAGACTACCAACACCCAACGTGGACTTTTTTTTTTTTTAATTTAACAGAAGCCTAACATATATATATAATTTTTAGCATAGGCGGTGGTGTGCCTTCGGCCCAAGAGCCCTTCCCGTCCGACCCGCACAAAGAAGCAAGGAGGGGGCTGCTCCCGGGCCGGAGGCGAACGCTGCGAGGGGAAAGGCAGCAAGGCCGAGCCGGAGCTCCCCGGCAGCCAGGGAGGCAGAGGCTGGACGGAGAGGAGGCGGCAGCAGCCACGGCGGGCAGGCAGAGATGTTTCTCTGTGGGGAAGTGTTGCTGGGAAGCCTAGAGGTGTGGGGTGCGGAGCAACAATGTTAAGGTATTTGGAGGAAGAAGGGACAGAGTAAAGGGAGGAACCAAGAGCATAAGTCAAAGAAAGTAACAGCAGGAAAAAAAAAAGGATTGATGGGGCGAAATCACTCTATCTCACAGACTAGATCTTCAGTCCCTACTCCTTCCTGTGCCGAGTCCTGTGCTAACTTGTCTGCAGAACAGATACTCAGCCTAACAAACAGAAGCGCCAGCCAAAGCACCGCATTGGAGTTGCAACTGAAGGCCAATAAGATGGTTAGAAAATGTGCTGTCACCCCTACCTAGCTAGAGTATCAACAAAGTTGGGAGATACATTTTTTTATCCATGCAGTAAAATTTAGTAGGATCTCTCTTGGGTGGTAGAAGAAGGACAAATTAAGTCCTAGAAAAGCACATAGGACATGATGACAAACACTGACAAACTTAAATGACTTCTATGCACCGATACACTGGTGATCACATTCTGCATGTTGGCTAATCTGAACTTGGTGGTATTAAATCTGCATGCATAAAATGTATCTGAACCCTCTGTGGGGAAACACTGAGCAACAGGAGCAATACAATACCCAGGTTGGATTCCTCTGGCTCCTGTCAGTCGCTATTCTTGCTTTACACCGTAAAAAACTACAGCATTACTAGATAGGAAAAAACCCACGTCAGCTACAGAAAGCAAGACTGTTCGCCTAGATTTCACTGATAACTCTGTTAAACCACACTGGTCAGAGTAACTCCAGCACTCTGAATAGGTTTCTCCTTTTAGATATTTCAGTCTGACTGAAGGATAAGGCCAAAGGAGGGAACCATGTGCCGTAAGATTTCTTCAGTTACTTTGGGGTTTCCAGCTTTTAGCAAGAGAAGAATCCCCTCAGGTATCTTCAGGAAAGGGAACCTCTGGAAAATCCCATGGGCAGCCAAATGCTCGGGTGGACTGATCTACCAGTCTCCTAAGGATGCATTAATTGGCAACAAGCATGCACTACAGCTTTTCTTTAATGATGCTGTGCACTCTGGGCAGCTGGTAACACTAACAAAAACCTCAGATTAAATCTGGATGGGAAAAACATGGTTGGTGTCTTTTCAAAAGACTCATCAGTAAGTAACTAGTAGGTCTACCATGCAAGCAAAACTCAGGAATATATGATTTTGAGAAATACAGAGTGATTGTTTTAGAAAAATATTGTACAGTTCCGGAGCAACCTGATATGACTGCAAGTAGTCCCTGCACCTTTTCAAAATTCAGTAGAGAATGAGTGATATAGACGTATGAGGACAGCACCAAGTAACCTAGTTTATCAACTGTACCATATACCAATACATCATTCTTAATGTAATATTTGACTGTTTACAACTTAAGGTCATCAAGGCAAATACAGAATCAATAATGTAAGATGAGCTCAGATTAACACTAAATGTTAGCAGGTGTGCAAAGTCCAAAAATGACACTACACCTGAAGTAAGGCTTACGGACCAGATGCCCTTCTTTTTAAAACTTTACAAATATCACCATAAATACTGAATAGAACATAAAGTGAGGCTTCAGCCCCTTCCCTCCCCACACTTCACCTTTAATCCACTAGCAGACGGAAAGAGTGTGAATGTGAAGCAGTCCTAGGGACTTCAGGCCAGGTCACCCCAACAAGCCAACCTGCTGCACCTTTGCTCTCAGCCCCAAACAGCGGGACTGTTTTGCAACCCAACACGAGTGACGGACCAGGCTGCAATGTTGGGCCACCCTGAATGACAGAGATGAATGAGTTTTATCTTGGCATCTTTATCAGACTTGCAGTATCCTATTTAACTCTGCTTGGACAATGTCCAGGATTGAGATCCAAATGGATAAAAGGGACATGTAAAGGAACAAAATAACACAGCAATTGCACAAAGGCAAATAATTATGAAACATGTATGGTACAGATCAAAGTTATTTAAATGTAGAAAAAAACCCTATTGAGTGTGACTAGGCAGCTGTGCTTTTAAATTCAGTGTAGTCAATGAGCAGCATAATACTCAACAGCAAACTACTGCCCTGTGCTGGTACATTTTACCACTTCTTGGAAATCTAAGCTCTGGGAAATTAAGTAAGTCAGTAAAAATTAGGACGTCAATTCAGAACAGACAGCTTACTTGCTATCAGTAAAAGGCTAAGGCTATGTTGCGCAAAGTTTATTTATTACCTTTCTACGAACACAATGAAATGGACTCGTGCCTTATCTGAAATACTCAAAGTGCAGATTCTGGCATTTTCATTTGGTAATAGTGGCTCAGTTTTATTAGAAATAGGCTAAAATTTAGAGCGCTTGAGTGTTCGCTAATTTACTCTTCTACAAAAAATGTTTTCTAAATTTAACCTTTACAGAGATCAGTGTTGCTACCAAAATGTTACTAATACTGATAAGAGTATCATGTTTTTCCTTGTTTCTCTTGTGTTTTTTATTCTTTGCCAGCAGCATGGAGCACACCTGACTACTTTTGCAGCAGTGTGCATAAAAACCGGCATCTTCAAAGAGAGGAGTCAAACCTTTCCACAGTAATTATGTAAGACATCTTATAATCCTTGATACTTTGGGCGTCCATAGTTCTCATCTGAAAGCATTTAAGAGGCATTCACCCTTTAGATACAGGTTTTCTGTGCTTTGTCTGTGTTTGGGATTATTTTTATTCCTGATAGGGAATAGGAATTGTTCTTTGATTGGTCTAAGCAAAAAGCCAGCTTTTTGCTCTTTGACAAAGCGACAGCAAAGTCACCCTTTCTTTCTCTCCTTAAAAAAATTAAATCAGCTGCCAAAACAAGTAAGCTCTACAACAAGCATAATTTCCTGAAAACCAGAGCCTTTTTCAAGTGGAAAAGATCTGAGGAAGCCTTTCCCTTTCTCCACATACTGTGACATCATGTCAGGATATATAGGGCACTCAGGCTTGCTGGGCACCTTTAGTACATTAAGGCCCTTTCTCAGGTCTAGAAGGACAATTCTTTCTTTTTCCAGGTTTTCCTACCAGTGGACTGACACTCACTTGTCTATGGGTAGGTTCAGCACGTAAAGTATGTCTCAAAGAACAAACTGTTTTCCCAGCAGGGATGAGATTTACATTTTCTAAAACTCCTCAACCTCAAACTTCAACCTGACTGATTGGGTCCTTGGAAATCAAGTTCCTGATGGGCAAAAATGTTCTTGGCCATGTTAAGAGTGATCTGTGTTTTCCTTGAATCTATTTTTATCAGGGAAAGCTCCTAATCTAATCAGTGTTCAATAAAAAATGCTGTCTTCCCCCTCAGACTGAAAAACCTTTGCATTATTAAAACCATCACGGCCTTTCTATGGCTTAAAAAAAGGTAAATACCTGGGTTTATATCTGTAGCAACTATATGCACACCTGTACTTCAAATGCAAGCTTGCAGTATTTATCAAGCAACCCAAAACTGAATTTAACTAGAGTTACCATTTGCCTGTAATTGTATCTTGATTGATTATCAATCAGGGGATGTCTTAAGGAGAGGCTCGGGAGTTCACTCACTGGTGTGGTCAGCCCCTAAGAGAGACAAACTTCCTGACCATGGTGTTGCACACACCAATTCACAGCTGTGCAGTAGCATCGCAAGTGCTGCCATGTTGGAGACAAGAGTTGCAAATCAAATTGGCTCTGTGGAGCTGTACATTATCATACTGCTGATTGTATATGCTTTCATAGAGTCATATAATATGTAAAATTGTAAAAATTACTGGTAATTAAAAGAGAAGCCCTTATAAGAGCTTTCTGAAGGAGTTTAGTAACTTCTTGCTTTAAAAATGGAAGAAAAATATGTGATAATTCCACTAAGACCCTTAAAAACATCTTATCAGGGGATATAAAGAAAGCATTAAGCCTGCAGCCTAGTATTCAGGAAGCTTCTGTAAGAGAGGGAGAGTTCATGGACGTCAAATTTGGGCTTTTTGCTGCCCAGATCTTTACCTAGTAGTTACCTGAAAGACTTCTCTGTATCACTTTCTTCACAGTGCAGCAATCCATACATTTTACCTTTCCCCCACACCTGTAGGGTACAGCAGCCTTTTCTAGTGCTCCCCCCGCCCCCGAGAGCTCATTCTCTGCTCCAGCAGCAGATGTACTGTGGTTTTGCCTTCCTCCATCTCATGTCCTTACAAGTCAAGAAGAACCTTTGCAGGAGCTGATTAGCCTTTCTTTAGTTCCTGAAACCTGGAATTGAGCAGGTAAGAACAATTACAAGCCTTCCAGTTAATGGATAATTAAGTTAATGAATAACACACTGTCATTCAAGGAGCCTAAAACAAGAGACAATATGAACAGATTTAAGACAAAAATGAGAACCGTTTCCATTAATATCCCCTGAGCAGGCCCTGGGCATGAAAGCGGCGCTACAAGGAGGGTGGGCAGTGGTGTAGGAGTGCAGGGGGCTTACTCTAACGCCAAATGATGGTCTCATCAGGACATTCTTCCTCTTTTTTAATCAACTTTTCCATCAAAGCCAAACGTAGAAGGGTGTCATGGTTTAACCCCAGCCAGCAACTAAGCACCACGCAGCCGCTCACTCACTCCCCCCCACCCAGTGGGATGCGGGAGAGAATTGGGAAAAGAAGTAAAACTTGTGGGTTGAGATAAGAACGGTTTAATAGAACAGAAAAGAAGAAACTAAAAATGATAATGATAACACTAATAAAATGACAACAGTAATAATAAAAGGATTGGAATATACAAATGATGCACAGTGCGATTGCTCACCACCTGCCAATCGACGCCCAGTTAGTCCCTGAGTGGCAATCCCCCACCCCCCCAGTTTATATACTAGATGTGACATCACATGGTATGGAATACCCCTTTGGCCAGTTTGGGTCAGCTGCCCTGGCTGTGTCCTGTCCCAACTTCTTGTGTCCTTCCAGCCTTCTCACTGGCTGGGCATGAGAAGCTGAAAAATCCTTGACTTTAGACTAAACATTACTTAGCAACCACTGAAAACATCAGTGTTATCAACATTCTTCTCATACTGAACTCAAAACATAGCACTGCACCAGCTACTAGGAAGACAATCAACTCTATCCCAACTGAAACCAGCACAGTTTGCTTTTTTGTTGGTGCTTGGACAGATCGTTACATGTCCTCTCATCTGAGGACAAACGATGCTGCTGGGGGTTATGCTAGCACCTATAATTTGAAAAGCAAATTTACTCCTGTTATCATGCTGTAAACACAACCCAATGCAGGTGTCAACACGTTTATTCCAGTAGCACCAAAAAGTCCCAGGTTAGTTCTCATTGCATTAGGTGAAGTGCAAAGAGAATAAAAGACTATTTCACTTAAATGTCCTCTTCCCAAAGGTATCAGATGACTGGTTAACAAATTGCTGCACTTATTTTCGCAAACAAAAATTCTAAGTGTAGCCTGATAATACACATGTTAATTTGAAGGGACAGAAGGAAGGCAGGCCAGAATATAAAACTCTCCAGACTGATTCTGCTTGTCTCTAGATGTCTCTGGCTGGCTGCCTCTTGCTCAGCTAGCACTTTTTCCACAAATATAATCCACACATGTAAAGATGAATTTAAAATAACTAAGTGCTGACAAGGGGTAAAAACTGCAGGAATATTTTCTACATGTTCATGAGCACAAACAACAAGCACTGGTGGAAGGTTTACGGTCCCACACCTTACGGTGTATCTGAGCTAGACCTTTATCTGTACTATTAAAAAGATATAAGGGAGGCCTAGTATCTGAACATAACAAAAAATAGCCAAGTCCCAGGCAAATATTGGGATATCTTGTGTTTAAATCGCCACTGATATACAGAAAATGTTAGGTAATTTATATACAGAATAGAAATACACAGAATAGAAGCAGCACAGTATATCTCTGCCACCTTTTACATGGAAAAAGTTTTAATTTGTTGTCCTGCTTGGCTGATGTGCATTTTTAGTATTGTAATGTTTACATTTGCACATGGGGAAATCAAGTCAATTTGCTACATTCATGTACATATTAAGGACTACTTTGGTATTTCAGTGCCTCTTCTATGCTGCCATATCCTGTGATGGCTTCATCTGTTAATTAGTATCTTGAATGCTTGAAACAAATACCTGTAAGGAGGAAGAAAGCAGAGGCAGGAGCAGGAAACCCCAAACAGTAATCAAAGCTTATCTTTTTCAGATTAGAAATGAGCTAAGTCTTCAAAGGAATTAATTCAAGCCCTCTGTCCTCGCGGTCACTAATCACACGATCCTTACCCTTTTATGGGTAACCATGTCAAATCACTTGTAGCGTGGCTTGGTTTTCAAAATCCTTCAAGTTCTCACTGAAAAATCTGTGTATTCATATATATATGGACGTGGGAACAAGTACATCGGAATCTGTTCTGTAGCGAATGTATTATTTCTGCTACCAGCGAGAGTCATGAGAGATTTCTGGAGCATCTTCATCAGTGATGTAGTGAGTGACAATCAATTACAGCTGTGCAACCCAGCTGACAGACTAACTTAGCCTACAGAAGCTTTATGACTTTGCTGGCAAGAGGGGAAAAGTATTTACTTGTCCTAATAGCATTGCTTGAGAAATCACGGATAGTAAGGATGATAAATTTGATTTTAAAGTAGCAGCTCAGTGCTAGACTGCAATTAAGGGCAAATGCTATGCTCTATTCTTTATTATTGCCAAATGGTAAAACTGAAGCTTAATTTCTTCAGAAGCAGCTGGAATTTAACTCCCTTTTCTTTCATGGTTGATTGATGGCACTGACTTGCGCCGGCACCGCCGAGCTCGGTTCACCCGAGTGCAAACGTTCATTCCCCGGCCTGGCAGACGGGCAGGAAGCTCCAGAAGTCACGTCGAGAAGCCCGGCGCCCATCTTGCAGGCTATTAACTGCTGCGCGCAGTTTTCCCTTCCGAAGATGCCATCTTTTCCGTCAGCCAAGCAGCTTGCCAAGCAGCTTTCCCAGGAGCTTTCCCACGAGCCCTCCCGCCGCCGCCGCTCCCCGTCAGCCGGCTTCACGGCGGAGGCGGCGCGGCCGAGGCGGCGCGGCCGCAGCGCAGCCCGCTTGCCCGCCCCAGAGGGATTCCCGCTCCCGCCGGCAGGTAGCCGCGCAGCGCCCGTATCCTTCCGCCCACCCCAGGATGCGCCGCGTCTCGCTACGCGCCCCGCCCCTCTGCCTGTTTGACAGGCTTTAAATCGACGTGCAGACAACTCCAGGAAACCGCCACACAGGCCAGGCAGGCGCACTTCGGCACGGCCCAGCCGGCGGGGCGGGCGAGGGGCGAGCTCCCCGGGGGCAGAGCCAGAAGCGGGCCGGGGCCGAGCCGCCCGCTGCTGAGGCGCCCGTGCCGTACCTCGCCCGTCGCCCCACTGCGGCGGCTCCCGCCGCCCCGCGCTGGCTGCGCGCGCAGCCCCCCGCCCCTAACGTGGGGGGCGGCCCGTGGGCGGGGCGGCCGGGCGCTCATTTCCTCCTTGGGCGCCATTTTGTAGCGCAGAGAATCCGCAAATAAAGAGCGGGCGGGAGCCGCGCGCTAAAGCGAGCCCGGGCGGGGGGGGGGGCGCGGCGCGGCAGCGACGACGACGTCCCCGGCACCGGAGCGGCGGTCGCCGTAGAGCTGGTTGCGGTCGCAGCGGTGGCGGCAGGCGCGAGCGGTGGCGGCGTTTCGCCCTCGATGTGACGGGTGCGGCCCAGGCAACTAGTGTGCTGGGAGAGCGAGGCCTCGGCACCGCGGGCGGGAGGTGAGTGGCCGCGCGAGCGCTCCTTCCCGCCGCCGAGCCCCCTCCCCTGGCACCACTATCTTCCCCCCCCTCGCGGGAGGTAGCGGGGCCGGCGGGAGGGACCGGGCACCTCGCGGTCCCGGGGCGCCAAACCCCGGCAGCGGCGGCTCCGTCCCTCACCTCCCGCGGGGGGGGGGAGGAGCGGAAGCACTTAGAGCCATTTTGTGCGAGGCCCCGAGCCCGGCCTGGCTGCTCGGCTGGGATCCTCTTCCCTCACCCTTCGGCAGCCGCCACGCCTGGGCACGGCCGCCGCCACCCCCACCCCACCCCCCGCTCCCGCCGCGGGCGCGGGAGACGCGTTTCTCTCTTGTTGAAGACGAGCGAGGGCGGCCCGGCGGGGCGGGCAGTGCCTGAGCTTGGCGGGGGGGGGGGGAGGGTTTGGGGGGGGTGGCGGCGGCGGCAGCAGCCGCGGGGTCTGTCAAACGCCTGCGGCGAGCCGGCCGGTCAGCGGCCTGCAGCTGCGCCTGGCCCGCCGCCGGCGGGGTCTGCGCGCAGGAGGCGGGGCTGCGCGGCGGGGCCTCGCCGTCTGCGGGGGAGTGTGTGTGTGTGTGTGTGCGGGGAGGGGGGGGGTGGCGGCCGCGGGACCCGGCTTCAGACCGCCGTTGCTGAGGCGAGTGTGAAGTCTGCCTAGTCAGGGTGTTGTTTTGAAGCTTTTTTTCATATTTCGAGAGCCTGGAGCCTGTGCCGGGGTTTTCCCCACGGAACTCTTTTTCATATCGTTAAAATACCTGGCGGTTACTTCAGGTGTAACGAGTAAAGCCGCATACCTGATATTATTTAATTACTTTGTTTCTTAGGGTTTCTTTAATCCTTAAATTCTGTGTTTTCCAAACACTGTAGCAAAAGGTATACAGACTACTGGAGTTCCAAAAATTAAAATGCACTTTCCATTTCACCTCTCTTCATGTTTAAAGTGCCATAAAAGCCTAAAACATGATGAGATTACATAAAAAATTTCTCCAGTGATCATAGCGATGTTATTTTAAGTATGGAATATGGTTTTTGTATTGCTCGTTGCCAGGAGCAGATACGTGGAAGGAGTGGCACATAGCAGCCGTCGTTTCCCCAAAATCATGAAAGTGCCTAGCTAGGATAGTACAGTTAAGCTGTTCGTCATATAAATTGCAAAATATAATGGTGTTAATTCTAGTCAGTTATACAGGAATGTTGTTTATGTTGATTCTTTCTATTGTAGAAAATATCACTTCTTCATGCCCGTGCAAAATATTTCTGATCTGCGTAGGAGAGAGATCATCTCTTTTAGAGGAGAGTAGAATGATGAGAAGCACCTCTTGCTGCACAGTACTTGAAAAGTTACTGTGTTAAATTCAAAGGATGAACATTTCAGTTGTAATGTTATTGCCTGTAGCATACAAATTCATGTGTTAACGAACAGAAAGCTAAAGCAAATCACAGTGACAACTGATGCTCTTAATGTTTCTGAAAAACACTGAGCACAATGGTAGAAATATATAGCAGTAATAAATTTGTAAGCTTTTGGTAGGTTACTGTAGGTGCCAAAAAAGCAGTTGCATGAGAGTAGTGAGGTGAAGTTCATGCATACAGAAAGAGTGCTAGTGTTTATCTGTAGATATGATCAATCTAGCTTTTCTAAAATAACCTGTAGAATATTTTTAGCTAGTGGGTTTGGTTTTTTTAGTGTACAGTTCTATCACTACAAGTCTTACTGCCACCTACTATAACAGTAACTTCTGTAATGCAGTGGCCTGTAACCTCAGTCTTCATCACTTTTGTGCTCTTGTCTGAAAGGAGGAGATGGCTTTGTAAATGGTGGTATGTTGGGTGTAGAGGTTAGAGTTAGGTAGGTTTGGTGCTGCTGTAGAGAACTGGGTGCTGGAATCTTGCACAAAGTCAGACGGTAAGAGGTAGACTACCCTTAGATGGAGCATCAGCCTTTGATTTCTTTCAGTCATGATTGTGGCAGCAATTAAGTGTTTGTCATTGTTTTATGCTGCTGCAGGGTTCACAAGCCAAATCTTTGGGGAAACTCACCTTTTTTGGTATTTGTATGCTTCTGGTACTTTTCTGAGGAACACACAAATAACATCGTCTGTGCACAGTTTAATCAGTGTTAGCTGTAGTTCTGTGGGATATCTGAAAAGCATGTTTCTGTCTGTCAAGGACTTAAATTTTGCTGAGATCTTTAAGACTTACTTCCAAACACTGAAGGAGTTAAAAGATTCTAAAAATCTTTAGGAAAACTATAGTGAGAGAGGTAGGCAACCTAAATACAGGGGTCATGAGCACTCCCCCTGTGATCTCAAGTTATTCTGTGTTACTTTGGATGACTGAGTTGGGCACCAGCAGTTTGTATTGATAGCCTCTTCGCTTGAATATATTTAAGGTATGTTTTCAGTATAACAGTCTCAAATAAGGAGCTGCATCCAGAAGTTAAAGCAAAATGCTTGAGTAACTTCTTGTGTGCGAGAGGGAAGGTGGTGGGGGTGGGGGGACTCAGGCTAGGGAAGCACTTAAGTGCCTCTGTGTTGCTAAGACTAGGAACAGGAAGCTGCCATTCATCAGTGAGATGCTTCTACTGAATGTTTTTGGAAACCTTTCTGTGGGTTCTAATGTCAGTATTTATTTTATGAAAGGCTTATAAGTTGTTTCATCTGTGCACTGTACTTGGTGTGGTGTTTTTTGGTAGGGTTTTTTGGGTAGGTTTTTTTTATTATTTTTATTTTTTAACCAGGGCCTTGTTCGGTAAAGTGCTGTGTATTTGTCAATGGTTAGTGTAGGCTGAAGAGGCTCTACTTCATTTGGTGTGTATTTGTTTGTCTTACTGACAAACAATTTTAGGATTTTTTTGTCTTAGGATTTGGAAAAGTTAAATTAGTTCATTGGGTGTTGTCGTGAAAATACCTAGGGTAGTCTGTGAAAGTCTTTTTGAGAAAATATTTTTTTAACTACTGAAGAGCATTGTTTTTGTGAAGCTAAATGTTTGCGGCCAAGGAGCTGACACATCCTTTCCCTGGTATATGTGCATCGCAGCAGTTTTACAGGCTTGTTGAATCTTATATATATATATGTGTGTCTTATATATCTTACATGAATCTTACATTATATGCAACTTTTCTGTTGGAAAGCATGTTGCAAAGATGCATTCCTCTGGCAAACCTTGCATTCATTACTTGTATACTTATAATCTTTGCGGACTCAATATTTTTGATATAATCATAGTTGCAGGAAATATTATGTATTATCCTTTTGAGGTAAGGAAGCATGTCCTGTAACTCAAGGAAGTGTGAATATTTAACCTAGCGCAATGCAATCCTATTATGCCAAATGCACACAAGAGGAATTGAATTTGATGGTGTATCCAAGCCATCTATTTGACATCTTTTCTTAAAAATGTTCATAAGGGTTTTAAAATAACTGTTTAATACTTCCTGTGTATCTGAATCTTAAAAGTAAGAGAATAAGTACTCGGAAGAACATGTTATTTTGACATAACCCAAACATTAGTGGTAATGTTCACAAATGACCAACATTTTTTCCAAAGAGATACCAAAGTAGTAGTATAGATTGCTTTCCTCAGACCCTGATTAGCCTCTACCTCATAAAATACAATGTTAAATAGATGCAGGCACATAGGAAATGTCAGTTTGATCTAAATGTATATGGACAAAGTTGGGTGGTTTTGCTTAGTTAAATAGGAAGAATTGATTACTGTTAGGCTTTTTAGACATCTAAAGGAAGTTTTGTGAACTTTTAGAAAAAATGTCTGTTAGCTTTTTATCTAGATTACAGCAACAAACTTGTCATAGTGTTTTGTACTCTGGCTCTGTATTGTGTGGAGCCAGTATTTCAGTAGTGTAATACTGCAAATTAAAAAAACAAAAAAAGGGCTAGAAGTACAAGTTTCTGACTTTTCAGTATCTCATATACACTAGTAACTACACTAAATAAAACTCCTTTTTTTCTGCCCCTTCAGAGTTCACAATGACGAATGAAGAACCTCTCCCAAAGAAGGTATGTTTAAAAATACTTGTGAGATTATCCCCCTGGGTAATCATGACAGCTTGGTAAGTGTGCTTTTCCTTTTGCTCCATAGGTTCGACTTAGTGAAGCAGATTTTAAGGTTTTACCTAGAGACGAGCTCATCCTAAGGTAAAGTAAAAAGCAGTTTTTCCATTTCAGCATTTTGGTGAACTTTTAATGGAAGATGTGTGACCTCTCTCTTCCATTGCTTTTTGCATCCTTGTTCTGAAAAACTGTTTTATCCTTTTCATGGTATGTCTCTTTTGTAAAGTTCTAATCTTGTCTGAAATCTTTTTATGTATAGTTTGGGGGGGAAAAACACTTTTTCCAAAGAGATAAAATCCTGAACAATATTTTGTAATACCCGAGTAGGAATTTTTTTCTTCACTTGTAACTTTAGAAGATACGGTTGCTTACGTTCCTTGCTAGATGGCAAGTTATTTTTAAACATCAGAAAAATGTCAACTCCTTGCTCCTACAATAAGTTTTAGGTTTTCTTAGTCTGCACAGTTGTCTTCTCAGCATGTTAAGATATTAACAGTAAAATGTTAAAACGAAGTTTTCATCTCCTAGAACTTGCATAAAGAGGAGCCTGGCCATCTTTTTCACCTTTTAGAAAGCTTAGTGTCACCATGGAAAAAATAATAGGCAATCCTGTCACACAGACCACCTGCTGAAAGAAACGGACCCAAGCCACTTGTCTCTGTATACCTGAATTTCCTGATTTGTAAACAAGGAGCTAACTAAACTAGGCATATGTGGGTCATCTGTTTATCTGCTGGAGTAGTTTGTGTGTGCATTTTGGTAAACTTTAGTTCTTGGCTTTTTGTACACTAAGTTAATAGCATTATTAGGGTCTCTCAAGTTAAATACTTCTATTCCATAGAACAAAGACTAAACTGTGTAGAAATGTGGGGCTACAAGTGCAACACTTAATGTTTATGAGCAGCTACTCCCTCTTCTGGGCAAACTATCCTGCCAGCTACTTCTGGGATAACAGTTCTTTCCAGGGGAGTCAACATAGTCTGGCTTTGTATGTTTAAAACTGGTTTCTGGCTTCCTCCAAGTATCTACTCTTTGGGGTAGTAAAGGATAATGTATTTAAACAGTAGGAAAAAAATGCTTCTTTGATGTTAAGTGCTTTAGGCCTTGTGAACCTTCTTATGAAAGCTTCTGTGCTCAAGATTATCCCTGGGAAGAGTGAACTCCTAAGTCTGTAAAGCTGTGCCCTTACTTCCAGCTAGAAAATTCCTGTCAAAATATTGAAGCATAGATTTTGTGCAACTTGCTTTCTGACTGATAGTGTGAAAACAAAAAAAGGCTTCCAACTGTAACCAGTTTCTGTAACTTGTGATGATTAGTTGCTACCATAGAAGAGATCCATGTCCAGTATATATTTAAGTGGGAATGTGATGGAATACACTCAAGGAGGTAAAGTATGTCAGCAGCTAAACTGTGTTAATGAAGAGATGGGAGGGAATTTGCCAATGACAGCTGTGTTGCTATCGAATCTTCTTCTTAGTGTAGACAAAGCAACTTCTGCTCTTAAAGAGGCAAAAAGGTTGATTTAAGGGGAATAATTGTCCATTATACCCAGAAGTGGAAACTTAAATGCCGTTTTGGCCATGACCATTTTATTTGTTTGCCTTAGGCAGTCCTACGAACACTGTTGTTTTTTCTTTGAATGGGGTGCATATTTAATGGATTTACTGTAAGTTCACCTTTAATTGTGATTTCACATAAAACTAGCAGTTACTACACTAACTGCTGGCTTTGTTTGTATTTTGGAATAAAATACAACACTATAATAGGTATATCATGTTTTAATCAAAGGCATCTCTACTACTTTCAAACTTAGAAAAGCATGTGTTGGCCACTACTGGATTGTCTTAAATTAGGATTTGGAATGCATTTTTTTGGGGTCCATGTTTTGGCGGGGCAAATGCTTTTTAAGATACAGGCATGTGTCATCTGCTTTTGGTCTTTTAGGTAATATATCATCATTGCTGTACAATTGCCCTGATAAAATACATATGTAGAAAGTATTAATTATTTTTTATCAGTTCCTGTGCCATGAATCCCAATTTCACTGTTCTTCTTCATGAAGTACATAATTTAGATTTAGTCATTTTAACTTCTGTTGACTAAACATGAGCAGGATCAACAAGATACCTTTCAGTCTGGCCTTTTGGGAATTTCTGCTTGTCTCATTACTTGTTGCTGTGGACTCGTGTCCTTCATCTTTGCCCTCCCCTTTTTAATGCAGTAGTTACTTAGCTTCTGTGTAGGTGTAGGAGCTTCTGTGAAGAAAGAAGAGCCAGGGACACGATAACAAAGCACTCTGTGGATCATAGCTAAAAATCTGATCAGTATTGCCCTGATTGTTTAGCCTAGTGGTTAGTCTGTAAAACACTGAAGCACCCTGATTTACATGAGCAGTTCTGAGGAAATACAGTGCTTTTACTGAACTTCAATCAACATGGACATATAACCAGTCACTTTTGGAACGGCTTAGGTGCAAATGCTGGGTGTGCCCTACCCCCCAAGTGCTTATCATTTATTCCCGGAAAAAGTGAACCCCAAAGCTCAGCATAAAAAAGGAGTGCTCCAAGAAAAATAGTGGGATTTATAGAAGTATTTTGAAGTGATGGAGTCTTAAAGTCTGCTTAATATTTTTAGAGAATGGAGGGAATTAACTAACCTACATAATGCTGCTCAATTACCTTCCAGTTCTTGTGAGACTGTAAGTGACCCCTTGAATGTAAATTGAATTCAGGACTGTCTTCCTAGTTCTGTGTACAGCTCTGTTTCTGTTCTTTAGTGCCTTTGCAAGTAGCACTTTAGCGAAGCTCTTCAGATTGTCAATGTTTAGCCATCAGATTACTGACACGATCTACTAAACAGCTCAAGAAGCCAATATGGAGTGGAAACCAAACTGACTGCAGGAAAAAAAGCTGGCTTTTAGCCTTTGTCTTTTTTCCCACTTGAGTTCACCGATGAGCTGCCTGAGTTGCCTGCAGATGTACCAGAAAGGGCAATATGGGGCAAGTAGGTCAAGGCAACTCTCACATTTGCTTAAACCAGTGCATCTCTTAGATTACATGTGTGAAGAGGAGAGCCATCTCTTGGATCTTGGGAAGAAAAGCTTCAGGCTTAAGGTCTGGCCAGTGAGTTCCTATAAATCACTGGTTGGTTTAAAGAAGCTTTTGCAATTATGTGCAAATTCTTAAATAGTTTAACCCAAAACTGGATTTTTATGTCACTGTAAGTGTTGATTTTATCTATGTCTATTAAAAAAAGTTTAAACTAATGCAGGTATTATGTGTAGATGAGACCTGGTAGAAGGGATATATCATCTTCAAGTAAGGCAAAACAGTTTCCCAGAGGGGAAAGCTTTCCTCCTGTAGTTGAAGATGTGCTAGTAGCCATCTTCACATTTTAATTCTGACATAAGGGCAGGGGGGAAGAAAGAAAGATATTTGTTTGTATCGGTACTGATTTTTTTTGAACATGTTTCTTTTACTGAACTTTAGAAGGTATTTAGGGGCAAAAATCTTTTCCTTGAAGAGCCTGTAAAGTGAGTTAGCTGGAAAACGTGTGAAGTATGTAATTTTTAGGAATGCTATTTATATGGAAACTTTCATAATTTATCAGAGGTCTTTTAATGTGTTCTGGTGTCTTATGGGGAAGCTGCATGTTTTTATGCAGAGGATTACAGTATTGCTGGATACAGTTTTCATTAAAGTTTCTAACTGGATCTGAAATAAAGACCTACTCTGTGGCATATGGTGATACCAGTGAGTTGACGACTTCTGTTTCCTGATAGCAGTAGGGCCTAATGGAGGCTTCAGATCATACTTGCTTTTATGCCCTTTTTTTGTGTGGTGGGGTTGGTTTTTTTGGTTGGTTGGGTTTTTTGTTAATTTGTAGCTCTGAACCCTTGGACTGTCCTGGAGTCGTGCTTGGTAGCTGGGATTTCTAGGTGATAGTACATCCACTGCTAGACTAGTCTCAGCTTCTGCTGTCTGGTTTCAACATGACATGGCTGAGATGCCACCACTGAGCAAAGGCATCATTACAACATTCCACAAACTTGCTGTCCTTGTCACCGCTTTCAGGCTCTGTGTGAAAACTTAGCATGTGAGATTCATGTGATGGGAATGCAGGTTCACCTCAGCCTTGCATGTCAGCAGCTGGGAGTCCATATTACTGAAAAAAGCATAGAAGCAAAACTTGTGCATGGAGATTCAGTTGTAAAATGTAAGACCAAAGTCGTGCATCTGGAAATACTGCCCTTTTATTGTTCGGGTAAAAACAGATTTTCTGTGAGAATAGTTCATTTAGAGAATGGCGTTAACAGACTCAAACACCATTCATGTAGTCATTTGAGACCTAGAAATACAGAGTTTTACACCTGTCCTGTTTGTAGTATCATCTGGTCTTTTCTACCAATGTAGACATAATAAACAGAGAAGGAGGAGTAAACAGATAAAAGTTAACAGTGTTAAGAGTTGGAGCACCAAAAATATTGTCAATGATCTTCAGCATCTTTGGTTTTTTTAAAAAGCTTTGTTCTGTCATAGTTCCTTCCTTTTTATTTTGTTTCGTGTAACTTCAGAAGCTACAACTTTGTAGCTTCAGATTTTCAAAGATCAGAATTCCACTTTAATTCCCTCTGTTAATGATCTGTGCTACTACTGTAAACAAGGGAAAATGATCATAACAAAATAAGCTGGAAAGACAGTGTTTAGGAAAATAGATTATTAAAGGCACTGAGCAAGAAAAGTTACAAGAGGAGACAATTTAAAAATTTCAAAAGGTGTTTAAAGTCTTAAGTCAGGAAATAGACACTTAAGTGAAAATGAAATTATCAGGGCCATCACAAGACTGTGTTTAATATACCTAAAACTAGTCTAAGTGTGTGTGTATATATATATAAAAAAAATCTTTGTTTTTCTTCCTTTAACTTGGTTTCATGAAAGTTTTTGAGAAACTGTTTTGTTGATATATTTGGTAAATATTTTGACATGTTAGTCCTCAGGATTACTGAGACCACTACAAAAATATGTACACATCAGATGAAGAATCACAACTGCAAGTTCAATTGAAAATGAATCAGTCCCTTTTCAGTAAGGGCCTACTAATGTATTTGTTTATTTTTGAGCCAAAGTTATTTATAAGAATGGTTTACTTCATTAATGTGAATGTTTTTAAATTTTCACTATTTTACTTTTTGTTTTGATGCTTTTAGTCTATTTGATTGTCTGTTTTAATTTTTTTTTTAAATCTATTGCATGAAATAAGCAATTGTCTCCAGTTGCTAGCTTTCTGGTTTGCCTGAAGTGAGGTGAAAACCAGCTCAATTGCTAGAAGAGAAAATTGCTTCCGAGATCTTCTGTAGCTGTAGCAAAATTGAGATGCAGTGCATGTGTGCAAAAGTAAAGCTACTGTGGTAGAAAATGTTCAAGTTTTAAAACTGATGGCTTGATTGTTGAAGAGTTCTCTGACTATGTCAGTGTGGTGGTCACAAGTTTATTCCGTACAATTTCGTAAACTTGTGTGGTGAGTTGACCTTGGCTGGATGCCAGGTGCCCACCAAGCTGCTCTATCACTCCCCTCTTCAGCAGGACTGGGGGGAGAAAATAAAATGGAAAAAAACTCACGGGTCAAGATAGAGGCAGCTTAATAAAGCAAAAGCCATGCATGGAAGCAAAGGAAAACAGAAGATTTATTCTCTTACTTCACATCAGCAGGCAATGTCCAGCCATTTCCCAGGAAGTAAGGTTTCAGTGTGTGTAACAGTTGCTCTGGAAGACAAACATTGTAATAACGAATGCCCTGCCTCCCTCCTCCTTTCTCTTAGCTTTTATTGCTGAGAAGACATCATGTGGTATGGAATATCCCTTTGATCAGTTTGGCTCTGCTGTCCTGGTGATGTCCCCTCCCAAGATCTTACCCACCCGCAGCCTACTGCTGTGGGGGTCATGTTGATGCTGTGTGAGCACTGCTCAGCAGTGGCCAAAACACTGCTGTGTTATCAACACCTTTCTAGCCACTGATGCAAAGCACAGCAGTATGAGGGCTGTTGTGAGGAAAATTAACTCCATCTCAGCCAGCTAGACCCAGTACAACTTGCTTGAAGATGAATTGCAACAGTCTTCACCAGGTTTTTGACAAAACATTATGTCTGAAGAGTCATGTTTCTAGAAGAGATGGCAGGCACATGACTTGAGAAATCCATCATATGGCCCAGTGCATGCTGGGTTTTCTTTTCCAGGAATTCAGTTTTTGCTTAAATACTAGCTGTTGTTGAGAGGTGACTTAGAGGTATTATTTCTGATGTTCTTGGTGACCATGGGCTGGGTGGTGGGGGGGGAGGGGGGAGTTTGTGGGTTGTTTTTTTTTCTTTTTCCTCCCGTGGTGGTCTGTCATGTCAACTAGTGTTTCAGGTCTTCATTTCACTTGCTCTTTGTATAGCTCCTATTACCGGGGGGGAAGGGGGGTGGGGTGGTATTATGATTTTGACAGAATTACTGTTTTCAGTCTGTAAGATGTAGCTTAGAAGTCAAGTAATCCTGCAGCTGTATTTGAAGACCAACTCTAATTTTATGTAATTCTTTCATGTAAAAATTAGGTTCTTTCTGTTTTGCTATTTAGTAGACTGTTTCAGTTTTACTTTTGAAGGATTGAAATCTCCTGAACTAACAGAACTTCTAGTGGTCAAACAGTGACACTTTTCTTTCTAACGATGCTCTTTTTAGAGCAGAGAGATAAGTTAAGGAATAAGTGGGAACACAACTTCTCGCTTCTACAGAGCTTGAGAGTTCATTCATGCTCATTTCATGTTCAGCTGAAAAGATGTAAAATTTTGTTGCTGCTAGAAGGAAGAGATCTTGTGCTTACTTTTGCTTTTCCCAATGATGTGTTCTCATTTGCTGTTGCAGACCTGATGCTTTTTAGACCCTTTAACAAGCTGTTTGAATTCACTAAATCGTCAAAAATGGTCTAGAGTTAGATTTTATTGTTTTGATTGAGATAGTGATGTTGGTAGATTAGGGAGTTAAAATAGAGCAGTTACAATGAGTCTGGCATAAAATAGGTGTCAGGGAGAAGGGGTAGTTGGGAGGAGGGAACAGAAACCTTCCCCTTCTATAGTGGTAAGCTATTAGATGAATTTATTTCATGATGTGGAATTGTACCACCATGAGGAAGACATGTAGTTTGGAGCAAAGTATTTATTTGAAAACAAACAAACAAAAACCCCCGAAACATCATCCTGTGAACTTTGTTGGTAAGGCATGTCATGCTAAGCTTGACTGCAGACTTTATTTGCTACTGATTTGATAGTTTGTATCAAATGCAATACTGTTTTTAAGTGTGAGGTTTTCTGACTGTGTATGAATTGCTGAAATAATGTGTATTCAAAGAGTTATTAAACTGTTTTGCTTCTGGTTGATGAATATAATCAGAGTATGGTCTTGATTTGAATGAGCTGGTATAACTACTTAACCTAGACTGCCAATTCTAGTGTATTGTAATACATGTCTGCTTGGTAACAGACTTAATGTTGTCTGTGTATTATGGTTTCTGTTACAGAATTCTGTTTGAATTGTTCTGCTTTGAGAATGAGATGAACCTTAGGTACTTTACACAGATAACTAAGTGTTTGATCCCAATGTTTGTCCAAAATATTACAATAAGTTTTAAGATATCAATTTTAAGTGTAATGCACAGCTACCTTTTTATCCTTTTGAGATGCAAAGTGGATTTAACTTTTTCCATGACTTAAAGCCCCTTATTTTAAAACTGGAATTGCCTTTTATGCAATTGTGTGATTCCCTCTTGAGATTTTCTGATTACGGTATGAAAGTATACTCTGAAAGTTTAGGAATGAGATGCCTTGATTTAATAAACTAAGCTTCAGAAAATTCTTTTTTCTCTTTGTCTCTGCAATAGGTGGAAACAGTATGAAGCATATGTGCAAGCTCTGGAGGGCAAGTACACAGACCTTAATTGTAAGTTAGCTAAGTTTCAAAATGGTATGAGTTACCTGAATGTTTGTATAAAGCAGAATGTTTGAGTAATGTCTGTGCTTTCTAAAACTCTTGGAAATGAGATAATAATCTCTATGTAAGTTATTTGTCAGAAAAAAAGTCCCTGTTTTTTCTAGTGTAAGTTTTCAGCCTTTCCCAACTTTCTCAGCCACTTATTTTCCTTTGCAGATCTTACACAGTATCGAAAAAGTCTATTTTTGCATCTGTAGGACCATCTGTACCTGGACTGCTGGAGGGAGGGGGGGAAGTCTCAAAACATAACCCCACAAATAGGTGTATTTTCAGGACTTCTCCATTAGAAAGGAAATATTATCCTCTACCAAAATACTCCATGAATGTTTGTGCCTTCAGTAGTCTCACAGGATTCTAAATCACATGGGATTTGTAGAGGTGAAGGTCTAAAATGTATCCCCAAGTAATGTTTGATCTGATTAGGCGAATTAACTATTTGATTGTCGGTCTTGTGTGGTCTTTAAAACTTGGTCTGTACTTCAGTGTTTCAAAAGAGAATATGGGAAAAACATCCTACTCTCAAATGGGAAAAGCTGAACACGTTCTGGAAGTGACAGAATCACCTATCCTAAGTCACTTTTAAAAATTGTGTTGGCAGCTAGAGATGGGCTCTTTCCTGTTTTCCGCTCACATTTCCAGTTTAAATACTTAAAGACTTAGTACCACTGAGTTTGAAGGGTATTTTTCTGTCAACCCAAACAGATGTCCTCTCTTTTCTTTGTTGTTACATCCCTCTTCTACTGCCACCCCATAACGTTTGAGTTTTGGAGAGACTAAAATATAGCAGATGGAAGCAGTTGATTTTATTCTAGTCTCAAACTGTCCTAACATAGATAAATAAGTTGTTTTAACATTCTCAGTTTCTCAATTTTTGAAACCCTAATACAGGCTGTAGTAATCAGTATTATTGAATTATCTGCAAAGAATTACTTTGAAATAATTGTCCTGAAGCAATTTGTGATGTTCTGAATTCACATTTATAGCCGATTGTTCTCAAGTAATTAGAAAAAAATGAAAATCTTAATTATTCCAACTTTCCATTGTTTTACACATGACAAGTAGCAGGGTGAATGTATACTGTTTGTATCAGGCTGCTTGCATGTGTTCCTGTTTGAATAATTTGGAAATGTGCTGTGCTGCCTTCTCTCGTATTTTGTATATAAACTTTCATAAATGTTCATTGGTCAGAAGAATTCTAGTTGTGACTGAACTGCCATTTCTGAAGTTCTCCAGTGTCTTACTGTTTACTCATGGAGTGTTGAGACCAGTTTGAGGATTGACCACAAATAGCACCGTTTTACAGACTGCAAATGATTTTTTGCCAGATTTCCCCCTCCCCTACTCTGGCCTCAGCATTTCTTATAGATAATGGGATAGTTCCAACTTCCTGAGTTTCAGACTGCAAGTTGTAATAATAGTTGGTTAAACAAGCAATTTAAAAGTTATCGCCTATATAAACATGAAAACATTTTCAAAAGTTTAGTAAGTTTCAAGGAAGGATCAGAAAGATATATTTAAAACCAACTGTTGTCAAGCTTTTCTAATAATGATATTTTGATTTTTTTTTCTTATTTATGCTTATTATAGTCATGCTTATTTATGACTCTCTTGCTGTTTATGAATTTGGTTTTTAGATTCTTTTAGCTGTCTTTAAAAACTGTTCATGAGAGGATGCTATAAAATGTATGCTTTTTGTGTGTTATTACTTATATTAGCTAATGATGTGACGGGATTGAGAGAATCTGAAGAGAAGTTGAAACAGCAACAGCAAGAGTCTGCCCGAAGAGAAAATATTCTGGTGATGAGGCTGGCAACTAAGGAACAGGAGATGCAAGAGTGTACTGTAAGTGTTTGGAGGGGATAAGTGTTTTCAGACTATTACAAGAGTATCAGCTTTTGAGCCAGTGCCCTTCTGCTAGGTTTTTTGTGTTATCTATAGCAACACGTTTTCTGTGCTTAAAGAAATGGCAGGGCACTTAAACATTCACTGAATTAGTAAACATCACTTCTTAAAGTTCGCTTTTTTTAGTAATAGTTACTTCAGTTGATTTTCAGCAGCAGTTGTGCTTGGAAGGACTTTTGCTTCAGAACCAAGGTAGTTCTTACATGAGCCATGCTTACTTTCATCTAGCATTTATCAACTGTGTGTATTTATCAAAAATGTTACTTCTGACTATCATCGGATGCAGGAACAAATTGAAGTGTAAGGATAGGATTGAGTTTACAGGGTTTCATTTAGGAGGCTTTAGACTGATATTTAAGTTGGATTTGGATAACAAGGTATTTATAAGCTTCTGCATCTGTTTGGCTAGGTAGGGGAAAGAGCTACTGACTTTTTCAGAGGAAGTTCTTTCAAAATTTGGCAGGTCTGCTTTTTGGGGTTTCTAATGTTCTTTATACTAAATACCTTTTTTTGGTTACTGTTTCTGTTTCTCTCTCCTTTATTTTTGTGGGTTTTCTGTGACGCTGTTTTCTTCTGTGTTTAGTTTTGGTTTCTTGAAGCTATCTTCTACCACTTTTGGACTATTGATCTTTTTTGGATTACCTTCTTAACATAATTTTCACCTGCTGCTTTAATTTGGCAGCTCCTGAGGGAAGATTGTAAAAAGCTGCTTATTGCTAGTTTCTGTAACATACTCCTGAGAGCTTCTCTCATGAAAAATACAAGCTCTGTGCAAAACTAATAACTAGTTATTGTAGCTTTCCTCTGTTATTTTCTTTTAGCCTTCCTTTCTTTTTTCCTGTAGGTGTTCAGAGCTGTCAAGGTATAGTAGTGTGGCACTTAACTCTGTACACATTGTTTTCACTGCTCTTAAGACATAAGATGACTTTAGTTCATAGTAAGCACTGGTAAAAAGAGGAAAAAAAGAGGGGGTAAAGCTTACTTTGCAGTGGCAAAAAATGAATCGCAGAATCACTGAGGCTGGAAGAGTTGTAGTTTGTGTAGTCCAACCTTGCCTGCTCAGAGCAGGGTCAGTTGGACCAGGTTACTAAGGACTGTGCACAGTCGGGTTTTGAGCATCTCTTAGAATGGAGACTCCAAAACCTCTCTGGGTGACCTGTGCCAGCGTTCAACCACTGTCACAGCAAAAAGCATTTTCTTATGTTTAAGTGGAATTTCCTGTGTTTCAGTTTGTGCCCATTGCCTTCTGTGCTTTCAGTGGGCACCACTTAGAAGAGCCTGGCTCTGCCACCTTAACTCCCTCCATCAGGTATTTATGCACATTGACAAGATCCCCCTGAGCCTTCTCCAGGCTGAACAGCCCTAGTGTTCTCAGCCTCTGCTTGTATGTCAGATGCTCCAACCCCTTAATCATCTTCATGGCCCTTTCTTGGCCTCACCCTAATATGTCCATGTCTCTCTTGTACTGGGGAGCCCAGAACTGACCCAGTACTCCAGATGTCTCACCAGTGCCAATTGGAGAGGAAGGATCACCTCCCTTGACCTGTTGGCAGCACTCCTCCTAATGCAGCCCAGGATGCTAACGAAGATCTGTTCTGGTACTATACCACAACACTTCCCTAGTAGTAAGACTACTATATTGATCCTGCTTCTCTTGTTAGTTTTACTGATAAATTCTGTTATGAGGAACAGCAGTAATAAGAGGTTTTTTTTCTTTTGAACTTCTGAGCACATAGCTGAAACAATAAATACTAAAAAAATTAAAAGAAATGTAAGTTTTTCCACCAAAACCAAATTTGTTTGTACTATTTTCACCTTTCTTCCTCCCTATTTCTAAAAGAATGAGTTAGACAAAAATTTCAAGTATTTAAGGCTGTGAATTTTGACAAGATTGTGAAGGCTATAGGATTTTTGGCTGCACTTCATTACAGATGTTTATAGCTGTGATGTATAGGCATTCCAGAACATCTGTTTAGAACTTCTGAACAGCTTTTATTAATTTCAGTGTACTTAAAACAAAAAACCCAGGGGAACAACCCACCAAAAAGACACAAAACCCAAACACACCCACCCAAGTGGCTTATATTTTTCTAGGTATTGACACATGAATAACATCAAGGATGTAATCTCCTCCGTAGTGCATAGAGATAGGAAGGTGCACCCTTGAAGAAGGGGGGTAAAAGCTATAATGGAGACATTGGCACCTTCAAGTGTTTTCAAGTTTAAATGCGTGTAGTTTCAAGAAGCTTTGGAGGACTACTCGACTTTGTATTAGATAGTGTTTTTTCCAGTAAAGTAACAGTAGCAAAATAAATCACATTGGATGAGATGCAAAGCTAAGCTATGGGTTGCTAAATCATTTCATAAATGAACAAAAACTGTTCACCATATGGTAAGTTATTTGACATGTCTAATTTTTAGTCCATAAAATAACATTTATTTTTAGCATAGTTAACCATTTTTTGTAATTCATATTTACATGTAAAATATACCAGTGACAGTTATTTATATGTAAGCCTTCAATGTTTCCTGTCACATCTTAATTAGAAAGACTGAGCATCTATGGCATCAAGTTTTTTGAAAACTACAGATGAATATTTACCATATTACCAATGCTTACTGTTCATATTACTCTTAATGTATTTTTGGGATGTTTTACACTTACAAAGTTATCACATTCAGGTCACATTCAAATGTAAATTGATAAAAACTTAAAAATACCATACCATATTCAAATGGTAGTAGTTGACAAAGACATAAGTGAATTTTCTGATTACTAATATGTAAAACACCTTGCTAGTTAAAATATACTAGCTCTGTTTTAAAATAAGGTGTGATAGACTTTGTCTTGGTTGCTGTTTTAATTTGTACCCTTCTTTTTTAAAAAGATAAAACACAGCAAAACCTACTTCAGCTTATAAAAGTCACCCGTCATCGTTTTGAAAGTGTAGGTGTGCATGTTGGAGTAGCAGTAGCAGAATCATTGTCCTGATTCCATTTCAGTACTCTCTTTGAAGAAACAAAGATGGTAGTTGAGTGCATAGCTCCATTCTCTCTCATGCTCTTTGCAGAGTCTAGCAGCAGAATATGTGGGTTTCTTTTGAGCTAGGAGCTTACTGAGAGTCTGACCGGTGTTGCAAACTTACTCTGCGTAGTTTAGGGTGGCTAACTAAAGGGTTTGATTGAAGTTTAGGTGTTTAATAGCTCATGTGCCCTATTGTCAGCAGCAGCCTTGAGTTACCTTCCCCCTAGCAGGAACAACCCCCTAAAAGAGGTTGCTGTTTTTAGCAAAGTGTGGGTAAGGTATTGGCTACTGTTTCTACATAAAGCTTTGTTTCTGGCAGAGGTGGTGGTGAAGTTATTGCTACTTAGGGAAAGGTCTTAACCCCCTCCCAAGCTGCTGCACAGCTACTGTAGGTCAGTAAGTGGACAGGCATTTGGAAGTATTTGCTTCTCAAATAGGTTTTCCATGGAACAATGAGTGGCAGCTTCCTGTGGGTGCAGCTGGAATACAGTACCTAGATAGCCATTACTCTGAATAGCCTACTTGTGGTTCAGGTTACAGCTCTGTTGTGTTTTTTCTCTTTGTTATGCAGTTTCTTCCCTCCTGCTCCTTCCTTACAAGAAGGATATGTAGTTGTACTTAGATTGCTTACATTTTCTGTTAAGCACCTGCGTTCTGTTTTGTTAAATTCTTCATGTCAGAGGGTCTGTTCTTTGTGGATGTCTTTGGACAGCTTCAGCTGAAAGGATTCAGCTTTTTCCAAGAATGTGAGAAGCAGGGGGTTGAAAATGTTATTGTCTTAACAATAACAACAAAAAAAATCCCCCCCAAACAAAACCCTGCACAGCCTGATGTCCTCTAAATAGACTACTTTTGGTGTTCTCCTGCCTTAGGTGAGAGCAGAGAGAAAGCCAATACCAAGGTTTTTATTCTGTTTGTGAAAATTCATCCCTATTTGTCCATCTGACAGGCTTTTGAAAAATACCAGCTAGAGTTTGCTTTCATGTTTGGGAATATGAACAGCCAGAAGGCATTTCAAGTGTTAGAGCAGGCATGTCCTGGGGTCTAGCATTGGACATGACTATTCCTGTATATTCAGCTCCAGCCTGAAGTTGGTCCTGAATGCGGGCAAACTCTTCTGCTCCCCACCCCTTACCGCCTGGAATATCAATGGGAGGAGAGACTTACTAGAGAGTGGTTAGAGGGAGCAAGAGTGGGAGGCTTGGACTGGCTAAGCAGGAAGAAGAATGGAATAAGGAAGTAGGCAGAAGGGTTAAAGAGGTATGGGCTTGCTTTGGGAGGGGGTAATATTGGGGGGAGGTTGCTTAGGTCTGGGTGGATGAAGAGCCTGGCAGGTGAGAACTCTGGACTTACAACTAGAGAAAGCGCTTGTGGAAGGATGGAGAAAAATTGAGTTGGAAAAACTGGAGGAATAAATGGTCTTCAGGTTTGGGGAAGGGAATAAGCAAGGGTTGTTCAGTTTAAGTAAATTCTTTCTACATTACTGTTTTAGGAATGACAGTTGAGGTGTTATGTGGAGCCTATGCAAATGCTTTCTGCTTGGCCTAGGAACATGAGCTAGAGATACCCAAATGAGAATGTTAAATAACTGACATTGGACAGAATCAGCTGGGTCCTCTTAAGTGTTCTAGTGCATTTCTGGCATGAATGAGGAGCAGGTGGCAGCAATTCTTTATGCTACTGATCCAAGCAATCTGTTACAGTTCTTAGGCTGGCAGTAGAAGGAGGGAGCTGGGCCTAGGTAAGACAAGGAACATGGTCTTTTATTTCTTCAATGATGCCTGTCTAAAAATAGGTTGGGAACCATGTTGCTGTAACATAATTATCTTCCTGGAATACGTTGCCAGCTGGAGTGTCTGTATGTGTGCAGACATCTGTTAAACTAGCTGTTTCACCCTCTACTAGTGCTAGCCCTCACAAAGAATTGACAGGTTGTTGAAATACTTACAGTAGTGCAAGCATCAGAAAGTTGAATGGATAGAAAAGGTATATCAGTAACAATAAATTAAATAGATCTTTATTCAGTGAACAACATATTGTGCATTCATTGAGGCAAAGGAGCCGTGGGGGTAAAATGCCATCCAAGAAATGTTAGGATAATCTTTATTTGGACTTCCTGTTTCTAAGTAGTGGTTGTAGGTGGGTTCTTGAGTGCTTTAATTCTTGAAAATATTTTTATGCAGTGTTTTACTCCCATTATATTTCTTCCTGGACACATAAAAGTTTGTCTACGTAAAACATAAAGTATGATGGTTACTTCAGTGGTTTTTTTGTAAGTAACTAAATATTTTTATTTTGATAATATCAAATTAATGAGAAGTCAATGGAGGTATTTCAGTTATTGAAATAACTTTGAAATCCCTCACTTGCAAGAAAATCCAAGAATTTTTGCTACTTAACAATATATAAATTAAAACATGCATTGTCCTCAGTCAAGAGGTGACTGAGGTCACTACTGCACGTTTTTAAGGTAAATAAAATGTTTGTACTTACACAGCAATGGTGAAGAGAAAGTGTAAGAACCCCGTAACAAAGTAACTGTATATACAGGAAAAGAGTTAAACTGACAGTGCTTTTGACTGTGCTGCTTATTCCAAGTAAAGCAAAGCATGGAGGGAGACTCTCTTCCCTGCCATTTTGCTGGTGATGCCTTGTACTGTTTGTCAGTGAAACTCTGTTGCTATCAAGTCTGGTTGCAAGTTTGTGCATGCAGTGGGAGGCAAAACCCCTGACTTTCAATTAATGTTTCTTTTTTAATCTCATGTAATTTTGTTCACCTCTTGCTGACGAAGAAATGTGTGTGATACAGGGAGTATAATAAATTGAATTTAAGAATGAACACTCTGTGTAGGCTGATGTGATTTTAGTGATTAGCTGGATTCTAAACATGTACTGCTTAGTACCTTTTAAGATTGTCTGTTGTGATGGGATTAAAATATAAGAAACTTCCAAAAAAGTTAATCCTATTTAAATACATAAAAGTTTTGACTAATGAATGCTATATTTATATATTGCAAATTTATTTGATATAATGCAACCAAAATCTGTTCAATTGATGTTAATATTTCTAAATTATTTTGTTTAAAAAATAAATATGCAAACTTGCATCGTAAGTGATTATCGCATTTGCAAAAAAAAGCTTAGAAGTTTGTAAAAACCTTTTTAGTAGTTGCTTAAAAAATATTTTTTGTCAATATTAGCTGTAATATTCCATAATAACTTCCACTGAAGTTACCTGGAAACTAGCTATCTGTTTTAAGTGGATAACTCTTTGCTTCCCCTCCCCCCCAAAAGAGTCCAGGCAGGTATAAAAGATACAAAAGAAAGGGAGGATTCTAATGGTCCAATCATTGCTTTGGCAAACTGACATGTAGAAAACAATTTGAAGTGGGGGGGGTGGATTTAAAAAAAAAAAAAAGCCTTGAAAGTTTGAGCTTGGCAGGTGGTGGGATGGGGGATTGGGTGAATATGCACAGTGATAGGGTACAGGTGGGCAAAAGTGATGTTTATCCTGCCTTTTTCAGGTTACAGTGTTGAAAGAAGGCAAGCTTCCTTGATGTTATCTTTGGAATAACTATTTTTATTTTATCTAAATGACTTTAAAATTTTATTTAATGTTGTACAGCTAACAGTCTTTTTTCTTATTTTATGCAGAATCAGATTCAGTACCTCAAGCAAGTCCAGCAGCCTAGTGTTGCCCAACTGCGATCAACAATGGTGGACCCAGCCATCAACTTGTTTTTCCTAAAAATGAAAGGTGAACTGGAACAGACTAAAGACAAACTGGAACAAGCCCAAAATGAACTGAGTGCCTGGAAATTTACGCCTGATAGGTAAACAAAACAAATACTCCCCAGTCAAGACTTCCCTGACAGTCCCACTACGAGAATGCTATGGTGGGACAGCCAAGTACTCGTTTCCACACCAAGACTCAGACGTTTTGAGGCAAAAGCCACATTCTTATACTGTCCAGCTTGTAATGCTTAATGTAAAACTTACCAGATGAACCTTGTGTTTCAGCTTTTTTCTCCCCCTTTGCTTCAGAGGCCTGACGGCGTCGGACTATTCTGAAGAAATGGCCATCTTCGAAAAAAAAATCTTTCTAGAACATGTAGACATTTGCAAAATTGTTCTATTTGAAGAAAATAGAGGGAGAAACAGAAGTCTTAAGTCTGTGGCACACTGTGTCTACAGACAGTTTGGAGGAGAGAGAACCTAGAGATTATAAATCATGAATTGAACATGTAAAATTCCCGTAAAATGTAGAAGTGGAATATGCTTCGCTCTTAACCTTGAGCCTAGTGACTTAGAGACACTGTAAGTCAGTTTTGCCAATAAGACTGTGGACTTCCTGCTTGTTCACTGAACTGCTGGGTCAAAACTCAATGAGGTGAATTTTGCGTTAAAGAGTTTACTTGCTAACCAGTTTTGAATAGCCATGAGAGTGCTATTTGATATCACAACAGTGGTAGTGTACACATTTGACTGTTTAGCCTTTGGGCTCTCTAGCACTTGATGGAGCCTTAAGTCAATGTTGCTAAATAATGAACTGTTTTCTGGATGGTCGGTAATACTGTGGACGCCTCAAAATTAGGACTGTACGAAAATGTACGTTCTATCTAATTGCAGGTTTAAAATTGTTGGAAGCAATACACAGTTGATCACAACTAGCATGTATAAGAAAAACTGGTTGTGATAAGTATTTCACTGCATGTTTTCATGCAGAAATGAGAATTTTTCGATCTTCTAAGAACTGATCTCAAATGCTCAATACAGAAGGCACACAATGGCAACTGTCTTCAGTGTTGGTGGGGTGTTTTTATTCGTTTGTACACCTGTTTTTTTTTGTATTGCACTTCTATATAAAATGTGCCTTGAAATAGTTGTAATATATAGTTCAAGGAACACTACTGGTTATCTGTTGTATTGTGAAACTCCTGGGATGAACGAGAATTGAACAGGTTGTTATTTCTGCATTGTCTCGTTCTCTGAAAACAAAATCAGTATTTCAACAAAGCAAAAATACTTAAATGCATGCATTTTCCTTGGTGGAATCAGTGAAGGAGCCTTTGCTACTCTATTGATGCCTCTGTTCTGTTGTCCCAAGTTACTTGTAAGAGTAGCAATCCGGGACAGTTGGGAGTGCATGTCTGAGGTGTGTAAAGTGAAATGCAGATTTGGTATAGCATTTGTGTGTTTGTTTTTTTCCTTAGAAAATTGAGTTCTATTTAGTAATCTGAGGTTTTGATTTTCAAAACAGTTGGGCAACATTTTATGACTCAGTCTGCTCCTAGAAAATCAGTTTTAAATTAAAAAAAAAAAAAAAAGGCATCCAGCTGTCACAGAAGGTGATGTATTCTAACTGTTTTGATGTCTTTTATTAAGATGGCATTACGTATTTTTAACTTGGAAGTACCTTAAGTTGGAAGTATTTTAACTGTTTGTGCTTCAGATGATTAATACGGGATTGAAGAGTAGTGTATTTATGCAGGTTTATTTTTTTTGCATGAGTAATGACTTAACAGCAAAAGAAAAGCCTACAGAAAAACTTTACCTTTTTAAAAGTGATACATCTGGAATGATTTTGTTATAGCAGTATCTAAGATTTTAATGATCTAGCATCAAAACAGAGGTAAGACTTGCATTAAAAAATTGTTAATGTGTTACCAAGCCATTTGTAAAGCTCACTATAATGTGCGGATAGAGGCATGCCGTGCAGATTGCTTGTTTAACTTGGAGTTCAGAAAATTATTTAATACATTTAGATACAGGCTGCTTGTTTCCTTAAGTCCTCAGGCTCTAAATGTGTCTGTACAGCTGAGGAGAGACCAAGTAACTTGCCACTTTCTTTCAAGCAAAAGTATCAAAATTTTGTTATTTCTGTAGCTACAACATACCCTAATATGATATGCATCATATAATTTTAAGTCAGTGGTGTGAATGTGCATAATTCATATATGCAGTAGCTGGAATACAGAAAATTACAGTTATTTCCCGGTAAATAATTGAGGCTGTCTTCATTAACTGGGTTAAGATCTTATTGATTTTTATTTCTGGAAGGGTAAAGAAATGAAGACTCATATTAAAGTATTTATAGGATTTTTCATTCTCTTTGCACCCCATCCCCCTGCTTTAATTGCGTTAATTGTCCATCCTTGTATGCAATTACTCTTACTTCATGGCATCTGACCTAGTTTTTGAAAGAGATGATGCTCCTATTTGGATCCCTAACTTGTGTTCTTAGGGTAACATTAACCGCAACCCTAAGCGATGTTAGTTCTGGGCCTTAACCATAGATAAGGGTGTACAGCATAGTCATTGTTGATGTCTGGAGGGAGAAATAAAACGGTATGTAATTAAAGGAATGGCTATGCTAAGCCATTTCAACCATCATTAATCATAGAGTGAGTATACACTTGGATTAAAAATTAGTAGAAATGTCATTTACAGTAAGTCTAGTACAACAAACGCTAGTCTTCTGAAATTTAACCGCTTATATTCTTACAGGTTTTGTTGCATGTATGTTCAAGAGGATTTGTGAAAACAATGCCAAACTTAGTTTTACAGCTCATAGGAGTTATTTTAATAGTTACTGGATTTTATATTCTTGCATGTGTTGTCTTTTTTGTAAATTGCAAGGGGAGGTTACTTGGTGCCGTACTAGTTCAGAACATCTGGAAAAATTTTGATGGGAAGAAATAGCATTATAGGTAACTATGCAAATTTCTATACAGGTAATAAATATTTTACATTTTGGCAGGAGTTAACGTGAAGAAATTAATGGGATTCTAAAATGGTCCCAATTCCAAGGTAACTGGTACTTGCTAATACTACAGTTGACATTGTTTTGTGAAGAGAAAAGCATTAAATGACTTAAGCACTGTGAACTTCTTCAACTTGTAGTGATGATGAATACAGTAACAGGAATTTGCAAATGGCTAAAAATCATTGCGTGTCTGCCTAATAACTTTTGGGATATGTCACATTGGTTATCTCCAAAGTGGTCCTGCTTTACACAGAATGAACATCTCTAAGGAAACTTGCATCTTAAGTGTGCGACTTGGACTGTATTAGGTCAGCACAATTTAAACTTCAAGGACCTGGCATTGGACATCACATCAAGAAAGAAAACAGGTTGCTGCCTTTAGCAGTTTCAGGCTTCCAGGACTTTACACAGCCAGATTCCTTCTGGAGCAGCCCATCTGAAAGATTTGGGAGAGTCAGTCGGAAAATGTTAAATGGGGCAGAGTTGGCAGAACTTAAAAGTTGTCTAAGGCTTGAATGCTTAAAAGGTAGCTGATAAGGAAATTATTATTTTAAATTCTTTTGGTTGGGTATTTTGGTTGCAGGAGAGAACCGTGGCTGTGAATTGTAGCTGAAATTTCCTGTTCTACCTCTTTAATCCTCAAAATTTCTTTCACTCTTTGTCACTTGTTTAAAAGCAAACAAACAAAAAATTAAATGACCTTCTTGGTCTTGAAAAGTAATGCAAGTCCTGCCATTGAATTCACAATAAACCTGTTCAAGTTCGGGTTGTTCTTTTTTTTTTTTCTTTTTTTTTTCTTTTTTTTGGCAGAGCTTACACTTCTGTAGAAAAGAGGACAGCTTCAGTATGTTGCTGAGCCTATTAAAAGGAGAACTGTTTGTGGTTGCTATTCTGACTTTGGCAGACCAAGAATCTTAAAGAACTTTAATTTTTCTCTTTTATGGAGTCAGCTGTATTGCCTATATATTAATTTGCATACTACTTCCTATAATGCTTTACAATGCCATTTTTATCGTGAAGATTAAAGATGTGTGATGTTACCCATTTAGTAAAGAAAATCCTGTCAGTTCAAAATTTTTTTTTTTCCTGCCTGTTTCCCATTTCTTTCAGAAACTGGACATCCTAATGATCATTACTCATGATCCACATTCTGTCATTCTAAAGGAAGTAGATTCCTTAATTTCCTGCCAATTTTTAACTACATTTTACTTCATCCTCACCATGCAAGATGCGGACCATAGAAATCATGAAACAGACTGTGTACATTACTGTCAAATATATAAATTGAGTTGAAAAACAGACATCTAACTTTTTAAAGAAGAGTACCTGGACAGCATTCAAAAGAATGTCTAAGCCTCTTAAAGAAAAATGGATGTCACTATGAAAAATTAACATGGAATTTTATATTTCCCCCCAAGCAACTTTCTTCTCTTCACCCAAATTTAATTATTAAATTTTGCTAGTACAATAAATGAAGAAGGTTTTTGTTTACAATTCAGTTTACATGTGTAATTTTTATGCAGTACTTGATCTTTTGAATTACAAGGCACATCTTTAATCAAATATTTAACTCCATTGAGAATTAGCACATGCAAGATTGTGCATACTGATAATCCAGATGTTGATATCAAAAAAAAGAACAATATGCTTATTCGTATTTGCAGTAATAAAATTTGCCTTCCACTTTATGGGACAGCGACAGAAGATCAACTGGCATTGGAACAGCATGTGGTAACTATAGGGAGACTTTCTGCTATGACAATTATGTTGAGGCATAATGTTCCTTGAATTGTGACATGCAGAAATTGCATCTCCTTTTTGTTTGTAATTGTGATTGAGGAAGATAACTGAAGGTTTTACATTCATTTTGTGATAGATGGCTCTTTCCTTTGCAGCCAAACAGGCAAAAAGTTAATGGCGAAGTGTCGAATGCTTATCCAGGAGAATCAAGAGCTTGGAAGGCAGCTGTCCCAAGGACGTATTGCACAGCTTGAGGCAGAGTTGGCTTTACAGAAGAAATATAGTGAGGAACTTAAAAGCAGTCAGGATGGTAAGGGATTTTTTTAAGAAAATGGAAGTTGCCTTGCACTTCTGTTAGTTTAATTTGCTGATGATGCACATACTGTAAAACAATCTTTGCCAGAATGAAAGGGTAGTATCAAGTAAAATACGACAATTGCTTCACTGGTAGTCTCAATTAAAAAAAAAACAACCAAACCCCAAAGAAAAAAATAAACCCCAAACAGCACTTAACTTTGGGGGACTGGTGGGATTTGCAGCTCCAGTAATGCAGCGTTTGAATTTGAAATTCCCAGATTTCATACTGTAGGTCTTGCTATTTAATAGGGCATGTTTAGGCTGCACACGTTATTGGTGAATTGGTAAGATGAAAGCTGTTAACATTGCATGAAGCTAAGCATGCACTGAGAACAAAATGCTTATTGTTCACTCTGATTTTGAAATTATTTTTTAAAAAAATCAACTTTTTAACAATGCCTAAGAATAAGAAAAATAGACTTGGGGGGGGGGGGTTGCGCTTAGGTAACTCAGATGAACTATCTCATTATTGTGTTCACAGTCCAAATTGTACAGCATTGTAAACCTAAGTTGGAATCACCTATAAACTCTGACCTCTTGTATAATTTAAATGGAGGGGAAAATGCAAATTTAACGAATCTTCAGCTGAGAGTTCTGCATAGAATTGGTGGGTTTTTTGGTAGAATGTTACAAAGTAGGTTATCTTATTACATTAAGTCTTGGAACATGAGCTATTTAGACATCACACAAACCTGGATATGTGTTTGTTTTACAACTGAAGTCTGTAAGATAGCATAGACTTGATTTGGCATTATCTAAGTCTGATGTATCCAGTATTTTTAAGGATAGATTTCCCCCCGCCCATAGGATCATATTTTTGAGAAAGTAGTAGTATAAAATACTTTATCATACCTAGAATTCTTAAGGTAAATGATTCTTTCTGTAATGACGTATTTTTGGAATAGTTACCCTTTTGCTTTTTAACTGCTATTTAGATAATGCACTTCATCTAAATTTATCAAGTTCATAATTGAAGCAAATGTGGACATTTTTAAAATATTTCTGCTTTTGAATGTGGTATAGTGAAGTGTAAGCTCCAGAACTGAGATGTGTTCTTCAGCCCCTATTGCTTCTTCCCATATGAACAATGACGATAATCCTGCAATAGCAGTTTTCCTGATGATTTTTTTCCATAGCAGCAAGAACACTTTAATTTTATGATTTTTTACAGTAATAAGTAGTTTGCATTTTATTTGCCCTGTCAGTATCACTGGTGCAGTTGAATTGAAGACTAAGGGAATCAGTGTTTCTTTTACTGTTTTCAGGTCAAATTTGTTCTGCTCCAAAATGCAGTCTGAATTGTAAAATCCTTGGTACATAAGTACTAAAAACCCCTGTGGAATTAGTTAACAGTTTTGTTGGTAAGAAAGTCTTCTAGTGTCACATTATGCAGGATTTAGAGGATTAAAAACAGTAAGAGTTAAAGCTTGCTTGAAATGTGACTAAAATCTTTTTTCACTGAATAGGCTTTTGTAATTATTAGTTATATTACATACATGGTTCATGGTTAATTTTACAGTATTTCTGCTAAGGTTTTATACTTGATTAAAAGTAGATACACAAGGATCTACTTGCAAAATGTTAATTGCCAGAATTGAGCTGTTTTCCAAATACCCTCCTTTCTTGCCGAGAAGTTAATTTCTTCTCATATATTCTGAGTAACAGTATAGAAAGTATGTAGATGATAAGCATTTCCTCCTTCAGAGGCAGAGTATCAAAACCAGTGCATACCTGATGGCTGAAAAATAGTCTGTTGAAAAATTTCGGCATAAAATGTTGAGTTACAGGATTTTAATTTTTTGTCTGAGATGCAAGCTATATATGGGCTATTAAGTATTTGCAACAAATGTGTTTTCTTTACATAGAATTGAATGACTTCATCATCCAGCTTGATGAGGAGGTAGAGGGTATGCAGAGTACCATTCTAGTTCTTCAGCAGCAGTTGAAGGAGACTCGCCAGCAGTTGGCGCAGTACCAGCAGCAGCAGTCCCAGACCTCCAACCCAGGTACCAGCAGGACTCCATCTTCTGAGCCCACAGACCAGGGAGAGGCTGTGGGTAAAGACTGCAGCCGTCTGGCAAACGGACCAAGTAATGGTAGCTCCTCCCACCAGCGGACGTCTGGGCCTGGATTTTATAGGGAGGGTAGCGGCACAGAAGATGACTTCCCGGCTTCTCCAGGGAATGGTAATAAGCTGTCCAACCACTCTGAAGATAGAACTGGTAGAGGAAGTGGTAGCTACATAAACCAGCTCAGTACTGGGTATGAAAGTGTAGACTCTCCCACTGGCAGTGAAAACTCTCTCACTCACCACTCAAATGACACAGACTCCAATCATGATCCTCAAGAGGAGAAAACAGTGAGCATGAAAGGTAACAGAACTGTGGGTTCTCGTCATGTCCAGAATGGTTTGGACTCCAGTGTAAATGTGCAGGGTTCAGTTTTGTAACATTTTTCTGCAACATTTTTATACAGTGTCATTTAAATTGGGAGAGGATACTGTCCAGAAGCCGTTTAAATTAGTGCATACTTGTCACAATTTTGCCTTTTTGTGGGTTTCTTTTTGCTTCAATACCTCTGCCACTTTGGAAATTTTAACAGTTAATTACGTTGAATGTTGCTAAAAGGACGTTTGTGTAGCTCAAGTTATTTTTATATGAGTTAATGTGAAGTTGAAATGGAAATTATTTCCATAAAGTATAACATAAATGATGTCTGTACAAATCTGTGTATATCTAGAACCTGTGCTGTGTAAGGGCATTCTTACTCATACTGTTATACTTACACCACCTTCAAGATTTGTCATAATAGCTGTGGGTTTATGACTGCCAAGTTTGCCCAGTACAGTAGTTTTATCACTAAAAGATGGACTTACTGAAGGAGTCCTGTAGTAGTTTCAGTGTTAATTACAGTTTTTCCCACCATACATCTGTGCATTTTCTCCTTAGGTGACCGAATGTTTATGAATTGTGTGCATAGTTACTCAGTTTTTAAGAACTGTTGTATCCTGTTTATGCATATTGCTCTGTGACTCCAATATTATCTTACCTGTACTGACCAAACCTAAATAAAAACTTTTAATAATGTAATTTCCTCATTGTTCTGCATTGGCTTACATGGCTTACTTGTATGCACAGTGTATTTACGGTACTTGCTTTTTTTATTGATTTGTTCCTGTGTCAATCCTATCTGATACAGCTTATGCCAAATACCCAAAGTTTACAGGTGTGTACTGTCATACTAATTTCAGGCCAGCCTGAGAGTGCTTATTCTACATGTTTTGTCCTTATTGGCAGACAAGAGGGAAAAAAAAAAAAAAAAGAGGAAGTTAGTAAAAGTAAACCTTAGAGTTGGAACCTGGCTTTTATAAAGATTAAAAAAACCCCCCCAAAACCCCAAAAGCTAGAAGTATCCAACAGGTAAATATACAAATTAAACTACAAAACTTTAAGGGGGTAGTAATTCAGCCTCTTAAACCAGGTATAACTCCTATTTTTTCTAAATGCCTACCTGAGGGAACTGACTTCTTAACATGAGCAGAAAATGAAAAAATTACCTTCAATTAAGCATACTTTTATTGTTCAGTAGCAATCAGAACCTGAATTTCTGGTGCTTTTTTCTATCTACTAGTTTAGTGATGGTAGCACATAAGCAAGGAGATGAAAAAGCACTGGCTTTTAAGCACTGTTCAAAGGGAAAATAAAAGTACTTAGCAGTATACTTTTGGGTAGACTTAAGTCCAGTTTCAACATTTTTCTACCTGTGAATCTTCTAATTACCAGATGACTGACAAAATTATCTCATATGTAGTCAGTAGAACAGTAGTAAATAGCTTAGAGCTTTGCAATTCACTGTGGAAACAGTGAGGTGGTTTGAAAGTAGTATTTCTCCAAAGTTCTGGGATGTACTTGAATTTATTTCAAATTTACATAGTTAGAATAAATTCCTGGATTATAGAAGGGTTTCTGTGGTATCATTTTTAGGTGGCATATTATATGAGAATTAGCATCTGCAGTAGTATTGTCCAAGACAAATGGATGTAATTAAAATACTACTAGCTGCTGTCATCTGTGTTAGAGACATGCTAGTCCATGTACCACTGCTATTTTAGTTTCATAGGGTTCATTTAAATGTATTAAAACCACTTAGTAGTTGTCACTGGAAGTGTAAATTCCATTGGCAATACCTGGTTGTTTTTTGAAAATTACTTTAGCCCTCATTGCCTGAAAAATAGCAGCTAATAGTTGAATGCATGAAAGGGAAGTGACAAGTATCTGTACAAAAAAGTACCAGCATCTGGCACCCAAAGTTTACAAAAATCCCTGATGGTGATCTGTATCTGTGGTTGCTGGTGGTTTATATTTGGGGTTGGTATTGTATTGCTTGATTATCCATAGTGTGTGTATATGTACATCCTGGATCCTGTACATAGTAGAATATAATATTTGTAAGAAGCTTAAAATGCTGATAACAGATTCTAACAATGGCTTTATTTGGTAATACAAATGGTGAAAAGCCTTGTGGGGAAATCTGTGGTTGTGGTTCAGATCTCAGTCTGAAATAGGAAAGCAACTCATGCCAAGAAAATGGTAGACATCTTTTTGCCTAGTGTAAGGAATTAGGAGGGTATAAAATATCTTTGGAGTTACAGTAACTGCCATTAATTGTGCTGAGGTTAAAAAAAAATGCATAGCTTTCAGGTGGTGACAACTTGCTACTTAAATCTGTCAGTTACTATAGGACATTCGTGTCTTAAAACCTCATACAAAGATTTTAATTTTCTCAAGAGTGTGTGGTACTTAATTTTTAAATGGTAAAAAATTAAAGCTTAGCTTGAAGAGCTAAAAAAAGAATTACAAATACAAATTATACCCTCAGACTAGAAGTTAGCTTAACTTGTTGAAAGAAAATAATTGTAAGGCAAGGTAAGCCATTCCTGTTGTCATTCTGTGCTTAGAGGGCATCTTCTAAATAAGCAGGCCAGGGTGTTTTATTTGTTTGATTTTTTTTCAAAATGAAAGCAACCCAGCAACTGCAGCAGTTAATAACAAAATGCATCATATAATTGACTTGCTTTCATGGAACACTTAGTCCAAAGCATTAGTGAATTGCAATATAATAATACATATAGTAATGCTAAAACCTGTAATACTCATGTGCTTGACTGGCTGTCAGTGCCTATTATGACATTTAATAATCCTAAACGTGGTTGGTTCATTTTAACAAAAGATGACATTTTATTGATCACCAATAATTACAACATTCCTTTTTAAAATTAGATACTGCTTAAATCTTGCTGTATATATTTTCAGCATTCAGGGGAAAAATCTTGTTTCCAAACCTCCTGTTGATTTTGAACAATTCATCTTATATCTATTGATAAAGCAGTTATTTTCACTGCTCAGTTTTCCAGAGAGTATTGCTGGCTGATAGGTGAGACTAAATTAATGTCGTTTTCTAGCATCTGTCAAGAAGCAGGGGGATGGACATATGCTACTGTACTGTGCCTCTCTGTGGGCTGAGATTGCCTGTGTGGGTCTCTCCAGGTGGATTTCCTGGCAATTTCCAAGATAAGGTGATTTATTTTCAACAAGATTGTTCAGACCTAACCCCTACTGATTTTTTGTAACCTTTGTTTTTATAGTCTGGTAAATGTGAGTTCTGTAAGATCTTAGAATATCGGTGTTTATTGAAAAAGGCAAAACCCAAAAGATTGAGGGTTTTGTGGTAGCAGAGATGATTTCCATACAATTCAAGTTTTGCCTATTGCTTGTCTTGTCTGCAGAGTGCCTCCTAACTCCGAGGGGAGAGTTCTCCTCACTGACCTTTCTGGAGAACCAATTTTTAATGGGTCTTTGAACTCATTTGCACTAACTATACCAATTATTTTAGCTGATGGGGTTAAGGTACCCAAACAAAGGATTTTCATCAGCACTAAAGGCCGTTGAATTGCTGCCAGGAGGAAAACAGATGTTGGGAAACAAGATGTGCACAAAAATGAGGAACAGGAATGAACCAAAACAAGTAAGTCGGACAAAATAGCTGAAAAAGTAATTGTTAGTGCTGCTGGTCCTGTCAGTAAACTGACAGAAACATGCCTTTGCCGGGCAGGTTTTCAGAGCTTAATACAGCTGCCTGGTGCTGCCCTATCCTCTGGTGCCCAACAGCCACACTACAGGCAGAAGCTCCTGGCAGGCATTTTTCTGCTTGGTAGAGACTCCTCTTAGGCTAGTCCTCCTCAGCGGCACTTCACCTCGGCTTGCAGTACTGAGGGCCTGAGTTTTAAGATAACGGCTTTATATAGTGGTTCTGTTTATAATACTCTGCTACATAGATTGTTTAAAAAAAAAAAAAAGGTATTTCTCTCAATTTGAAGAAATAGAGTGACTGCAGCGTTGTATCAACTGCAACTCGGCGAAGCTCGGCCGGCCCGCCCGCCCTCCGCAGCTGCCCGCCCTCGGCACCGCCCGCCCCGCCATCGGCCCCAGCTCCGCTGGAGGGGGGGGGCAGGCGAAGACGCGGTTGCGCCGCCGGTGTAACGTCCGCCCGCGAGATAGCCGCCATGTTGTGCCGCTTTGCCTCGGCGGGCAGGTGAGAGCTGCGCCGCGGAGGGGTGGGGGAGCGTAATGTCGGTCTGAGCCCCGCAGTGTGAGGCAGGCGGGCAGCCGGACCGCCCTCCGCGGCCGAGCGGTGGGCGGGAGGGGAGGAGGAGGAGGCGGTGGTGTGGTCGCCCCCTCCTCGCCCCTCAGCGCCTCCCCGCCATTTCGGGAGGAAGGCGGTCGCGCTGCTGCCGACTGCTCCGCAGGGCTCGGCGCCGGTGCGGACAGCGGCGCGGCCGGGGGGCTGCTGGCGGTTGTGCTTTCACCCTCCCAGGTTCTGCCCTCACCCTCCGCCGAGGGACTCTTGTCGCCTGACATGCTGCTGCCAGATCCTCTTGGCTTTGCTAGGCAGGGTCGCCGCACTCGGCCGCTTTTCAGGGCCCCGAGGGTTTTGCTCTTGGTTTGTCCCTGGTTTACGCCAAGGTCACCAGCGAAACGTAAAAGGGCTTCAGGAGTTGACCTTCCCTCCAGCCCAGTGGTTCTCCTTTCATCGTGGTCGTTGTCATGTCTTGTGACAAGTGCGAGATGTTAAAATGGGGAAGGGTAACCAGAACATGCGTGGTTTTGTGTTCCGGACATTGTGGCTGCGCTGTCATCATGCAGCGTGTGGTTTTCCAGTACCCACCGTAGGAACAGGGAAGCACACGTGATGGTGTTAATGCTAGAGAGGTTCAGGCTTGGGAACCTGGTCACTGCGTTTTTCAGCCTTTTTATTTTTCTGTACAGAGACCTTGTGGATAGTGAGGGAAGGACACTTCAGGGACATCTCGGCTTCTGTTTTTAATCAGTAAAGATTAGGTGAAGCTTTGAATGTCAGCATGTTACCCGCTGGCTTTCCATTCCTATCCACAGCTTTGCCTTGCCTGCATGCATGGGAGGGTATGTGACTTTACAGTGGCTTGGGGGGCTCCGTTTGCGAAGCCATGTATCTGTGACCTTTATGTGAATTCATCTTTGCAGTTAAGCTACAGAGTGTACTTGGTTTGAGCTCTTGAAAAATGGAAATTTGACTTCTTTACCTAAGATACCACCCCATTTACTTAAAGCAGCTGATCATAACAGTCATGGTTTCAGTCTGCTTCAGTGGTAAAGCCGAAGTACTGAATAAGACTACTCCCTTCTGTTTTTTCTTCTCTAGAAGCAGTGCCAAGTTGATAGCACCATTGGGATGCTTGGTATCTAGGCAAAAGCACACTCTTCCTGACCTGCCGTATGACTATGGTGCTCTGGAACCTCATATTAATGCAGAGATCATGCAGCTGCACCACAGCAAACATCATGCTACCTACGTGAACAACCTGAATGTTGCAGAGGAGAAATACAAAGAGGCACTGGCAAAAGGTTTGTATATCCACAGTCAACAGATGAGATGGAAGCTTGTTGACATAGATGATACAGGAGAAAAAAACAGATAGCCCTTCTTTTCAGGGGAAATACTTTTTTTTAAAAGTTTTGGATTATGTAATTCAAGCTTTTTTTTTTTTTAATAAAGTGAAATATTACTAGGAACAGGCTTTCATTATAAGCTTTAGGGGTGCTGATAATTGGAAACCAGATATAACTAAAAAGCATGAATTCTGTTCTCTGTAGTACTGTAAAACTGGAAGAAAATTTATTGATTGTTGTGGATTTAGTGCTATTTACATTAGTAACTTGAACCAAAGACTGAGTCAGTACGAAATTGCAGTCATTTTACTAAACAAATACTTTGTGATGAAAGGTTAGTAACAAACTTATATAAAGTAAAATTAGTGCACCTTGATGGTTTTCACATCAGATGCTCTGCTGATTCTTGAGAAATAATCTTAGGCCCCTACAAATGGAGATAAGACAAATGTGCAGTTAATGTATACAACACCCAGTGAAGAGATCTGAATTTGGGTGTCAGTTGTGCCATTGGGTCAGATTCAGGGGTCATGTAGGTCACATGCCAGTGTGAGACACTAAAATATGTAGCAAGTCTTCATGGAATTTTTTGTTAAGATCTCAAATTGAATCCTGAGATATGCTGACTTTTATGAAGACTTTACAGTTGTAGCAGGACTACACTGAAACACACAAAATACTTTTTTTCAGATCTTTCAGTTGGACTGATGAAAATGTGTGAAATAACATGTACTTCTTTTTAAGAAGGTGTCCTGGTTTTGGCTGGAATAGAGTTAAGTTTCTTTCTAGTAGCTGGTATAGCGTTATGTCTTGGCTTCAGTATGAGAAGAATGTTGATAACACACTGATGTTTTCATTTGTTGCCAAGTAGCGCTTTTACTGAGTCAAGGATTTTTCAGCTTCTCATGCCCAGCCAGGAAGAGGGCTGGAGGGGCACAAGAAGTTGGGAGGGGATGCAGCCAGGACAGCTGACCCAAACTGGCCAAAGGGGTATTCCATACCATGTGATGTCATGCCCAGTATATAAACTGGGGGGAGTTAGCCTGGGGGGATCACTGCTCAGGAGCTAACTGGGCATCAGTTGTTGAGTGGTGGGCAATTGCATTGTGCATCACTTGTTTTGTATATTCTAATCCTTTTATTATTATTGTCATTTTATTATTGTTATGATTATTAGTTTCTTCCTTTCTGTTCTTTTAAACTGTTCTTATCTCAACCCACAAGTTTTACCCTTTTCCTTCCGATTCTTTTCCCCATCCCACTGGTTGCGGGGGAGTGAGTGAGCGGCTGCATGGTTAAACCACAACAGAAGGTGGAATTATTTTCTGAGTTTTTTTCTGTTGTGATGATCTTTCTAAAGAGTATCAATTTACCTATGAGAAGTAATTACTGTATAGACTCACTTCTGTCTGGTTGCCACATGGCTTCACAGTGTAATTTAACTGCTTGGCCATGGATGAAAGTGAGAATTGTCAGTATCTGAGTAAACTTGAACCCTGTATCCCTTGATAATTGCCAGTGTGCTTGAATAGAGAATGTTCATTACCTATGAAAGTTGAGAGATTTTCAAGTGCCTAAGTAAGCCTAAAAATAACTTATACAGTCTAAATTAATGAACTAAAATGACATTTGATTAAGAATCAGGCAATCATGATTGGCTGCTGTTGTCCTGCAGTGGTGGATCCAAGAAAGTTGTATTCCGGTGATTTAATCAGTGCAAACAGAGCTGAGGAGGGAACATGAACTATAAGAAAACTGTATCTGTTGCTGCTGTTACTAATGCTGTTTAATGACCAAGGCTTCAGCCACTAATGGTGGTGGAATTTCTGGTTAGCAGAAACACCTGCAGTGTTGTGGATCCTTTGAGGTATTTTTTAAAAATACTGTCCTTTGATAGCGTCTCGTCACTTGCTGTTGGAAATCGTCTATCTAGAAGTAGAGGTTAATATTTCCTTAAGGATTTTGTAGGTATTATTTTGCAAATAGATGATGTATTGGTGGTGGTTGTGCACACCAAAGCAGACAAATACTTGCTTGAGATATTTGTGAGTGTGGGGTTGTTTTTTGTTTTTCTAACTGGTATCCCAGCTTACTGTGTGTAGTATTTTGACCCTCATTAGAAAAACTTCTAAGACCAGCCTTTAGGAAAGGGCAAAGTCTGAACTGCCACCTCATTCTCTCAGTATTGTCATTCTTCTTCCATACTTAAAAACTGAGCATGATAAAAAATGTTTTTGTGCTGCATTTCGGTGTTGGGTTACATAGCGTGTCTGATCACTATCTAATATCTCTTCTGGATAACAGAACCTTCTCAATGGCTTTTGTTCAGCAATAGAAAGTAAAGTATTCTCTTCAGATTATCTTTAACATGTTCTTCACCTATCTATGTCTGCTTAGAAAACTCAAGTAACAGTTGTCCTGAGGTGAGTCCCATTGGCTTATGTTGTCAGCTCATTTGAAAATGGGTATGCACTTCTGTGATGGGGTGCAGCAGAGGACTTTGTTTCAGCATAAGCTGGTTCTGGTTGCTGGTCCATCAAAACATGCAAGATTTGCTACTTGAAGGATATAAACTTGAAACTTATTTTCAGTGAAAACTTGTGCCTACCACAGTTTTCCCTGTTCTTTTCTGACTGTCATGTGACCTGTGGTGGTTTACTTAACTGCTCTTAGAAGGAAACAAAGGACTCTGTAGACTGCGAAACTGAGCTGACTGGTCTCTTGAGCATCTCTAAGCTGCCTGTCTTGGTTTACTGAATTGTCCTCCGTGGCTATGTTGAGGAGTGTGGTAAGCTGGAGCAAAGGCCAGGGACTCTGTATACAAATAAATTCAAGGATACTTTCGCTGTAACTTAAGGGCAAGTTACTTTTTTTCCCATTGCCTTTTCCAGTGCAAAGTTCAGAAGGACTGATCTGACAGCACCACAAATACTGTGTTTTAAGGACAACGGTCAAATGCCATCTCTGGTTCTCAGTGGTCCTGAGGAATAGGTTCCTCTAAGGAATAGTGGAATAAAGAGTGATGAAGACATTAAAGACATTCTGGGTTATTTTTGGATTTCTGGCTTGTGATAGGCTGTATGCTCTGGTTGAACTTAAAAGTGTCATTAAGGCATGCAAAATTCAAGGAAAATGTCCCAAAGATGCCATTTGAGTGGGTACAAGAGATGTCTCATCCTTAACCTGATACCTGAATTCAGCAAATAGTGTTTTTACTAACTGCTTTGGATGCTTTGTTCCAGTCCTGTACCTGTCTGTAGTTTCTGAAGCGTATGAGGAGATGCTGAGAACATGGAATCCTATATTAAAACCTTAGTAACAGGTGTTCTACTGCTTTGTAGCTTGCCTCAACGTCTGTGTTAAGATGACTCATTATTGCTATAGGAAGATTTCTACCACTCATTCCTGAGAGAGTGTGGAGGAAACAGCTGCCCCCACTGATTTCTTATTAGAGAATGTATTGGAGTGGTAGAGAAAGCTTCAAAAACCTTTGAAATTTTTCAGTTCTTTTAAAAGGTAAAATAGCATTCAAAACACTTGTGTTGAAGTGGTGCAATACCATTCAGAGGCACAAGGCACCAGTGAATTCTTTATGAAATATGACATTTTGTGGAGCGGGAGGAAGTACAGGGCTGTCTGATCTTGATTTGAGATGCAGGGTTCTGTCATGTGAAGTAAAATCTGGGTCACTATCTCTTCCTGCAAGTACCTCCCTCCAAAAAAACCAAAATGAAACAAAAAATGGGAGGGAGAAGAACATCTTGTTTGTTTATGTGCTAACTGTACTCATCAACTTTCTCTCAAGCACAGTTTGCCCTGTAAATTGTTTAAGAAGTTTAAAAATTCTTAGTTTGCAAATCAGTGAGCTAATGGATGAACAATGTTTTGTCTTGTAGTGGTAATACTGAGTAATTTACACGTGCTGGGTCCTTGAAGTGTTCTGGCTGTATTAGTTGCTTTATTCTGCTGTAGAATGGCAGTAGATCTGATATGTGTAGTATGGGTTGTCTGATAGTTGCAATATTGGCAGATCACATATCTTCACAGCATAAGAAAAGGTCAGAGATAAAGAAATCTTTAATGTAGTTTGTCAGTGACTATCTAAAAAGTGGATAACAGTCACAAGCCTTATGTTTTCCATAGACATGTTATAGGCTAGTGAGACTTAAAGATTTTGGAGATTGATGGAGGCCTAGTGGCAACTTAGTGACTACTGTGGTGATGATGATGTTTTCATTTATCTATGTATTTTTATCTTCTGCATCCTTAGGTGATGTTACAGCTCAGGTGTCACTTCAGCCTGCACTGAAGTTCAATGGTGGGGGTCATATCAATCACACCATCTTCTGGACAAACCTTTCTCCTAATGGAGGAGGAGAGCCTAAAGGTAAGTGCTTGTTACAATGATTTATTGCATCAGTTTTAACTGACCAGTAGAACTGATGATCTTGTCTGTCTTTGAAAGAGTCTTAAAGGATCTTTATTTTTCAGAGTTAATTTGCCTTTCTATATGACGGTTACCACAATTCTCAGGAATTCAGGGTTTTTTGGATGCAAGCCAAGAATGTAAAAAGCTAGCTAAGTACTTTTAATTTCTAAAGCTGATTATGTGTACACTGCAAAATACTTGGCTACTGCTGTATGTTGTCCTTTCCATCTTCATAAGGGAAAACAGTTGTACAAAGCTATGCTAATTAAGTTACCATATGTACTTGGTTCACAGGAAGGGAAGAAATGTGCTGCAGACCACCCAACCTAGTGGCTGGATTTATGCTGCAATTTGAATAGGGATAGTTTAGCAGTTAGAGTCTAAAGGAAGAAATCCCCTTCAGGAGGATAGAGTAGTGATTATCTACAAGTGACGTACAATTAAAGGTAAAGGCCCTATAGTACAGATCTCACAAAAGCTATTGTGATAAACTCGAGGGGTTTTGAATGAGGTTTATGTGCCTGTCTGTAAATTGGTGGGCTTCAGGTGCTTTGTACTGCAGTTCAGCCTTCACAGGTGACATCTGCTTGTGACTTTTGACTCTACCATGGAAGTACAAAGATGCTCTGAAGATGATCTAGTTAGAGAATGGAGCATAAAGTTTTGAAGCTTCGATGCTGAAATTTCAACACACAGTTCTGATACCAGTCCATTTCTGATAGAGCTTGTTGTCAGATGACATTCTCAGAAAAGATGCTTTAAAGCCTTGATTTTTGTTTCCCAATTTCTGTGAAGTTTCTGTGAAAGTCAGAAAGTCTGAAAAGTCATCTTTCAGTATCAACTGAATGGTTCAAGGCTTTTGTAGGAAGCCTGCTAAAGCCTGTCTTAAGATGCTCTTGCACCTATCGCCAAGAGATTTTCAAAACCATCCGTCCAAAGGTGGAAGGAATGAAGAGTTCTCCAACATTGCGCTGTATGAAGTATTCTTACACGTCTTGTAGTTTAACCCCAGCTGGCAGCTAAGCCCCACACAGCTGCTCGCTCACTCCCCTCTGGTGAGATGGGGGAGAGAATCGGAAGGGTAAAAGTGAGAAAACTCGTGGGCTGAGATAAAGACAGTTTAACAGGTAAAGCAAAAGCCACATGTGCAAGCGAAGCAAAACAAGGAATTCATTCACCACTTCCCATGGGCAGGCAGGTGTTTAGCCATCCCCAGGAAAGCAGGGCTCCATCACATATGACGGTGACTTGGGAAGAGAAATGCCATTGCTCCGAATGTCCCCCCCTCTTCCTCCTCCTTCTCCCCGCTTTATATGCTGAGCATGACGCCATATGGTCTGGACTATCCTTTGCGTCAGTTGGGGTCAACTGTCCTGTCTGTGTCCCCTCCCAACTCCTTGTGCCCCCCCAGCCTACTCACTGGTGGGATGGGGTGAGAAGCAGAAAAGCCCTTGGCTCTGTGTGAGCACTGCTCAGCAGGAACAAAGACATCCCTGTGTTACCAGCACTGATTTCAGCACAAATCCAAAACATAGCCCAATATTAGCCACTATGAAGAAAATTAACTCTATCCCAGCCAAAACCAGCACAACATGCTAATTAGAAAGGAGCGTAGACACCTTCAGGTTTTGAGCAAACACTTAAGTATCTGAAAACTACAAGTGTGCTAGGGTGTAGGGGAAGGGAAGTAGTTCGACAGCGCATTGTTACACTAAGCAATCCTAGTTTCTGTTCCCTTTGCCCCAGCACAGTTTATCTTAATAAAAAGGGATCTAATCATGGAGCCTACTTACCCATATCAAATAGACTACCTAACTGTAGAAGCAGATGTAAATCTAAAATCTGAGGGGAGTGCTTAAATATCTCTTATGATGTGTAGGTTCATTATAGTGATATCAAAGATGTCCAAATATTTCTTTGTATGAAGACAAACCACAGCCACTTAGTGTTGTTCTTCTAGGTATGCAGACTAGCTTCTTACCTTCTTTGCTAGTCTTCTGTGGTGTTCACTTTGGTTTTAGACAAGAATGTCAACTCCTGAATGTCCAGTTGATAGCACCCTGAGTGTGTCTTTGAGGACAGCACGCTACTGCACTAATTTCTTTCCAGTCTGTTTGCCCTCTTAAGCAGGTTGGGACAGAACTGTTAATTAATGATGCAACTACTCTGTTTGTCTAGATACTTTCTTTGCATAGAGCCCAAATGCTTCTGATCCTCTTTATTTCCAGGTGATATCTGGAAATTGAAAGATGTTAAGTGCGTGACATTCTGTGATCTTTCTGTGCTTTTTTAAAGGAGAATTGATGGAAGCCATCAAGCGTGACTTTGGTTCCTTTGCAAGTTTCAAGGAGAAGCTGACAGCTGTATCAGTTGGTGTTCAAGGATCAGGCTGGGGGTGGCTTGGCTATAACAAAGAGCAGGGCCGCCTACAAATAGCAGCTTGTGCAAATCAAGACCCTTTGCAAGGAACAACAGGTCAGGTTTCTTTCCCTTCTGCTTCTCTCTTTGTAGATTTCATAGGCAAGTGTATGAGATCTGAAAAGGGGTTTGTGGACAAATTGAATTGAGAAGAAATTGATGGATAAATAGGGCTGGAAAACTGAATATCAGTACTAGCAGAAGTGAAAAACAGTTGCAGTTTTTAAAACAGCATTAGTAAAGCAGGACTTAAAAACTGTGAGGAGCAGTAGGGTTTGACGTCTGTCTAGTCCAAGGGGAAATAGATGGGGCATATTGTGAAAGCACTCTCTCTTAGACAGTAGTTTTAGCTTAGGCTCCTGTGGATTGTTTTTTGAGTAAACTGGAGTAGCTTGCCTGTGTCGAGGAAGATTAAGCTTCTTGCCTTTAGGTTGTTTTCTCTGGCAGAGGGGCTATTCACAGAACTGTCAGTGTAGGCTAGGCAACAGGAGAGAGGAAGGTGTACATAATAACTCCTGTGACTATGTAGGCTGGGTTTAAAAGGGAAGGTTTATAATCTACTCTTCACCAATATTAAGGAAGCAATGAGTATCAATTAAATCAACCTTGGATGTGGATAAATCTTACAGCTAGGCAAGCAGCATAATACTAGCAATGATCACTTTTGAAGATATTTTTACTTGCTTAGAGAGACATGGAAGTGATGATGACAGGCTGGACACCCTCCACAGAGGGAAGAGGTCATGGCCAATAAGAATGCTGCCTGCAGTGGCTTTTCGTCCAAATCATATTGCAGATATCTTTAAAAGATGTTCTGTAGAATTCATAGAGAATGGCAAGGAATTTCATGTATTGTCAGCAGTCCCTGTCTTGCTTCTCAGTAGGGAAAAAAAATAAGTATAGGGACTTACAGCATAATGGGGGTAAACTTTACCCCTGTCCCCCATGAAAACTCCCCATTAAAAAGACAGTGAGAAGGATATTTAGCACAAAAGCAAGGAAAGTAATTAGACACTTAATGAATAACTTGTAATTAAAATATTGCAAGCAAACTGGCATGGCAAGAGACTCCTTCATGGTGTAACATTTCATGAAAATGTTTGCATAACTGTGCAAAAGATGTAAACTTTTCAAAAATGACTGTATCTGGTTTCAGTTATGTCTTCAAGGCAGTTATAGAGTATTCATAGGTGTTCATCTTATTGCATAAACTGAAAGCTAATTTTTTGTGTGTGTGTGTAGAACAAAAAGTTCTGTAAAACGTGCTGGAGAGCTTTTTATCTCCCTGCTGATAGGGACTCAGAAATTGGGTACAACTTGGGGATGCAATATAAGACTTTACATGTAAAGCATGATTTCATAGATTTACAAAATTTATTGTGTCTGGTTTTTTTTACAGGTCTCATTCCTTTGCTAGGAATCGATGTATGGGAACATGCTTATTATCTTCAGTACAAAAATGTTCGACCTGATTATTTGAAAGCCATCTGGAATGTGATCAACTGGGAGAATGTATCTTCAAGATATGCAACTTGCAAAAAGTAGAGTGGAATTCTTGCACAGACTACTAAAATGTCACCACTTCTACTCTGATACCACTCTTGTAGTAGTGCCCGTGGCTTACAAATGAATTGCTCTAATGCAGAAAACACTTAGCTCATCCAACCAAAGCATTTCATAATCAAGCAAAGTGTCTGCTGGTTTAATTCTGTGAGAGGTATTTACTTAGATTTTTGAAGTTTTAAACTGTTGTGCAACAAAGGGAGACACTTTAATTGTTTCCATTGCATGTAGAAACATAGATCACCTTGCTGAAGCTTAATGAGGTAATGGATTTCCTTGTTGCACTAAAATACCTAAGTGGAAACATGTACTAATGTTGCTATAAACAAATAAAACTCAAGAATCTTCTATAACTGTCTGTAAGAGACTAATTTTTAGTAATAGCTGGTCCAGTTACTTTATTTAAAAATGAATGGAGAAGAGAAACACCTTTTTTAATTTGTTGTGTTAGAGGCTATGGAGCTTCTTACATATTAAAAAGATGGGTGAAATGGGAAATCGGCGTTGCTGTGCCTGCCTGACTTGACTGTCTTCAGTCATCCCTACCTGTTCCTGGATCTCTTACGCAAGATTTTCATGTATTGCACTGATGCACTAGCCTTTGAGGTGTTACCTTGGGCAAGAGATTACAGTACTGGGTCAGGCTAAATTGTTCATATAGGAACTGAATGAGAGCATGTGATACTCATTTCATACTAGCCATTCAAGTATATCCTAAAACATCCTTTAACTTAAGGGACTGATTACATGCATATATCAAGTCTAAATTGTCTCTGCATAGCTGTGTTCCCGAAGCAGTTGTAACAAGTTAAACTTAATGCTTGAGGCGGGAATGAAATACTGTCTCGTATAAAGGAGCATGCCCAAAAGGTCTTAAAAAATACAAGAAATGGTTGGCGTGTTTTGGTTTTTTTGCTAGTTTTGTTGCAAGTATTTTAGACTGGATGCTGCTGGGTATACATATTACCTTGTGCGTAAGTTTTCTTTGAGCTTTCTCAGTATGCCTCTTTAAGTTGAAGATGGATTCTCAGGAAACAAGGAATAGGCTTACATTACTGTACTGCTAGGCTGCTGTTTTCAAGTATTAAGTAAGATTAAGGGGAGAAGGAAGAAGAAAGAAATGCCTTTCCTTAGCAAATGGAGGGAGAGAAACTACCACCACCATAGGAAAAGTCTTTAGTCACTAACCAAAGCTGTGTCTGGTGAGATAATCTCAGTTGTGAATGAGAGCGAGTTGTGCAAACGTGGCTTATTTCACATTTAAAGTGTTTTTTTTTTTTTCTGCTGTGGGATATTTTTTCTCTAGGTCTGGTTCTCATCTCGGATATGGAGCTTGAGCTTCTGCTTACGTCTGAATTGCTTCATAATCTTGTTTAAAACTTGTAGCATCCTCCCTCATATCTGTGGTTTGCCTCTGAGGGGGTGAGAGCAGTGATGAAGAAAAGTAAGGTTATTGGTAATCAGTCTGGCAGCTTTTGACTTGAATTTGAAAAAAAAAAAGCCTACTGAAGCATCCATATTCTTGCTGTCTGCAAAATCCTCTGCAAGTCTGGGGAGCTGGTAAATAAAGTCTCTCACAAACTATGCTCAGCTTTTCTTCTTAGAGAGGAAGCCTGGGTCTCGATGAGTAAACACTAGTATTGCATAGATTTTTTTTTTTTTTTTCCCCCAATAGAAGCTTCTGGCAGAATGAATTATACTTCCAAGGTAGCAATTCAAAATGAAATCTTTGCTGTAATCAAAGGTGATCAGTTTTATTTTGAAACCCATCTTCCTAACTCAATGTTCCCAGCCTCTGTCCTTGAGTGTTTCCTTCAAAGCACTTCAGAATGTTTAAATTAATGCAAAATACATTGTGTAGCCCACAATATTCCTGTTGCAAGACTATTGAGGCAAATCCTTTTTAAGGACTTAATCAACTCTGTAACTAGTATTAATATTGTTGATAATTATTAGGGAGAGAAAGGAACAGTATTTACCGTAACTTGTAAATCATGTGTAGCTAGCTATAGATACAAAGCTTAATTTAAGCAAGTTGGGTTGGTATCTGGATTAGTAAAGGCCATTACTTAGGTTTTAGTTGTCAGACTTCAGTTTACTGAAATCCTGCAGATAAGGTGGATTGAGTGGGGGTGAAGCAGTGGCATTTTTTTAGAGGAACAGGTACTTCAGATATGAAGAAGATCCTTTGCTTCTTACTTTCCAGAAGTACCTTCTAAGTACAGAGGAGGCATGTTGTGTTTACACTGGAGTCTGCCTGAAGATGAAGGAAACAGCGGAGTCTTCTTTTTCTTTCCTTATTCAAGACTATATGATATGGTGAAATACTATATAGCAGAGATCAAAAATCCGTAGTGGAGTGCTCCTCATAATGAGTGAATGCTGAGGCAGGGCTTTGTTGGCGAGTGCTGTAATGTGTATGTTGTGTATCTTCTTGGTACTGCATGCTCTTAAAGAACAGAGGGGTAAATGTGCCTATACACTGGTGCTCTGGAAGGGAATGCTTAAGCTATGGAGGAAGCCTGAGTTAACTCCAGGTGGTGAGGAGGTAAATCATGGAGAGCTCCTCAAGCAGGACCAGTCTTGCTGAGGCTTTAAAGCCAGTAGTGTGAGACGCAACACGTGCTGGTAAGGCTCCATTTCTGCTGTGCACCAGGTTAAGAAGCAGCTCTGCTCATCTCCTGCTTACAGTCAGCTGGTGAGCTTATCCTGCTGCCTTGTATCCTGTCTATAAGTCAATTTAGAAAGTCCAAAGCTGCATACAAATAGGAATGTGGAATAGTAAGATGAAAACATACTAAATGTTGAAGGCAAGTAGTAGGAACACTGAAGCAATGAAAATGATTCCATACTTGGTCTGGTGGACAATTATGAAGGACAAACAAAGGTTGGTTGTGTGGTTCATTTGAAGGAAAGGCTTGGTCAAACTGTCTTAACTCCAAACTACAAAAACTGGAAAAAGTCCTAGTGGTTCTTGTGACACTAGGAGCTGGAGTGCGTGCCTGTAATTTAGCAAGTCTGCTAGCAAAGCTGTCAGCTGTCTGGGCAGCGAAAGTACATAAACCTCTTGCTAATCTGTGTTAGGCAGTAAACTTGGAACTGCTGTTGCTATTCAGTACTAGCACTTTGCGTTACAGAAGTTACTGTGGAGGTGGGCAGGTGTGTCTTGAGAAATGGGAAGGTAAATCATTACAGCCAAATGCCCTGTCTGAATGGACGAGTCTAAGACCCATTACTCAAACTAAACTATTAACGCAGATTGTTCTACCTAGAGTTTCCTGACCCTAATGGTAAAAATAGTAGCTGTGTGTGTAAAGTCATCTCCAACCTGAACTGTGCAGGGTATCTCTCATCAACAAGCCTGAAATTACCTGTGGGCTTGATCTGCATGACAGGAACAGTGAGTTTTCTAACTTCAGTGCTAGCTGAATTGGGCTTTGACCTGGGCCAAACAGGTTGCAGGAGAATTGCATCCCGACAGTCCCCTTGAGCCTAGCTTTTGTCAGTCCTTGATTAGCTGTGTTGCTTATGAAGATGCTGTGTACGTATACACAGTTAATTTGTGTATAGGCCACGGTGTGTTAAAATGAGAACTTGGAATAATTTTCAAGAGGGGAACAAAGTGCAGCATTTAACCCAAATCCTCTTGGAAATAATTACGTATTATGAGTCAGAAGAACAAAGTGCATCAGGGTGATCCCATAAGCAATACTTATGGGTGGCAAAGCTGCTGCACTTAGAGACTTTGGTTTGCAGACTACAAACAGTTTTCAGTGGCTGAGCTATTCAGAAACAGATGCAATTGCGTCGCAAAGGGCAATAAGCTGCTGCGAAATGCAAGTGCACGTTTGTGATTTTTTTTTTCTGACCTGTGAAAAGACGTTTGAAGGCTAATACGAATTGCAAAGCATGTGTGTCTCCTTCTGTACTAGAAAAGATTAAAGTAATTTAAGGCCAGCCAAACCAAGCTCTTGCAGTCTTTCTGCTGTCCATCCGTGGTGGGTAATCGGGCTGCTGCCGTGGCCGGTCCCAGCGAGCCCGGAGGATGGCGCCTTCATCCTGCTCTTCAGACAGGAGGGGTCTGTCGAGGTCTTTACTGAGCAGTCAGAAACGGAAATAGATCAAAGACGCTTTTTTTCCTCCAGCTTCTACTTTCCACCTCACGATTATTTATTTCGCCTTTATCTAGAGCATGTATTTAAAAAAACCCCCAAAACTAGTAAACCCCAGACTGTCTCCAGAAAATACTGTCAGTGACTCGGCTTGTGAGCTGCTAGGCTCTTCCAGACATACTAAAACCTCTTTATTTACAGAAGACTTACTTGTCTTTGCTTTGCATTCAAGAATTTAGTCCTTTCTAGTGTAGCAAAATAGGTTTAAAATGCTTCTATGCCATTCTGCTAACATTTTACATGCCTATTGTGTTGACCTTGCAGAAGTTAATCATTACACTAGTATAAAGCAAAAGAGTTGTGTTTGCAGTCGTGCCTAATATTGAGCAGGTAGAATACTGGTAACAGTAGGCTTAACCTGCCTTTTCCTCACAGTGCTTTCTGCTTAATGATTAAAAGTAATGCCTTCAGATTTCATCATAGCTGTTATTACCCCTTTGATTCAAAAAGCAAAGCTGCTCTGGGGGTCTGTGATGGGTGTGTATGTTTAACTGCAGAGCTGAAGCTGCTCCTGTCCTGGAGAACCAGAGCTGTGCGTTTCCCACTAGGTGGGGGTGTATATCTGCTTTACTCGGTTCTCACTAGGGCTTCTGCATTGAGTTTCCAAGAGGCAGGTTAAGAAGCAGTTTGTGTGTTCTCACTGCACAGGAGGGGAACTGTTTGGGCTTCCACTTTCTAAATGATGAAGGTAACCCCTGTCTATGAAGCTACCTGTCAGTAAACAGTATGTGGGGAGGAGGCAATGCTGCTGTGGAGAAGACAGTTTCTTTTAATACATACAGTCAAATACAGGTCTTACTATAGCTAGAGCCAGACGGGCAGAGGCTAGACGAAGGTACTTCTAATTAAAATGAAGATGCTTCTAGGGTTCCCACCTCGCTGCCTCATCAGGCTCTAACTATGTCTGTGTAGGGACACACAATGTCCATGATATCCTGAATGGTCTTTCAAGCCCAGAGACCAGAGATTTAACTGCAGGGGACGAAGTCTATTACATTGCTATAATTAAGCCAAGACTGCAGGCTGGCTACCTGAGGCACAGAGGTTTACAGTTACAACTGTGCTGCTTCATAGGGCTGTTGCTGCCCCAGAGAAACTCTAGCTTTTCACTGGATCTTCTCACCTGAAGAGATGGATGGACAAATTAGCACGGAGCCAAGTCAGCAAACCTGCTGCCTGGACCTGCCAGAGCTGGTGGTGGACCCACATAGCCTTGTGACAGCACTGAAGCAGCTGTGACAGACGTGTCCCACTGCAGTGTTTTTAAGCATCCGTCTGGGTTGATGGCAAATACCTGGAATGCAGAGAACTCCCTACAGTACAGCACTTGGGAAGTCTTGGTGTTAGGGCTATGTGAAATGACTGGCAGTCCCATAGTTGTGGGCTCCTGTTGCACATAAATTTGCAGACGAAATTACAGTTTTCTGAAAGTATTAATTTCTCCAAAACTCTGCGGAAACATGTAAAAGTTGCTGGTTACTGCACTAGTTATTTGCAGACAGGCTGGGGGCTTCCAAAATCTGACTTCCTCTGGGGGAGTTTTGCCCTGCTAGGGAAGGTAAAAACTTTTGAAAAGTCCCAGTCTGTCTTCAGTTGGACTACAATTCCTTAGTCCTTTCTTGGTTTTGCCATCTTCTTTCTGGGGAGGAACCAAGCCTCTGTTTCCCTGGCTTCTCCCTACCTCTGCTGAGGTCCCTTATTGAGGGCCACCTCCTTCAGAGTGAATTCTGCTGTTCTTTTGTTCCTTGTAGCTGTGTTCCTTCCCACCGGCTGCTCCATAGTGCTTGCATCTTACGGGCTTGTCCTTCATGCTACTGGCAATAGAGCTGTAGCTCTAAAAAGTCAGATCTGGAAGCAAGTAGCATGGTAATTCAGCTATTTTTATCCATTAGTTTTGCAACACTGGCAGTATCAGAAGACTACTGCACAAGAATTTCAGTTTTTCCTTGTTTTTTAAGAGAAGGTTAAAAGTTTTCACACTGCTATTGCAAAAATTATCACTGGCACATCAGAAGTCTGCAAACCAGAAGGTAAAGAGAAAGAACATCTGTTAATTTTAAGTGTGATGGTTTGAAGGTAATGTCACAATTCTGAGAAGGGCTGATTCATACTATTTCAGTATTTGGACTTGACAGGAATGGGTGATATTGCAATCCCTGTTATGCCTCTAGAAATTCAGATCTGAGGTAGCTAAAAGCAAGGGCTTCCAGTTTGCAGGCATTTTAAAATTTGGCTGTGGTCAAAACTGGCCAGAATTGAAAACTTGTCAGTGTTTCCAGGAATCCAGAAGCTCCCCAGGCCCTACAGCTGCTGGGGAAGTCTGATGTTCTTGTCTGTCGGGAGAGCTGTCATGAGCTTCAAGCCTTAGGCTTCTCCAAAGGTCACTCAGAGCTGTTTCAAACAAAGCACTTTGGGCTCACCAAGGTAGCGTTTAAGCAAGCTCTCCCTCTCTGTCTCTCTGTATCTATGTATCTGTCTTCTGACCAAATGCTTCACTGGGATATTTCCAGCCACTCTTAGCCCTCAAGCAGAATCATGTTAAGAGGCTGTAGGGAGGAGGGGAAATGCAAGCTTTCAAAGGATGCATCATCAGACTGTCTTTGACTTCCCCCTCCCATAAAAGATGCACGCAAACCTGGCCAACCTGCCAGGAGAAGAGCTTGACTCTTGGGTCCTTTGAGTGTTTGAGTTCATTTCGCAAGACGCTGAGAGAAACTTGTGTCAGAATGAGTTTTACTCTTTTCTTCCATCTGGGCTCCCCTACCTCTGCTTAAGATTTCAGGCCATTTCAAAAGTCCTTGGGTTTAATTACAACAAGCCATAGGGTATTTACAGGGAAGAAGTGATCATGAATTTCTGCTTATTTATTTTTCTTATGAAAGAATAAGGATCACAAAACTAAAACTCTCACCAGAATTTTTTACAGATGGAGGAGTATTATTTATGAGATCTTAAGTGTAGGGCTTGGTCCTTGTTTGCATAACTAAGTAAAATGGGAACAATCAACTGGAATTAGCCTGTCTGAGTGTCAAAAGCTCCAGTGGGAGTTTTCCCCTTGCGTTCATGAGATCCAGGTCAGTTAAAAACAGTTCAGAGCCAGAACTGCTGCTTTTCTGTATTACCTAGCCGGGAATTGGAGTTGTTCCTGGATTTTGCTTTATCTTAAATGTAAGTCATAGCAGTTAAGTGGTGGTTGTTGTCCACCTGCTGATATGCATTGCTGTCCTAAATGCATTCTCTCCAGCTGGTGTGGGACTGTGCAGCGCACATTGCGTGTGCGAGTGTCAAATCCATGTTTTGTACGGGAGAAAGCACAGGATATTAAATGGAACTAAATGTTTTTGTTCCGGATGTGGCTGTCTGGCATAGACACTGTGGGACAGATACAGGTGTGGGCTGGTGATGAGGGTTCAGCCCTGAAACTTGTCCTTGAAAGTAACATCTGCATCTACTGATTCTGGGCTGACCTGCCCAGATTTCTCCCTAGTGAGCTCTGATGTCAGCTTCATTAGAAAGAAGTGTGTTTCTGCGGCCTCAGAGATGTATCCAAGGAGCTAACTCATGTTGGGATGTAGGACTATCCCATCAAAGCCCTCTTTCCTTTGCCTGAGACCTTTGCATCAGCAGCCAGTGTGTCACAACAGTGCAATGACCTTCCTGCTGTATTTGTTACTCCAGTTCCCGAAGAGTTCACTGTAGGGCAGTTTTGCATGGGTAGAAAAAAGCAAAGCTGTTCATGGCCAGCTGAGAACCTGTCCCCATGTGCTGCACCCAGGAGCATGCTTGGAGCCAGCTGCAGAGGGATTCTGTGGACGGCACCCCTGGGCTGGTGCTGGCATCAAGACAGCAATATGGAGAAGTCCTAGTCTGGCTGTTACTCACTTGGAGCTTCTTGCAGAGTCTGAGCTGGACCTGACATCTGAAAATCCTAGCCATGCCATCTGATTATGGATCCTTAGGGATTACAGTTTTGGAGAGGCTAATATGTGTATGTGTCTAAATACACAAATGTGATCATGAGCTTATCTCTGTGTGTGTCATTCTGTTAACCTCTTCTGGGTGTTTGGAGAAAAAAATGGCAGAAAAACCATCTGGTTATGCTCACTGTTGCAAATAAACATCTGGCTGCCAGACTTGAGAGGCTGTGTAATCTCTGCTCATGTGGTTTCCATGCTTTGATTCCCTGCTACGGCCGAGCACCGGAGAGGAACTCGCCCCTCGTGGCAGAGTGCGAGCTGACAATGTGTTGGAAGGACAGAAGGTGTCCACCATTAGACCTTGTTTACATTACCTTGTTTACAGGTTAATCCAAGTGGCTGTATATGTGTATCATTCTCATATTGCTTCATCGCTAAAGCCTTGGCCTTAAAAAGCTATTGCTTGGGCTGGAACTGCTTTTGTGGTTACCCAGATGTATCGCAGAGGTGAAATGCTAGTCCTGCACTATGAATGTCATAAAAAATGAAGGCTTCCTGTTAGGCTCTGAACTGAAATTCAGGAAAAATATGTTTTGTTCCCCCACCCCTGCCAAGGAAATAAGACCTTGTGTCTGTCCCCCTTGATTTACTTCTGGATGAATGAAAAAGGATGGGATGACAGCACTGTTCATGCAAGGAGGGAGGAGGCGGGTGCTGCAGCTTTGCCTCTGCTTTCTGAGTGGGCAGTTTGGACACTCCTCCAAAATGCAGGAAAGCAGCATTGAATTCTTCTTCTGCTCAAGTGGACCTGAACGTATATCTCCCACCAGAGTGCCCTGTCTGCTGTGCCAGGAGTATTTTGGAGGTTTTTTTGAGCATTTTCAGTTCCTGCAGCCGAAATTACTGAAAAGCTTGTTAGCTGGGATAGTCAGGCAGAGGTGACTGCCTCCAGCCCAGTGCCTGAGATGCTTACCAAAAAGAGAGACTCTGGATTTCCAAAAAATGCTGTGGGCAGTATCCTGACTGCTTGAGGGGAGCCATCTGCCCTCACCATAGTCTCATTCCACTAATTGAGCCCCACATCCTCTTTCTGGCTCCAAGCGTTTGGTGACTTCGGATGAATTGGCAAGACATTCTGAATCAGTCAACACCCTGTATTCAGTAAATAAGTTATTTGCTTCCCCCAGTCTTGCCCAAAGCATTTTCCAGCTCCATGAAACTGTTTTCTATTGGCTTGAAAGGGGAACAGGAATGAAATAAATTTATTGACTGAGTCAGAGAACATGTAACAGCAGCTAAACAAGAACTCTGATTTACTGATTTTCGTCAGGATCAAATTTAGACTTCATCTTCTACAGATATTTAGGCTGTGGAGTGGTTTTTGTTTGGTTTTTTTTTCCAAAGGAATTCACAATGAATTTGTTCATCTCAAGTCAGAACGACTGTTGTGGTGGCAGTTGGCAGTGACATTAGGGTTATGTTAATGAGCACAAAATTAAATATAGCACCAAGTAGGAATCAGCAACATGAAAAGTAAGTGAAAAAGAAGAAAGAACTACCTGTAAGACTGCAGATCAAAAGGAGAGAGTTATTGGAAAGTCACAGTGCCAGTTTTTAATGTTATTTTTCTCAGGGAAAAGCAAAAAAAAGAATATAGGCTGAAAATTGGGATAATCACATTCTTTTTTAAAGCAAGAAAACCTCAGCTTCTCTTGGAGAAATGATCAGGTTTTATCCTTCACCTTGACCAGAAAAACAAATGCAGTGGAAGAGGCAGAGAGAGGAGAGAGCCTCTATTTTTTCTTTTGTACTAGTTTGTATGCTGTTCTTGACAATGGTGAGAAACTTGTAAAAAATTTCTGGAAAAAAACAAGGAATCAGAAAAAGGATGTAACTGGAAAACAACAAAAACAAAAAAACCTGTGCTTGTAGAAAGCCTGTTATTTGGTTATCTGTTACAGTATTTTTTTGGTGAAGTTTAAAAGCTGCCCACAGGAGTTAGTATCACCACCACCTACCCGAAACAACCGGTCATCTCCATTGACCTCATCTGTCAAGTTCTCAGCTTGCAGTCAAAGATAATCAAGAATGCCTCAGCCTTGCTAACATTAATCTTTAAGAAAAATATGCCAGATAAGACAGGCCTCACCTACACCAAACAATATCCTATTGCCACAATAACCTTCGTTCTCAACTTGAACTAACATTAAACTAAGCAACATTAATGTATGCATGGACTCTCTGCTCTCCTAGAGGTAGCTGCTCCTTCTCACCAAAGAAAATGCTCCCAGAAGAGCCTGTAGCTGCTTCTGGGGTTTATTGTCTGATGTATCGACAGTCCAGATTCAAACGTCCACCTTTCCTGACTGACGGCAGTTGCACACTCCAGATCACCGTGATTCTGGCGAAGCAGGCAGCTGGATGAATCCAGCAGGCAGCTGTCTGTTGAGACATGATCTACATAGGCAGGGAAGAGCACTTCCAGCAGGAGATGGTATTTATTTCCACAGGAAAAAAATAATCCATTTTACGTCACTTTCTTTGCCATGTGGCAAAAGAGAGAAGGGAACAGGACAGTAACTCCTGGCTGCTTCTTGTGCTGTCTAAAACTGTGCAGATGGTGCTATGCAAATTAAAAAATCAGTTTTTGAAGAAAAAATCTTTTCATCTTTTTACCTAGGAACTCCCTACTGTTGTTCATGGTACACTAACTCAAATACACGAAAAAAATAAGAGCTGTCATGGCGAAGTGACCTGCTTTCATTTCATTCTTGTTGGAGTCTAGCCTTGCATTGCTCTGGTAGGAAGGCAGACCTACTGCTTTCCCTATGACCTTTCTGAGCACTATTTTCTGCTCTTTGTCGTATGCCTTTAACTGGGGCTGTGCTTCTTAGCAGGACCAAATAAAAATCAAATTCAACTTTACCATTAACCAACAGGATGCTCTGGTTTATGAGGACATGTAGGTGTTTCACAGTACTGTGCTTCATCCATCATTCAAGGTGGCCAAAAATGCAAACAAAATTGACTGTAAAAGTTTCTTGTGTTCTTCCTAGTAGGATGAAGTATCGCAACATAGTAAGAATGGAAGTGGTGCTTGATACAGTTGGCAAATAATCATGTGGTACTTTTGGGAAAATGGCATTATGTAGAAAACAATGAGAAAATTGCCCTGAAATATATATTCTGCATTTAAAATGATTGATTTGTATGTCATCTTTCCTTTGCAAAATATTTTTGTTGCCAAGAGCCAGTTGAAAGTTTTTCTACAAATTTGGCACGCCACCTTTATTCTCTGAAATTGGTTTTGAGTTTCAAGCTTTGTGTGGATCCCATTTACAATGAATAATTAATAAACTTAATTTGGTTTGGAACTAATCCAAGCAAGGCATTGCAATTAAAAACTTAAACTGGCCCAGATTCAGGTGAAAATTTCCTGAAGCTAGTGAAACTTTTGATAAAAAATGAATTCAGGAGACCGGTGAGTTTGGGATGTCGATATGCAGAGGTCTAAATTCTGAACAGATACATTTACCTCCAGTTTATGTTAAAATGTTGACATGTGGTATTAATAGCCAGGAGTGTCACGGAGTAAGAAGTCAGCTGCATTTCAGCGATCGTGATATCAGGCAAGTCTCAACACTTCTCTAAAGCTGCAGAAGTCCATGAGGTCCTGCCTGCTGGTCTTGTCCTGCGTCCCCAGCATGTAAAACTTTCATTCTTCACAAGTCCTCTGGGAAATTTCAATTGCAGTTTCCTTAAGAGACAGGATATTGTTATACTTCAGAAGCGACACAACCAACAGAGACCAGAAAAATGCTGCAGCTCCTGCTGCTTTCTGAAAACACAGCAGATTTGTGTGTATTTGGAGACAGCTTGAATATCTTGAGAAGTGTTTTGTATTTTTTCACTGGGAACTGAAGGAGTCGTTGGGGGCCCCATCCAGCAAGATGACAGTCTGTGAATGTCTGATTGATAACGCTGGATTAGAACAGGTATGAGCAAATGGACTGTGTGCTCTTCTTTCAGTACCATTTAACGGATTAAGGTCAAGAAACTTAATGTGGCATAAAATTCTGTTCAAGCAATTACTGTTGGGGCTGTGGTGGTGTCTAGAAGGTCACTGCCTGAACCCTTGGCCTGAGATGAAATTTGTATTAAAAGAACACTCTGTATAAGTAAGTCCCAGGGACCGCTGGCTGTGCGTAGGATGGACTAGGCTGTCTGCTTGCTCCCCTAAGGTACAGCCATAAATATCGCTGTAGTAATGAGAGCTTGCAGAAAAATCTGAGACAGTTCTTCCTCTGAGGGATGTTGACTTAGAAGAAGTTTGAATAGCTATATGTGTTCTCTAATAACGAGGTCTGGGACATCCTGTATTCTTCTGAGGTCCTCTAGTGAATATATTGACCATGTCCAAGGTATTTTTACACAAGAATTCACATCTAGCATCTGGCAAGGGGTATAGGAATGTATTCCCAAAAGGTGAATAGGTGATGCTGGTAAAATACTGCTATATTGACATGCAAGTAAATGCTCTTTTTCTGAAGATACCTGTAATTACAGCTGTAGAGGAACTAACCATGTATTTGTTTGGAGGTAATCAATCATGTTATGGCCTGGCTTATGCAGGAATTTATTTGAAATGGATGATCACAGTGTCTCTTTGTGTTTTAAAGCCTGTAAATTTAATACATTTTTCTTTCCTTTCTCAATTCCCACATCATTTGCTTTACTCTCCTTGTCTTTCTCCCCAATGAGAAGTTGAGTTCTTCCTCTCTCTAGAAGTTGAGACCTTCGATCAAATCCTTGCCTCCCTCTTACTAATGTGTGTAACCCTGTAGATTAGTAGGATTCCTGTGGCTAGTCTGAGCCTCTGCACTGAAGTGGATGGAACAACCAGGTTTTCCAAGGCCAAACAATCCCATATGATACAAGAGAGACTCAAAAAAATGGTACAAGAGAACCTCAGAAAAGGTTACCTCTGTTTTAGAGACAGCAGTAACTAATCCCCATCTGAATCACACTGATGTAACATAATGTATATTTTCCAGTAGAATAAGGAGTTTGGATAGAAAACTCTCATGGGAAAACTAAGGAGCCACAGTACTAATGTAGGCAGGAGACTGAGTTTGCCAAGAAGCTAGGTTATATGTGGTGAGCAATGGGTTTTTTCTGTAGAGTAAAAACTTAAGGTGTTCACAAGCCAGTTTCGTGTTCCCATGCTTTGCTTTATTTAACTGAGCTGCCAAAAGGCATCTCCTATATGGTCTGTCACCAATTGCATGAACATGGACACCAACCAAAGATGAGATTTTTCTTGTAGCTGATCTATGAGCCTGCTTCAGTTTGCCAGCATCCCTTTGTATGCATGGTTGTCAGCCTGGTACTCACAGCTCTCCTTGTCCTGCCTTCACCAGTACTGTGTGCAGAAAGTAAAAGCACCTGCGAGTGATGCTTAATCCCCTGGTTACTTAACACAGCATCCCATTAACTCTGTGGAGAATCTCAAGCCGTTGGGTTTTTTAGAGAAATAAAGTTAAGAGAAGTTAAGGCAGGATATATTGTTACCTGTGAAACATATACACTAGATAGAGTACAAAAGTCGTTTTTCATGATCGTGGTATAACTTCAGTAATGGTTGACATGAAAACCCCAAAGTGGACCCTTTAAAACAACAAACCTATCACCTAGGAAAAAGCTCCACTGCTGCAGAGGGATGGCTGGCATGACAGATGTTCTTTCTTCTCTAGTATGGTGAGTTTCTTCTCTAGTATGCTGGGAAGGGAAGTGCATCCCACCAAAACACTGCCCTTCTTCCACTGCAGGGCACAGGGCTGGGTGTTTACTTGCATCAGCCTGCTCTACAAGAAGTCAGGATGGAGCCTTCTCACGTGTTTTAAACTCATGATTTTTAAATTAGGCTTTTTCTTTGGGCTATTAGGGACGTTGCAGATGCTGCTGTTTCAGCTGATGACTGTGTAGGAGTCCGTAGCAGGGAAGTGTGCTGGCCGACGTGAAAGGCAGGATCCATCCCGAGTGTGTCCTTTTGCAGACCTGTGAGAATTTCATTGCAGCAGGTGACTTTCTGCCTTGGTTCCTGGGAACAAACCAGCAGTCTTAAGTGTGGCCATGCAACTTATTTTGCAGCCTTTCAGGCTACTTTCTCCCCCAGTTTCTGCTGTGCTGGCGATCAGCTATTTCTAGTACCGTGGCCTGCGTTCAGATGCCTTACAACAGCTGCCTTGCTTCAGAGTCATTTCTGTCTCTCTCCACTGACCGTGAAGAGAGCCAAGGTCTGGCAGCGCAGGAGGACACGTTGCCTCGGTCATGTATCCTGCCTTGGTGCTGGTAGATCCTCCTGAGGTGCCCACATGTTCATAGCCCCAGGCTGCCATTGCTGCTTCAGAGCCCTGACCCTTGCTGGAAGGCAGGGGAGCGCAGGGGCATCCTTCCCAGAGAGGGGCAACAGCTGCATTTAAATCCCTTGTCCACGGGGACATCTCTTCCAGCACTGTAGTGATTTCACTACTGTTAAGAGGATCCAATTCCAGCCCTGTGTGTACCTGGTGACTCTCGGATACACGCGATATGTGTGTATGTATACATGTGTCCATGTACTCTTAGACACACAGGAATGAGAGTTCCTGAATCCAGCAGTGCCACGGTGTCAATACAGTGCTGGAGAGGAGTGTGCTCGGAAGTAAACCTTTTATCAAACTGTGTTTTGTCAGCTCGAAGCCCCAGTCCAGCCAAACACTTTAGCAGGTGTGTGATTATAAGCAGAGGAACCCTTGCAAGCTTAAACACCGTGAATTACCTAGCTGGGAAACACTAACAAAGGGCAGCAGCTGGCCAGCTGTGCCCTTCAAGAACACTATAGGGTTCTTGGTGTAAAATTACTTTTTTGGCCAACATTTTCTCATCGATGACACTGCTTCTCTTTGATAGCCAGAACTAATTGAAAGAAAAACTCAAAAAACAACAAAATGAAATGAAGGGGGAGTCTAGCAAGTGTAAACCTAAATCTGTAGCCTATGTAAAGTTCCTGACTGCAATGACATGGCTGTCAGTAACAAACAGTGTGTGAAAGCTGAAATTTCATTTTGGATTTGTCAGTGTACTCTCTCACTACTGAAAAAGAAAAGAAAAGAAAAGAAAATCACACTCCCTTATGAATTGCCAAGTGAACGCACAATAGCTGCATTTATTTTATTAGCCTTCTGACCTTTCCCTTCTCTGGTGAGGTTTCTTTTTCCTATTAGCTCTATTAGAGCGTCTACTGAGATGGCAACAAAATAAACACTGTTATTGTTGGCTAATTTGCTCTTTTAGCAGGGAACAGGGATGCACAGGCCATGAGCAGATGCTTCTTGCACCTCCAGCCCATGGCAGGCATGGAAACCACACCATGCTTGGGACACCAGGTCCCGGTAGGAAGCCCTCACCATGAACACCACCACGCTGAGGCCACTGCATCTATTTTCACAAAGCGCTTCAAGCCATGCTTGACTTGGAGCCTGGGAGTAATGTATTTGTCTCCAACAGAGGAGTGCTATTTTGTTTTGTACCATTCATGTATTTTTGCACAGATATTGGGGTTCCCCCCCCCCCTCTTTTTTATAACTGCCTCACAACACTGCTTTCTCTGGAGGTGATCAGTGCTGGACCATGAGGGGATGGCTGGATGCTTCCTGTCCCCATCATTTCTGGGGCAGGTTGGTTTGCTACAAAGCACTGCAGCTGCTGGAGAGATGGGTGTGATTACTGTGGCAGTGCTTGCCCAAGGTCCTGTGTGGATTTCATGTCCTTAATTTACCGATCAGTGTAACTGGCTGCTCAGCATCAGCAGAACTGGGTGTTTCAAAAATTTATACCAAGCAGTTAGGGTCGGCTGTCACACTGGCACGGAACAGGACTGTGGAATTTTTGAACTTATATGGAAGTCTGAGAAAACTTCAGAAATAATTCTGGAATATGCCCAGCAGACTGCATGGTAACAGAGGAGCTGGCTGAAGAATTTATAGCTGTGGGGAGAGAATAATAATCTTTTTTCTGAAGAAATTTTGATCCCAGGAGGGGAAAAAACAACTCAGACTAGTGGAGAATTTGTCAATTATTTTTTCCTTCGTGGGTAAATTATCTGGGATCTATATACATCAATCATAGTAATAACAGAAACACTGCTAAAATTACCAGCAGCATTTAAACAGGAGAATTTGGGGCTAGGATCTCACCAGCTTTCCAGAATGCCAAGATTGCAGTGCCATGTTATTCTAATATTAGTCACTTCTAGCAGATAAGATTGCATATAAACCGCAACCCATCTACAGTTTCAGGAGAGCCAAACCAACCCATTTAGGAACAGTTAAATTGCTAGTTCTTGAACATAAGTGGCAGGATGATAAATGTGACCTGTTTGCTGTTAACTCCAGGAAAGTGCAGCCAATTTTTCTTTAGTTTAGCCTAAGGGAAAGAGCATATTAAATCTTTGCATGTTGGCATTCGGGGTCCTCTTTTTAGAACAATGGCACACCACTTTAGAATTTAAGGGAGACGGCTGAATCAATTGCTTTTATACATTTACTCCATATAATTACTTTGTTCTCCTAATTAATTTCTTTCTATTATTTTACCAGTCAGGAGACTTAGTTACTTGCTATCATCCATGGTACTAGACACTCTTAAAACACACACCACCAACAAAATCCCCCACCTTTCTCTGTTTCTGTGGCTGAGAAGGTACTGGGAAAAAAGTTTATGGTAGCTGTATTTGTTGTTGCATGTGAGGTGTCTCTCAAGCATTGTGTCTGCCTGGTGAAGAGGCAGCTGGAGGCATCTCTGACATCCCGCCGTGTGCTGTCCTTGTCTTTAGAAAGAGATGGGGAAATTGCTGACTCTCCCAGGGGAGTTATACATCTAAAAGTGAACAAAAGACTAACTGTGCTGTTAGAGGAGACATAATAAAACGGAGATGCTTCAGACAGTGAGGAGAATAGAGAGGAATAGGGTCAGGACCCATCCAGTTATGGGATAGGCCTTTTCAGCAAGGCTTTAGAATCATGCACCACCTCAGGTAAGGTTATACTGAGCCTTTTGCTGCCAGTCATATCAAGATGATCTGGTACCCTAAATTCCCAACCCAAAGACTCAAGAGTTGGGACCACGGTATTGCAAGTAAAATAAGAACAGTTGCAGCATCACAAGGGCTTGCTTGCAATACGAGCAATGATGTTCACCTCTCTCTGCGATTTCACGTTGGTCCCACCTCACCAGCTGTTTGAACACCCTGAGATTTTCCAGAAAGCTGCTGATGACATGCATAACAGCACAGACTGATGCTCTCCTGGGCCCCATGGCACAAGGGGTTAAGCCAGGACTAAGGTTTTTGTTGTTTGTGTTGAGAGGTGCTTTAGGGCTGCCTCTTAAGAGCTATTGCCCAGAAGGCCACAATAGTTAAAAAAAGGCTAAGAACAACTTTAGCTGTTTTTCCTTTCTTTTTCATGCATCTGATGCAGGAGCTCAGCACAGCACGCCAAGGAGACTGTTCCCAGGCTCCGCATTTGTCTCATACCTGTGTAGTGCCAGCCATACTGGAGTCCTGGCTCATTCACAGGGTTCTATGGACTACATCAATACAAAAATATAGGTGTGAACAAATAACTGTCTTCTAGGTTAGCATCTTATTATTGTTTTCACCTTTTCTGTGCACAGATGTTCTTGCAAAATCCCAGTTGAAAGACAGAAAGGATTAACAATACCTGCTTCCAGGGCCTCGGTTAGACCCAGGCAGTACCTCTAGTTACCTGGTTTGAGCCATGGAGTATGTCAAGAATGTACATACCAGTATGCACCGGGAAAATATATGCTCCATAAACTCTGAAGCCTTGATTGGTTCAGCTAGAAATATTTCTAAATGAGTGTTGCAAAACATTGTACGGTTTTAAAATGGGAATTAGTCTTTTACTATTTTTTAAGCAGGAGTAGTCAGGAGAATAATAGAGTCAAAGAAATTCCAACCCAATGCATTCATGGCATCATGTTTAATAGCAGTGAACCAAATAGTGCAAATTACCCTAATGATCCCTTTTGATTTAATAGCTGGGCTACCTCTGTATTTTTCAAATAACTGAGGTTGTAAAGTTTTCTACTTCTTAAATAGGTTGCTTTTTGGTGTCAGTTAATGTTATGTTTTATTAAGTCAATGTGGTGGTTTCCTGCCAGTTTTATTTCATGTTTTACAGACAAGTCATCTCTATAGGGTACTGTTAGAAAATATTTTATAACATTTCATGTCTATTTGCTAACCACAAACAGTCTCTCTGGTAAAACAAAATGTGTTCAATTATCTTTATTTTTACTAATTTCACTTTTCTCTGAAAAGTCCCTTCTGATGTGGAGAGCACAGCTGCACAGGAGGAAGCCAAGAGCAGCCGGGACAGAAAACAGCGGTGCTGGCGGGAGCTGCCGGACGGGGACCGTGCTGCTCCCGGAAAGCCAGCCCTTGGGAAGGGGACCCCCAGGCTCTGCTCCCTTCTCCCCGTGCCCGGGGCAGGGACGTGGCTCAGCCTCTGCCGGCTTCTGCCCCCACTGCACCAGAGCTGTGGGCCCAGGGAAGGGCGAGGCAGCCGTCCCACCTGCAGGTGACAAAGGCGTGGATGGAGGTATGCCGCCGATGGGCGAAAGTGCCAGCCCTCATCGGTGTGTTTGGCGTGGGCTTGCGTGACGGCTCCCCAGCAGCCTGCCCGTGATGGCTGCGCTCTCGCTCCAGAGCAGCGAATGCTGAGGAGTGAGTTACACAAAGTGGTGCCAACAAAAACCGTGCTGCTGCTCCACTTCTTTTTTAATGATGTGGACTGGCACAGCCCTGCTCCTTCGGATCAGCCCTGGAGGCTTTCAATGCTTTCCTTTCTTGAGCGCAAGGGTGGAGTGAACGGATTGACCTGGGAAAGCTGGTTGCCTTGACCTTGGGATATGTATATTGCTTGTAGTGTTAGGAGGCTGGTTAACATCAAACTGGGATTATGAAAGGGGTTGTCATCAGTTTGGAGCTTTGTTTGGGATACAGTGAGTCTTTACCAACTTCTTCTGCACTCTACTTTAATAGAAGTCAGCTGCTCTAAATACTGTCTTTTCAAAGGTTCAAGATTCCCAGTGTGGTTCTTTGCAATATATTTTCCATATGATTTTGTTTTAAACATTGAGTATGGCCTTATGGCCAAAAGACTTTCTCATTGCTGCAAACACGTGGATGTAAAATAACCCCCGCAAGGTTCAAGCTCTGAATGGTGTGCAAGGTTGAATCATTTTGTTGGAAGCAGGGACACACAAATGGAAAGAACAATTCTGAGCACATTCTGTCACTGCAAGGTGCAAAGTATGTGTTGGGTATAATTCCTATTTATATTTGTATTCCAAAACAGTCCAAAATCTAAGTTTAAGTTTGCTCTTCCTAACGCAGTGGAACAAAGTGCTCATCCCATACTGGGCCTGGATGCCTCGAAGGCATCCTATTACTCCAAGCAGCCTTTCCAGGGAAAAGATGGCTCTCCACCTCCTCAAAGGCTCGAATCTGAGGTGCGAATGCGGAGTGTCGACGCTGCAGTATTTCACTCCTGAATGACCAGGGAGGGGCTTGCTGTCACCCTGGTGGCATGCAGAATGACATGCAAGACCCTAACATTACATCACCTCTATATATTCTCTCAAAAAGTAATTCCTGTCTACAGCAGCAGCAGTTTCATGGTGCTGAGCAAAGTGTCCCCAATGAGCTGCAAGAAAGGCCTGTTTTACGTGCAAAATACCAAGGATTAATTAACATTGTGTATTTTAGCTGGTGTGGCTAGACAGGACAGTGTAGATGTAGGCTACTGGGGGTTAAGAGTGGCTTATTCTGATTTCTTTTAATCTGTTGAAAATAAAAAAAAAAATGGTTTAAGTAAAGCCAAAATACAGTATTACAGTACTGGGTGTCTGTGTATAAGCTCTCATTGGCTCAGACTCATTAAAACACTTAATACCTACACCAGTGCAAACTACTGAGTAGGTAAGACCTGAGAGGCTCTTTCATGGAAGGAAGGTCTTAGAGGAGGTGTGGGAATGATCTACCAATAATTGACTAGACTTGCTATAAAATGCATCTACAAGAACATAAGAGCAACTAAGTGGGTTAGGACCAAGAGGTTCACCCAGCCCAGCAAGCTGTGCCCTACCATTGCTAATACTGGAAGCCAGGGAATAGTATTAAGACTGAGCCAAATGTGAAGCCCCCCATCCTCCAGCAACTTGTGTCTGAGCCAGAAACGAGTGCCTTTGTATGTAATAGCTCTTGATGTATTTCTGGTTCATGAACCTGTAAAGTTGTCCCTTGAACCCAAGTAGACTTTTATAACTGCAGCATCCTGTGCCAAGCGTATTTGGGATGGAAAGGTACTGATGGTGGATTCCTCATGTCATGAACAGAATTAAAGGTTTTATCTGTCTTTTCACTGTTGTTAGCAGTGAGATCCAGAGAGCTACTCAATATTCTTGCAGAGATTTTTTATAACCAGATGTTCCAAATGACTTGAGATGAAATATTTAGTAATAGTAATAATATATGCCAGGCTTCTGACACACAGTGTCTGCAGCTATGTCTGCCTTCTGAGGTCCAGGTATACCAAAAGAGCCATAATTCCTGTTGTAGTGATTCACACTGCATTTCTGTGCAGTGATTTTCCCATCTGGAGTCCTTTATTCATAGCAGCAGCTCTTCTTCTCTTCCAAGATCCTGTTTCTTTTTACTTTGTTCTTTCTCCTTTGAGGCTTCTCACCAGTTCAGGGAACATAATTGGATATGGAGATGGTGTTGCACAGGGTGAGAGGGAGTGCACGCCTTCAGAGCAAGCATCCGTTGTCATCAGTTTTTCTGATTTCATTGGAGCTCTTGTACTTTCCCGTAGCTGCCTTCATGCAGTGAAAGCCCTGAGCAACAAGGGAGCCTGAGGTTCATCAGTTGCATGCAGGTGCTACGCCAGTGCTGATGCTGGGCTGTGCTCTCTCAGACTTTTTATTCAGGATGCAAGATTTTCAGGCACAGGAGGGAAAAACCTTTGTCTTATTTCCTAAAGAAACATTAATGTACTGCAGCCACCGTCTGCCTACAGCTCATCATAAATCAAAAACAATTAAATGCACAAGACACGGCGAGTCACTGTTTCCTATTGGCCTGCCTCCTCCTTCTTGCCTTGTTGTACAGTCAAGCTACGAGGAAGCAGCTTCTCTGGCAGAAGAAAAACAACAAAACCCCAAAGCCCAACTCCCCAAAAGTGAAGGAAGAAAAAAAACATCAGGGAAACAGACTGAAACATAGGAAGACAAGTCTTGTGACCCATTAGCTCTTTTGTTTGCAGTATAAATCGCTCCATTATAATCATAAATTTGAGGACATAATTGGACTCCACGTATAAATTTATTGCCAGTGATTACAGGCAAAACGCCCCGAGCGATGGAGCCTGCAATCCAGCACTGGTGCGGTTTGGGGGGAGGCCTCGGGGAGGGGGAAGGGAGCCTCTGCAGCCGCCAGAGTATTTTCCATGAGCAGTTCTGTAGCTGGAAACAGATGCTCTGTGCTGCCGTCCAGCCAGCAAAGTAATGTAAAAAACATTAGGAAGATACCCTTCAAAGCATTCTTCGCTTTGCTCGTTGTCCGGCAGTGGCTGACCCTTCTCCTCGCTCCCCGCCAAAAGCCCCATGTGGGTATTGTGAGGGTCTCTCTGCCCCGTCCCTCTGAGAAGGGGGAAATGGCCCCCCTAAAGCCAGGGCAGCTCTCTCCTGTTGCGGCCAAAGATGGGTAGCGTTGCCGTTTCTTAGTCTCAGGTTCTGACTGAATGTCAGAACTACAGGAGGGCTTTTAGACCTCCTTGGCAATATTTCCTGAGCAAATGTGAGTGCTGTGCCTGCAGGAACGCAAGGTGAAACTCGTTTCCCGCCCAGCCACCCACCTGGGCACCACCTTGCCCTCCGCTGCCCCGGGGTGCGTTTGCCCCGCACCGTTCTCTGCTTTGTTCAGTTCGTGTGGTTATCCGTGTTATAAAGAATATAGCAGTGAGCAGTGATCAAACCTGGGAGCGTAAAAGTCCTGTCGTTATTTTGATTCGTAACCTTTCCCCACAAGGAAAAGGCTGGCTGTGCAGGGTAGGGTGGCCTAACATCGTGCCGGCCATTTTAAGTTAAGGTCCAATAGCTGGATGCTGGGAGAAACTTGCTCAGCGGCACAGTTGTCCTTCAAAGTGAAGATGTCCTACCAAGACCCTGCTACTTCTGCTAAGGCTGGGTGTTGGAGCTCTGCATTTGCAAACTCAGTTTCAAGTTTGTGAAAAATAGCCAGATTATTAAGGCTGAATTCTGCACTGGTGCTTGCTACTTCTCCCTTGTGTATGTTCCTGAGCATTCTGCCCTTAACTGTGTTGATTCCCCAGGGGAGCACGTGCTGGACACATGGCGACTGAAAGCGAATTTAGATGGACAGAGGTTGTTTGCTGCTGGCTACGATGCAGGCACACCTTAATGTAAGTCTGCATGTGCCCTCAGGAGCACGTTCCTGCCTCTGCCCTTCTGCAACCAATCATAGAATCATAGAATCGTTTAGGTTGGAAAAGACCTTTAAGATCATTGATTCCAGCTGACAACCCAAAATAGCCAAGATGAGGGAACGCTGCTGTGGACATGCCAAGGGAGAGGTAAGACCACACAATGATGGGCTGAGAGAAGGACAGCTGTGTGAAATGATGGATCAGAACAGCTTTTGTCCAGGTTGGAGGAAAAAACGCTGCATTAAGATGTGAGACAGTGAGAAACCGCTTTTACAGGTAGTTGTCCAGATGTGCAGGTCAGCATGCTGCATGTGCAAGATGCAGATGGCCTAGGTGCGAGGACCTGGAGAAAAGCCTGAGTCGAAAGTGAAGCCTGGGTTGTAGACAGGGTGGTGGGACTTTCCCACAATGGCCAAGAGAAGTGATGTGCCATAACCCTGCTTCAGCTGTGCCACAGCCTTGCTCCTCCTTGCCTTTGCCCCTTCAGCCCTTCTCAAGGCTTCCTGCCCCTAGCAGGGTGCTGCTGGGCCCCACACCCCAATACAGGGGGTCGGGTGAGCCGGGCTCCTGCCATGCCGAGGAGCCCCTCCAGACAGCGAGATGCAGCAGCGTGGGAGGCAGCCACTGGCTGCTGGGCCGGGGGAGGTTTTGGGCACTTCTTCGGTGAAGCAGTCTCGCTCAGCCACACTCGCCCTTTCCATTACACCACGGCTCAGTGGGCTCCTAAAGAACAAGTTCTTGTTTCTGAGGAAAGCTGGTTGATTTAGTGCAATTGATTGGATTTTTTTTTTTCTTTTTCCTACCAGTTTCTGACTTAAAAAAAAGTAATCTTTCTCTTACTCCTAGCCTTGCAGCTTTTCTGCAGCAGATGCTTAATGGTGTTTCAAATGCCGCACCCCAAAACCAGTGCGGCTGCTTTTCTAGCCCAAAGAGAGGTTGGTTTGCTTTCTAGTTCTGGTGTCCAGATAGCTGCCTGCTACCTGCATTCTGGTGACATTTTTCTTGTTCCACATTTTTTTCTTCAAATGCAGTATTTTGAGCATCCAGTGTTTATGTGAAGCAGAAATCCAGTGTTCCCTATAATCGCCCACCAGCATGGGTTGTGGGACAGACAGATTCTTAGATATCTGGGGAAGCATTCCCCATGTAGATAGACATTTGGGCTTCAAACTGTGAAATCACTCTGTTCTTCCTCTTCCTCCCATGGCATTTCCCGCTCCTCCAGTAACAACATATTTTGGGAAGTTCCATGTCCAGCTACTTCTTACATAGAAAAACATACATGTTTTCCAGCTTGTCCACTGTTTTCTTATTTTGAATCTGTCTTAGAAAGTGAGAGCAAGTGCTAGGTTTTCTTAACCGTCACTTCTTTCAAAGTCACTTTTACTCTACCCATGATACACTACTGTATTTGTCTTCCAAATAGCCTTTTATTAAATTTGTGTAGTGTATAGTAATTTTCTTTTACAGAACTTGCATTTCCCTCTATTAACACAGTATTTCCAGCCAACATCAAACTTCCCCCACCTTTAACAAGCCTTCTGGGGATATAAAAGTTTTTGGCAGCGATAGAAACCGTTCTAATCCTATCTATGCAACTCTTGTTGCCATTTGGCTCATTGGTTTTGAGTTTCTACCATGCTAAGCACTCATTTTAGCCAGACTGCTGGTTCTTGTTTTTCTTCTCTCTCACTAGCATATAGCACTCCGCTTGACATGGTGTGATCCTGACCAGAAGACCATTGTACAGACCATTGTAGAGCTGTTTCCTTGTAAGAAAATCCTATAATAGCTCAAATTACTGAAAGGGGAGAGTCTCTACTGTGGATGGGGTCTGCATATAGCGTGCAGTGCATGGGTTGGAGTCATGTTCAATGATACACCACGTGGAGCTCCCAGCATCTAAAAGGGACGTAAGGCTATCTATACTATTCTCTTCTTATAGCATTAGCTCTAATAAATAGCATTTTAAATGATACCTTACAGAGCGTGAGTGCCATTCGTATTGGGATCATAATGGACGAGCACCTCCAACTGCAAAACACATGGCTACCATTTGGGTGATGCGTTAGATCTGCTTGACACCAGTCTGAAGCTACTTACAGCTTTGGTGGAAGAACTACGTTCAGATCATGAGCACAGGGATTTCCCTGCTCAGGGAGGGGTAAGCACCATCATCAGGGATGCAAAGGGAGAACATGTTGGATATTGGACACATCTAAGAATTGGAAAGAGTGATTAGCCCTTTGAAAATGCCTTATGTATAGCTACTTCCCTGTTTTGTTAGGAAAGAGCAACCCTCCTGGGCTTCTGGAGGATGGAAAACCAGAACGGAAAGGGGAGGGGAGGGGAGGAAAGAGAAGGGAAGGGAAGGGAAGAACAGTGGAGATGTTAACAAAAAGATGGAGAAAGAGGGAAAGGCAGATGGACTGGGGGATGTTGTTGACTTACTCAAAAGATTCTTGAAAACAGAAAAGCCACCACCATTTTTTGAAGGAAGCTTTTAAAGCATTATAACTTATTTCACAGCTGCTGTAAGAAAGTGAAGACAAAAGTGGAGTATTAAAAAAAGAAATGGAGCACGCGCCAGCACATCAGGCACAACCCATGCCTCTCAAAAACAGAGGCTCTCTGCCGACTCCCAGCAGCACCCTAAGAGTGTGCCATGAGTCCTCTCTGGTGAGGGCTGGCATAACCACTCATGGGAAAATCACTTCCTTCTGGGTGAGGATATCATAACATTTCTAGACCCAGGTAGGAGGGCACCCTTGAGGGTCACCGAGTCCAGCCCCACTCTTGACAAACAGGTCAGTCCTGGGGAAACCCCCAAGGCGGGGAAGCACGAGAAGTCCCCCCATACCTGGGACCTGCTCCAGTGCTGCAGTGCCTCCAAAGGAAAAGATTTTTTCCTGATGCTAAGTGAAATCTCCTAAATCACAATCTGTGGTTGTTGCCCTCTTTTGTATCATCTGGCACCAGTGAAACTGGTTTGGCTCTGCTGTTTTCATAGCTCCATACTCTTTCTTTGCTCACAGCTTTCTGCCTGTGCAGATGATGCTTTTTGTGGCTTAGGCAGCACCCAGCACCATCTTGGGGTTCAGGCCAAGACCTGACCAGAGGTAATGGTGGGGTGCTGGTGCTGGTGGGGCCACACAGCCGCCTGGATTTGTCACTCTCCCCAGTGTTGGGGTAAATGGCTGTCACAGCAGGGCTGCAGCTCAGACACCCCAGGAGTTACCACCTGAGACCGCTTCACTTTACGCTCTTTGGGCTGATCTTTTTTGGCCAAAACTTGTTGTTTCCACTGCTGGATTCCATCTGAAACGAAGTTACTGTGGGCTAAATCAAGTTGCTGGGGGGGTCAAAGAAGAATGAGTGTGGGCGCAGGTGAGGAGGAGCAGCCCTGTCCTTACCTCCGTGAGCTATTATACAGGCTCAGCTCGAGTCAGCAGTGAGTAGAGGGGGGCGGGTTAATCTCTTGGAGGTACCAGCTTCTTTCAGGGACTGCAGAGTAGAGTAGATTGACCTGCTTGCACTAGGTGTCTAAGTTACAGACAGTAAAACTACATGAGATGACACCCACGTTTTGCCAGGCTTTTCTAACCACGTGGGTTAGAAAGACAGTGTTTTTATAAGAAATGGAAGTTTACATTTTCATCTAATCCAGATGCTTTCAGGAGCGGGGACATCATTAAAAAGTTCAGTATCAGCAACTCATGATACAATTGCAAATGTTGGCAATGCCGAATTTCAGTTTGCCAGTGTTCTTAGAAGCCAAGTTGTGCAGTGAACAGTGGCGGGAATTGCAACATTTTCCCCATTTTAGAAATGGTTGTAACTCTTTGTAATGTCCATGGGACCCACCTGCTGACATTCTTTGGTAATGTTTTCTGATAGATTATTTCATACAAGCAGTTAATTGCTCTCTCTGGAGGAGTTCTGGTTTATTGATGACAAATTCAGAGCAGAAAACAGGTATAGGTGCCCACAGAAGAAAAACAAAAGAAGCCAAATTATATGCAATTTACAGTAAGATGATATATTTAGCTCTGTTTAACATATGTTAGCGATGAGGGCAGTGGATGTTAGATTTAATTGGATTCAGAAAAGTGATGAGTATTAGTCCCTCTGGATTTATTCCTGGTGAATCTCCAGGAAGATTCACAAGTATTTTAATAAATTAAAAGCAAATGGAAAAAAAGAAAAGAAAAAAAATCCAACGGATTTTTTTCTTTTCATCTCAAAGATTCCAGTTTCAGATCCTCACAGTCGCACAAGTAATGCTCTAGGATGCTGCATTCAAACAAACAAAAATAACATCCAATGACAGAAGTAACTTTCTCTGGGTCTCTAAGATGTTAAAAATTATCTCTAACATACTGCAATGCTTTCCTTAACCAGGGCCAGCTGGCTTGCTGGGGTAGGGCTTCCAGGTGGAGAAAGACACCTCTTCTGCCACAAATCAGCCCCAGGCTCTGCTGAGTGATACCAAAGGGGCTGTATGCCCGCAGCTGCCGGAGCAGACCCCTGGCCAAAGCAACGTGGTGCTCTCTTTGGTGCTTCTGCAATAAGACGAACTCTGGGGGCTTTCTCACATGCTTCCCTGCAAAGGGGGAAGCCTGTCTGTGGAGCAGATGGACCGCAGCCATCGTCCTGATGCCAGGGGAGCAGGCCGAACCGTGGAGGAAGGAAAGCTGGGCCATGTGCTGGAGGTGGGCACAGGCCTGGGAGAGATGCTCTGGCACGACAAGTCCAGCTCCGTGGACTGTGGGCAGCGGGGTGTGCAACAAACCCTTTGGGGAGCCAAAAAGACTCCACCCTGCACCTGGTCGGCTGCTTGTCCCAGTGGAGTGTGGGGGCTCTTCCACATCCTTATGGCACCCCGGGCCAGGGATTTCTCCTGATTTGCAACCTAATGGTATTACAGCCCAGTTTGTGCCCCTTTGTGCCAGCGTCAACGACATCTTTCTTTTCAGGCACTTCCTTCTCCTCCCTGCTGTTCACCCGGGATACGTTCTTGCAGAACTGTTTTACCCTTTCTGTGCTTCACATTTTCAAATGAACTAAGCCAATCAGCCTTAGTATATAGATTTTCTTGAGGAAATCAAAGCTTGTTTTTCTGATCTTGTATTTACATGCAAACCAGATCATTTAGCACTTCCTAAAGTGAGTGTTTTGGCAGACGCAAGGGCAGGTTTATTCCTGGTTCCCTGCTTCAGGTGGTAGCAAGACACGTTTCCACGCCTCTCAAACCTTTGGAAAAAGAGATTGTGTTTCTTGATATTGGTAGTCTGGAGCCAAAATACTAACAGTTTGCCTAGCAGTTGTGACAGTCCTGCTGGCTTGCTTTGTAAGACATAAGAAAATCCCAACTCAAAGATGAGCTGTGGAGGAGGCCTAGGAATAAGTTCTCTTCATCTTAAAGCAGGTATTAACTGTTCTTATCAGGAACTGGCTGTAACGTAACAGTTACATGGGGAACCACGCACATTGTGCATGGGGAAACAGCTTTTGGGCTCTCACGATCAATTTTCATAATTTTTTTCTCTTCAGTATAGGGAATTATCGGTGGCATAAAATGCCCAGGGGCGTACAAAGAATCAGCCACTCTGTGATGTCCAAAGGACATATCAGACCATGCATTTTGCCAGGGGTCTGGAGGGAGGCAGGTGGGAGGGGAGTGGGTACTGCGCATGCTTTGCTCTGGCTAGCCTGGGTACCACCTGCGTGCCTCTGTGGTGGCATATGCAACAGGCAGGAGTTCAGGGATGCTGGGTCACCATCTGCAAGACACCCTGAGACCGTGAAATGCTAGAGTCAGATTTAATCTCTCCAGTGCTTACCTTTGATGGTTAAAATACATGCACAGATGGCTCCTGCTATGTTCAGCTATGAGCTGAGGATCCCAGAAAAAGAAAAAGCTAGCACGATAGCTCTCATAACTTGGTTTCCTTCAAGGATCCCCCAGCAGAGGTGGGTACAGCCCTACCTGCTCCTGGTGGGGATTAGGCTGCAGTTACATTGTCATTGCTGCTGCGAACTGATGTGAGCTGCCAGAACAGTAGTATGAAATGGATCATCACCCAGTACATATATGTGCTGTTGTGCCTGTTGAATCAGCCGAAGTTCCTAATGCAATGGTTACAGCAGCTCTGTGCTTCATGCAAAATCAGGCTGAAGCTGCTTGCCCACACAAGCACAAGCAGCACAAAATCTAGTACAGATGACTGCTGCATAACCAGATGATACGTGTTTGTGTAGCAGTCCATCACTAATTAGGAAGAAGGCATTTGGAAAGACATGTGAAGATAAGACCAGACAAATGCTAAACACAGATGGAGGACAGGAGCGGTCTACAGAGTGGGGTCCTACTGGGGTCCTGCTGGGATCCCAAACCTATATCAGAGAATCTCAGGATGTTCAAAGCCATGTTTGGCAATCAGGAGAGAGCTGCTTAGCCTGGAGGAAAGCAAAGAAGTAAAATCCTATTACAGAGTAACTCTTGAAGCATATATTACATCATCCACACACTGGCTTTAATCATAAACACTGTGTCAAGTACCACAGACAATTTACCTCTGCTTATGACTGTTTCAGTTCAGCTTTCCATTCAGGTGGATCTGAAAAATATATGAATTTCTGTTTCCCAGTCCCTGTCTTGAAAACCAAATTATTTTTCAGAGAACCCTTGGAAGCAAGAAGGCATCTCCACAGACAGGGCTGCTCAGGGCAAGCAGGGCAGCAGTGGTCACTCCTGGCTCTCTTTGGACCTGTTTTTGATGTCACTAACATTTAACAGAGAATATTCCCTCCAATCTTTGAGCCCAAAATGCTGCAAAGTAATCACAATAATGTGATTAAAAATAGCAAGAAGGGAGAGAGGAGCTAAGAAGCATGAGCAAATGAGACACTATTTGCAGAGGTACAAAAACACTGGCAAACTGGTGTGAGGGAGAAATGTGTAATAGCATTCAACTAAAGCTGAAGACCATAAAGTTAACTGGGGAGTATCTGGGAAGGTTTTAAAAACTGAAGGCCACTAAAGCAATAGGAGCTTATAGTGCTGTTATGTTTCTTGTGTATGTGGGAAAATCTGAAGTGACATTTTGGTTTATGGAATAGCAGAACCTCAGGCAGACATGAGGAAAGAAAGAGCTAAGACAGTCAAAAAAATTGTGTCATCAGTGGCAGAGTCACTGCAGAAGTAGGGGTTTATCTGGAGATGTGTTCTGCAAAAGGAGAAAGCAATCTTGAAGCAAGAATCTCATGAGGGTTTTAGAGAGCAGAGGCAAGTTGGGAGTCTGGACTGGAGAAGGCAAAAGGGGAAGAGGAACTTCTTGTGGATCCTGCTGTTGCTGAAAAGAAACACTTTTGGCTTTGAACAAAATGAGGCTGAAAACAGGTAAAGTAAATGGAGACAGCACATGGTGAGGTGTCACGCAGAGAGCGCAGCAAAAGAGTGTGGCATGCGCCCAGCAGAGGAGTTAAAGAAACAAGGTGACAAAGGGCAAAAGCAACCAGTGAAGATTCAAGAGTGGTTATGTCCAGGTGTGTGGTGCGGATGGGCTTTGGGGCAGTGAAGGAAATGGTTTGTTAGGATGCAAGAACCCAAAGACTGTATGCCTGGAGCTGGGCTGGTGCAGGGAGAGACAGGGTGGAGGTCTGCTTTCTGACACTGTACAAATGCCAAGAAGCAGAGCGCCTTCAACAGCCAAGAGAAGAGGCATTTGCTAAAGCAGAGGCCGTTCTCTGCTATACACTGAACAAACCACTGGATCAAAACGTGATACAGAATACTGTACGATGTGAAGCAAAGGAATGAACATCCCTGCTCAAGCACCTTGCTATGAAATGGGAGGTCATTGAGGGGCCAGTCACTAGTGATGGGATCAAGGAAGAGATTTTAAGAGCGAGCAGATGGTGACATATTTTAAAGAGATTATAAAAGGGGGAATCCTCAGGGCAGATGTTTTCTCAAAGACACCGGAACAAAGCACTGGCAATGACAAGAAAATATGCAGGAAACGCGCGGCTGTTAGAAGATGGCAGCAGCCAGATGGTTTAGATTAACTCAGCAATGACTGCAAAGACGAAGTGCAGCAGCAGGTGGGTCAGGCCTCAGCGGAGCTGCAGCTGTGCAACAAGCCGCATGTCCTCCATCCTCTTTACAACAGTGGAAACATCTGGAAAGGGGACTCCAGACCTCAGACTCTTCACCTTCTTTGTTTAACTCCACAAAAAGCTCTACTTTGAACAGTTAGGATAAACTCAAGCCTGGTTGTGAGAGAAACTGGTTCTGGTTGCACGAGAAAGTGATGAGAAACTCACAGTTTCGCCTGGTTCATGAAAGCAGATGGATGCACCTTGGCAGGTTTGACACATACCACCCAGTACGAACAGGAAGACATAAGCTTGCCAGAGGCCAGACAAGGGATCATGCATAATGAAGTGTTTCAGTGGAGCATCTAAGACCTGGGCAGATGTTTGAGCTCATACAGTCACCGGGAGAGTGGATGTGAGGTCTGTGAAAGAAGCAATAAGGGAAGGTGTAGACTCACTGGAGGAGTAGGAAGAAGGATAAGCTTGAGGATGTTTTTTTATGTGCAGGCTTATGAAGACCTGGCAGGGCAACAGGCAAGGGAAGAAATTGTTCAGAGAAAGTACACTAGAGATTTTAGAAATAAACAAAGGGTATGAGCCTGTAGATGTATAGATGTGGTGCTCTACAGGCAAAGCTGTGTGATGGGAGCAGCCCCTGGCCCTGTTGTAGAAAAGGCAATGGTGTTGGCTACCAGGTGCACCTGGAGGGGTGCAGCCCCTTGGGACACCAGGTTGTCAGCGTAAGCATTCAGGGGTTTGCCAAGCCCAGCACCACCCTGTGGTTTGGGCAACAGGAGCTGAAGCAGGGCAGGTTCCTGAAGAGTGCTAGATGTGTTTAACTTGGCTCCTCTCAGGAAGGTCTGTTTTATAAGTTTTCCTCTTGGTACAGTGCAATTTTATCGTTCATTTTTACTGTATAGGAATTATCTGCACATTTTGGAGACAATGCTTGCCAAAAAGAATTATTTCTGTTGCTTCAAAACATAAGAGTCTTAAAAAAGCCTAAGAGGTTTCTTAGCTCTAGTGCTGAAAACGTGGCACTTCTGAACAGATGATGTCCTCTCCAGAGGCGCAGCAGCATGAGGGTGTGAACACTTCAACAAGCAACTGGACTTCTAGGGCTTTCTCTTTGCAATCTAGTGAACGGGACCTGCTTTGCCTGAAATGTTCTCTATCAACAGAATACTATTCATCATTAGCATTTGGCCAATAACTTTTTTTATTGGGTTGGCTGAAGCCTGGCTAAAAGTTCAGTCAGGCACTGGACTTATGAATGTGCTTCAAGGAAAGGATTTTATTACAGAATTTTAAAAGTGTTTACACTCTAATCCCTATTTGAGGGTGAAAAATGAACTTTAAATTAAATAAAACATTTGAACACAAATATATGTACGTCATTTACACAACAAATTTGTTTGTAACTTGCTACCAAAGTGTTGGAATAAGACATATTTTTTGACTTACGGCATCTGCTGACTGATATTTTACACCTATCCTCAGTGGCTTAAGTGGGAATTCAGAAACATCAACATGAATACTAAGGAATCCTGATACGGATACCTTGAAGTCTGGTTATTAGCCTGTTCCGCCTGCCTCCCCTTGGAGACCACGTGGCTTTTTAAAGCGTTGGCTTTTCAACCACTTTCCACCCTGCAATTTAATTGTATTCAACACGCGCATTTATTGTAGGTCTGCTACTCCTGAATTATGTTCTCTACATGCCTCTGCATTTATTGCAATGCCTGCCAAGCCCTTTTGTCAGGTCTTTTCTGGGAAAATCTCACAGTGTGTCCATTGGTTCTTAGCAACTTATTTAAACTTATTTTTAATCCTTAACTGTTTAGAGATTTATACTGCAGCAATCCCATGGTGTTTTCATGTCTCAAATCTGGTATCTGCAGATAGTGTGTTGATGATGTTTTCTGAGGGGAGTTTTGTTCCCACCTTTTAACAGAGTCGCAGTTGAAGATTTGGACCATAACTGTCAAGCAGGTTAAAAATTTCACTGACGCACTGGGCTGTACAATCTTGAATTACCTAAAGCAAAATGTGGGTTTGTTGTGTTTCATTGTTACCAACAACAAACTCTTGCCTGGCTCATTGAGAAAACATGAAATGAGAGAAATTCTACTGGTTGATTAGCTGCAGTGGACAGATAATTTAATAAGAAAAATTGAGGTCATTACACTGAAAACAGGGCATTTATGAGGGTGGTTAGAAGTCTTTGCCTGTCATTTTAATTCAGAGAGCTCGTTGTCGTCATCTATCCATGTAGCCTGATGGTGGCTTGCAGGAAGAGGCAAAAGCTCTGTTGGTGTGACCTGAAGGAACTGAGGGCATGGGGAAGGGAAGACCTGAACTCTAAGCAACAACTTCCACGATGTTTCTCCATTTTTACCTCTGGCAGGTATGCTCTCACTGAAAGTAAACCGGAACAGCTGGCAGGTTTCGGTTGGGTCCAGACTCTCGGCCACTGCAGAGAGCACCTTGCTTTTGTCACTGGGCTCTTCTAAGGACATGTCAGAGTCCTGTCCTCGCTGGGCTCTCAAGCAGCTTTTCTGTGGGAGGAGGCAGAAGCACAACACTTACAGATATTTCTGTTTATCCCATTAGGGAAAAATTCACCTCTGGACAAATGTGTTTTCAGGCTGATGCTGTGGTAATGATTAAGAAAGTTAATGGAATTGGCATATTTATACTTCATGTGGGACCTCTGAATATTTCAGTATTCTTCCACTGAAGGAGGAAACACAGCCAGTCACCTCGGCCTACAGGCTGGAAAAATAATGTTCAACTTCTTTATAGATAATGTGATCTGAGCCAAGGTCTTAGCATGCTCGTCCTTAAACAGTATCCCATGGGAGGCAGCAAACGCTTTAAGAATAAGCATTGCTCGCTGATGGGTTTGCCATGTATAGAGATCTTTTCTATATATACACATATATATAATTATGTACATATAGATATATTTATGCATACGTATATAATTTCTGTATAATCAAGTCTATCTGCCAGTTTTTATAGCTCTATACCTGACTACTAAGTCCTAAAGACAACTCATCCCATCCCTCTCACTGTTATCTCTCACCTCAAAACCAAGTCTTGGTAAGGACTAGGATAAGGTGGAGAGCCATGAACAAGACCTGCGGCTTCATTGCCCAAGCCTGTCACTTGCCTCTGCAGCTGTGGGACAAACGTTGTCTCCTGCCTCAGCTGCACTTTCCCCAAATGCTGCCTTGCTGCAGGGCCAGGGGAAGAGAAGGAGAGGAGGTTGCTGGAATTGCTGTCTGGGTAAACCGGAGTGACTTTGCCAAGAGGGCTTGAGCACTGCTGTACTGCAAGCCAAGCAATGCTGGGCCACGCAGGGAGCCACAGCAGACTGCTGGGGTGGTTACTGCTGGAACAGTCCAGATAATGGTCTGCAATGGCACGGCCATGGTTTCTGGTCTAAGACAAAAGTTTCCAGTGGCTCACTTCCATGGTGGTCACGAGTTTGTAATGTTCGCCTTGAGGGCTGGAGCCCAGCACTGGTCATTTGCTGTGCTTTCCTGCTGGCCATCAGGTCACAAGGGTGAAGGCTGGGGGTAGGTGCCTGTCTGCCAGGACATCCCCTGGGCAGCGCAGTGCTGCACGGCGGGTGATGGTGGGGAAAATTCCTTGCTGACCCCTGGAGGAAACCAGCTCCTTTTCTGGTCTCCTGGGACAGCGTTAACCTCCTAATTACAGAGACTCCTATAATCAGTGGGGATTGCCTCAGCCAACCCATTTGCCCCTCTAGCCACAAGCATCTGAGCCACCGGCCGTCTTGCTCTTCGGTAGCAATTACACATCCTCTACCAAACCTCCAAGCACTCAGACCCTGAGTCAAGCTTTTCGGGGGGATTTCCTCTAGAGAGAGGAGACTTGTTACCGCCATGGAAATTGCTATTGCCCTTTGTAAGCTGCCTGCACTTAAGTGCAGGCTACAGGGCTGTGGTGCTCCTGAGCAGCCTGGAGGAGATTGTATTGCTGGCTGGGGCAGTTGTAGTGGTGCTTATAGATGCGCAGCACAAGAGGGGGAGCAGTTGTTTTACCCTTGGGGGGAAGCTCCACTCCCTTCTGCCCACACCACAGCCTCTGTACCAGGGCAGAGCCACCCACAAGCTAACAGGAACACAGGACAGGGTTGCCATGAGGTGACTACCGGTGTGGTTTCTCCTGCTCATGGTGGTAGAGGTTATTCTGCTTGCACACCGGGGTGGCTGGACAGTGCAGAGGCAGGTCCTGCATACACATGCACCTTGTCCACTCTACTCAAGAGATGAAGACTAGAGAGGCAAAACAAAAGCTGGATCTTTGCAGAGAGAATGTTTTAGGACATTGTCAGAAGGTGTTACAGCTAAAGATGTGCCTAGTGCTGCAGGTGAAACTAATAAGTCTGTCTTGATGTAATCCAAAGAAATTCAGAAGTGATGCTCACAGCAGCCCTGTGCCACACAGTGTGTTCAGGTATCTTAAGGCACCACTAGCAAACTCTTGTTGCTTTACAGAATTTAACATGACATTTTACCTTGTACCAAAATTTGTCCCAGTAGTGTATTAATTGAATTGCCACATCCAAAATTCCCTCCAGAAATTGAAGGCAGTCTTCTAGGCTGCTGGGAGACAAAGCTGGAGGAGACGCTAAGACTTGAACCATAGAGCAAGGACCACCATTGTTAAACAACTCCAGGCACCGCTGCTCTTATAAAGCTGGTTAATTCAGGGAATGCCATTTCCTCATGGTAGTATCCAATGCTCACATCCTCAGCATATGGTGGCAAAGGTTTGTTTAAGAGGGCCGGCAGAGGAGACAAGGCTAGGATCAGAAGGACGAAAAGACAGCATCTACAGACATCAAACAGGCAGCCTGGAGGGATGCTGGCTGTTAGAAAAGCTGTTTTCCAGAGGAAGCTGTCTGGAAAAAGCCAAGAAGCAAGAAATGACTGTTTATGCTGAACTAGCCATAACCCACTAGTCCCAGCCTCTTTCCAAATGCCTGAAAGAAAAGACAGGATTCTCCGTGTGTCTGGAGACCCACAAACCAAGAGGTGGAAACTTCTCCTCAGTAATTCTGGTGATTGCAAAGATGACACTGTTGCCCAGGAAGTCTTTATGGTAACCTTTATGGCGAAACTTGGTAGATCTAAACCAATGCCCTGAACAGCATCCCAAATCTGCCAGGCAGCAAGTCCAGGCCAGGATGCTCTTGGGGCCTCACACCCACATTCTGCACTCCTCTTTTATGAGCACCTTTTTTTCTGAGGCTCAATAGTATTTGGGGGAGCCTACAGAGGCCAATAGCCAGCACACACCAACCTCAAACCAGTCCTTGAAGGCCAGTACAGTGTAGACAGGTCATTCATCTTGGCATCCCTGAACCTCCCAATGCAGCAACCTGTGATCTAGCCAACTGAGAAATACTTCCACTTAGCCCAGATTTGCCTGAAAACAGTCCAGAAGAGGAATGGGATTTCCAGTTTCAGTGGCTTAAACTCTGTCTTGACCTGTCTTTTTCCTTTTAATTTCCTTTGGGTGCTACATCAGTGACTATTATCCAACTTGCGTCAGCCAGGGTTTTGTCTTGGTGGGGGTTTTTTTGTGCGGCTTGTTTAATGAAAACTTGTCCCAGGCAGAAAGGCACAGGAGATCATGAGGGGATTGGGACACATACGCCTGCTGAGCAGCAAGAAATGGTGCTATGCGTTTGTGTGAGATGTATCTCCCTCACCACTACACGAGGCACCCCAGGTGCCCATAAAGCGGCAGACACCATGCAAAGGTTCGTCATTGAATTAAGGATGAAAAGCCATCTTGCCCAAGACAAGCGGCATTTGGCACAACAGCACTCACCATAGATATGGGCACCAGGACAGACTATGTCCACTCTTGTCACCTGTGCAGAGACAAGAGAAGTCAAGAGGGCTGTGCTCATCTCCTGCCTCTCCTCTTGCACTTGAGCTTATGGTTGTGTGGAGCATGGCTGTGCTTTTTGCTCTTCGTAAGGTTATGTCAAGGCATTTCATTTAAACACCCAGGTGAAGGGAAAAAATGGTTTGGCTTTGGATTGAAGTAGTGTAAAAAGGAAGAAGTTTTGTTTCTCACCCAATGAAGCAGAATCAAACTAATTCCACGTAGTTTGGCAGGAAACACTCCTTCTGACTCCAGATTATATGTGTCATTTCAGGCACTTAGAAGAAAAGAAAGGAAATGAACAGCTACAAACAAAAAACCTGAGAGGAAGGCAATGGACCCCTACTTTTTTTCAAACTTGCAGGATGTGAGAGATCCATGTTTGTAAGCATCTCCATCCCCAGAGCCATCCACCTGTGTCTGCTGAGGGAGTGCCCAGGTGAGAGACATTTTGCACCTGAGAAGTGCTGTTACACTCTCTTCCAACACTGCTCACTTTGTATAAATATCTTTGTTAAACTCCATCAGCTTCAGTTGCATACCAAAAAATCACAGAAAGAGCAATTTGGCCTCAGATGTCTCAGACTGATGATCTTACAGTATGTTTAAGTATTACTCATAGCTGTAGGTGAGTGGAAAGATTTTTCAAATAAATCATTACTGCGAGTATCAGATTTTCCTGGTATTCAAGAAAAGGGAACAATATCATCATTTTGAAGAAGCTCTATTAACTTTTGAAACCCATTGGGAGGGGAAGTAATAGTAATGGAAAACTAAGAACAAAAGCTGGATTCTTTCTCCGAAAGAGCAGCTGATGTGTACACATAGACAGAAATGCACACCTGCATCTCTTATGCATGAGTATCTTTATGGAAGTGAACACTGTTACAGGAATTGTATTTCCTCTACTATATTTAAATTCTCTGATTAAAGTGAATGAGCCAAAAGATGGGTGCAAGATGTTTCACTGAGCACAGCTTGGCTAGGAAGGAAGGAAGGCAGGCAAGCCATTTTTTTGCAGAGCAGCTACGTAAATAAGTAAGAGGACTACATTCCTCTGAGAGTGTTGCATGCCACAGTCTCCTGAGTGTGATGTGCAGCTTATATAAAACACATTGATCAAACTCTGGCTCTGTTGCAGTCAGTCAGGTCAGGGGCAATTCCCAAGCGCTGGGGTTGGGAGCTGCGTATGGATCTGAGCTCCCTCTGGGGTTGGTGTCTAAGTCATGGTGTACTTTTTCTGAACGTGGAGCACTAGCCACAAAAGATAGATGGGAATGTGCTGTCACTCTTGCATGAACAGCCATTGCCATGGAGATGTCCAGCAAAGGCATCCAAGGGGGCATTGACCCTGGACCTGGAAAAGCAAGGAGATCATGCATGAGGGTGAGGAGGGGACTGAGGAAAAGCTCAGCAGCCTGTTCTGACCCCATTCTTATGTTTAACTCTGATGTTTCATTCAAAATTACGTTCACAGTCTTTAATCAATCAAACCCAGCAACTCTTACAGTAAACTTTTGTCATACATAGATGTTGTTTCCTTATGCTCCATATGTGCCTGTTCTTTCTTCTCTTTTGCTTTGATCATGGACTTGAAGAGGGGTGGAGAGTCATTTTATTATGTGTTTGGGTAATACCTTACCAAGCTGAGCATTGGTCCGTGCCTTGAATTTCTAGGCACTTCCTTGATATAAATAAATACTAATAATCTATACTTCTGAAAAAAGCCACAAACCAGTAAGTTTGATGTTCATGTAAACATCCCAAGTAAGAAATAGCAGAGCTCCAGTCTTCACAGGCTGTGAGAATTAGCCAGATGCACTGTTTAAGAGATATCAACAATAACAGCCTAAATAGTTACAGATTCTGTGATCCAGATCTTGAATACCATATGCTTACTAAGAACATGGCTTTGGATATCCACTGACACTGGGTGAGATAAGGGGTGAGGTAAAGGGGAAGAGGGTGCTGTAACAAAACACAGGGAGAGGGCTGAGCAATGTCAGCACCTGCCTCTGAACCGACTCACCCAGCATGGGCTCCTGCACACAAGACATGCTCACGTGTATCCCTTACATTGGTGCTGCATTTACTCTGGCATAACCTGGTGGTGGCTGTAGGACACAAGGACAGGCGTAGGACACAAGGACTCCACATCCACGCAAGACAGCGCCTTTGTATTGTGCTCCCTGAGCTCTGAACAGATTCATTGCCTGTCCATGGTGGCACAGTGTTGTAGCTCTTCCTCCACAAAAAAGACTCCTTTAAAAATACTTTATGCATACTGGTAGCCATGATCACAGCAGATTCCAGATTTTTCTTAGAACCGGATACTCTGGGATGCAGGTGACTAAATCAGTGGGTTGAATTACTTAATGCAAGCCCTGAGCCATGTACAGCAAATCCCACCTGTCAGCAGAAAGGCCTGGGGGTCTCTGGGGAGACCAGGGACCTGTCGAGGACTGTGTGCCAGCAGGAGACATCAGGCATGGGGATGCTGGTGGATCACAGAATGCCCAGGTTTGGTCCTCGGTGTTTTCCCTGTAGTAAGGAGACGGAGTTTGCCTTGTCATGCAACATAGGTAGCTCCTGTTCCATCCTTGCCGCAGGGGAAGAAAGGTTGATACACATTTCCCATTGAAGATTCAGTTGTCCATGTTATGTTACTTTTTAAAGAGAAGCCTAATTTTAGTGTTCAGGAGGCAGAACTGCCATGAGATCACACAGGGAACTAGAGGATGATTTTTTTCCTTCATTGTATTGAAAAATGTTCTGCACAGCTCTTCAGAAAAAAAGACCCTAAATTCCTTTCCTGCAAAGTCTGGACAAACACTGTAGATTTTCACACTGATTTTAAACATAATGGGAATCAAAGGTGTCTGTCCTGGAGGGAAGGGAAGACCACTAAGCCGAACTGAAGCGAGGAAAGGAATGTGATTTTGCTAATACCGTTCACATATAGATGTCGGTCTATACTAATGTACAGATCTCTTGGCTCAAAGGCAAGATTGCTCATGTATGTGAGAGTCCAGCTCAGGACTGATGTCACCCAACAAAAGCCAAACGATACACCTGTTCTTTCCAATGTTTGTCTCACCTGCAGTCTCATCACTTCGCTGATTTTGCAGGAGATGGAAAGCTGGTTATGTAGTGCCTGGCAAGGGTGACAGGCAAGGATGAGGCTACCGAATGAGTCAGAAAATGCTCACAGGAGTTAGCTCTGGCAGCCAGTCCCACTGCAAAGTCACATTTCCTTTATGCAAGTGCCACTTATGTTGTTGGTAACCGTGCAAACCATAACTTTGGTAGGCCCTTAGAAGTAATAGTTTCATAAGTATGAGCAATTCTTCAACAACTTCTTGAACGTACAAGTGCACCTTCAGGCTCAGGTACTTTGTATGGCACCTTTCTCCATGGCTAAGTTCACATATATTGTGAATAAGGATAATAAAATTGAATTTCTTCTTTAGTTGGAGAGTGCAGGTTTGGAAGTGGTGGGGTGGAGCCCAGTTGCACAGGACCAGCAGCAGGGATCAGGCTTCAGTCTGGAAAGGGTTGCAGAACACTTGTTCCTCCTGCCCCACACTTGACACGCATCAACCCCAGACCCACAACTGCTTCCTGGACTTCCCAATAGCTTTTGGCAAACTTAGTAAATGTACAAAAGTCACAAGTAGAAGGTACCACAGCAATAGAGGTAGGGTTGGGGGCACTGCCAGTGAGTCCCCACAGTGGGGTTTTTCTGGTTTCAAGTACAACATTGTGCTATGTGATTTTTCTTTCAGACACTTTTGTTGCTGGCTCAGAAATGACTGTGTCTCAAAAGGTGTTTAAGACATGGTTTCTTCTATTAATATGAACAAATGTTTCCTTCAAGCCATCCTTATGAACATTGCAGCCTGAGTCCTGCCAAGGCCAAAACTGTGACCTACTAGTAATTCCTGTCCTCTTAAGTTAAATGCCAGTTGCATTTTCTGATTTTATCTAAGTATAGGTGCACTTTCAACATTACACAATAAAAAGCCATGCTTCCTTCCCCGGGAATTCATTATCTTTGCAGCTCACACAAAGCCCATAAAATTTCTTGGGATTTTAATCTTGGCTGAGCAATCTGGCCATATTTTAATACATAGTGATCTCAGGATCCTAGGAGATACTTACATGGAATGATGCTTTATGCATTAACTGTTGAGCTCATCTTTACAATGAGTAAACATTGAAAAATTGAAAATGGGTGTACACAGCATCTGAGTGAAGATGTGATCTTGAGCACCTACAAGGCTGGAGAAAAATTTCATGGTTCACTTCATTTAATACTTTTATGAGCTCCACCACGCACAGAAATCTAGCTGTAGCTACTGACTACAGACTTGTCTCTCACATCCTACTAGTGGCCTTTCAAAGTCCTTTTACCACCATTTCTTTCCAATACAGGATTAGGAGGTACTTGATTCCCCTGTGTTTTTTAATGTCAAAAATTCTGTAGCCTTCAGAAGGCAAAGGACCTGGCCAGCCCTTCCTCATGAAAACACAGCTGTGCTTCCACCTGTACCCCAGGCTCCCTTTCCACTGTGTTTTCCTCCGGGGAAGACAAAGATGCCACTGGCAGAGAGGCAGTTTTCTGTGAAGAGTATATTGGGCAGGAGGTTAAGCGGTCTCCTTGGCTGGTTTCCTCCGGACCCTCCAGAGACACTTGCTCTGCACTTGGCAGAGGGCTGCAGATAGTAGAGATGGAGTTGGGCATGGCTCCGAGAGCAATTTCAAGTCTGAAAATGCCCCTTGTTTTTTTCTGCACAAGGGTATTTAGGGAATGCTGGAGACTGTAGGTCCAGGCTGTGCCTCAGGTAAAAGCCTACCTCTCTCCAGGACAGTGCCTTTGGCGGGGGGATGCTTTGTGCTAGGACTGCTGTCAGGGGTTGTCATGTTTGCTTTGGAGGGTTTGAGGCCTCTCAGCTCATCCACATTTTTGCATTCGCATTACAAGTTATATGTTTCTTTTAACTCTCCAAACTGAGGTAATACATTGCAATGGAGAAGAACGTGTTCTTGAGTGATATTTTTTAATGTAATGGTCAACTGCTCTTTGATCTTGTCCAGACCTGGATTTTTGCTGTGTCCTATAAGATCTAAATACTTAGATAAAAAGATACTTACTTGTGGACATATCTTATTTTTTTCCTCCTACATATTTCCTGAATCATTTTATTCTAATCTGCTCTACACTGCTGCATTTACATGAAACCAGCCCTAAAATTCAAGGTGACACATCCATCCCCATCGTGCTTATCTGGATACAACAGGTACTTGCTATTCTGATGGTTTCAACAGAGCTAAAAGCTCAAATCTTTAGTGACCATATTTATATGAAGGAAAGGGCATGTTCCACGGCAGTGGTTTCTCAAGACTTGCAAGCGCTGTCCCTTCAGGGCAAAGTTGTTTCTCTTACAGAATATGTAACAGAGCTGCTCCGAAGGTACATCCTAATCCCCATGTTAAGTCTTAAAAGATTTATAGATTTGGATAAACAATGTTTGACATCCCTTGTGGCAGACCCACAGGTTATTGCATAAGAAATAACAAGTGGGCTCCTAGTCCTTCTCTAGCAAAGTTTGATCCACCATGTCATAGATTTGGCTAGGAGTATGGAGAGCAGGAGATTTATGGATGATAAAAAGGATGACATCATGTGTCTAGCCCACTCTCCACGCTGCTGCTGCCTGCAGAGAAGTGTGGTTTAGGCAGAACTGCTCTTCTGCCCATTTCAGTGCCCTTGCCTGCGTGCAGGGATGGGCTGGATCATGACCAAGTCCAAGCCCTGGGCCACCTTATTCCCCCTGTGCACGGCTCTTCCCTCCATGCTGGCAGGGCTAAGCACAGGAGAGCCCGGGGTGCCCACTCTTCCGCTGTATGCTGACAGAGCACCATGTTTGGGCATCGGGTGATAAGGGTTAGCTGAGACAGGTGTCATGTAGCATTTGACAATTTCAGGTAACCATTCCTACGGCTGGGCTTTTCCTCCCAGCTTTACCGACACGGTCAGTGAGATAAGGGTATTTGTGGACATGGTGGGTAACACTAGTCTGGCAAGAGGATCTTTCCAGGATTGTGTGTTTGCCTTGGTCCAGCTGAGGGGCCACCAAGGAGGTGGAAGGTCCTTCTGTTGCTCTTGGACCACTCAGAAATGCTCCCACCGAGCTTTGCACGCAGAATTCCCACAGCAAGGCAAGTTTAGAGGCCTGTGTTGTGCAGAAAACAAGACACTGACTTGCACTGTCATTTTACATTTAGCAGTTTCTTGCTGCTGAATCTTACCAACGCTTGCAGTAAGCACTGATATGGAGGTAGCAGGCTTTTACAAATGACTGTAGAGATTTAGGAGCACAAGTCAAACAAAAGGTCACTTCAGAATCCCAGTGCTCAACCCCAGTCTTACTGGTATGTAGGAGAGGGGAGGGCAAGATCCGTTTTTGATCTAAATAACTCTGTGTGCCAGGCTTACGATACGGGGCACTTGCTGCTTGTGGTCATGGGAAACTTCTCCTGTGACTGTTGGTATTGTCAGGAAATGTCAAAATTGTCAGTATGGTCAGAAACACCATGTCTGCTCTCCTGACACAGAGGATTTTTCTGGTGTAAGGAGCAGTGTCACGCCTTGTGAAGCCTTGAAGCCAGGGGTAGCTGGTGGTCACTAGGGGTAGGGATTTTCAGGTTCTAGCAAAAAAATAGGCACTTACCTTCCATGAACCCTCCTTTCTTAATGAATGACTAGCGTGTACAGACTTCTCTGAGTATCTCAGCCTTTGGGAAGTTATGATACTGTTACCTTGCCCTTCTATCGTCTGTTCTAACACTTCTTCTCTTCCAGTATTTTTCTACTGTGATGCCTGCTTTAAAGTATTTGTGGTAGCAAAAAAATAAATCTCTCATGGGGAACATGTTTAGAAGCTTGGCTTTCACATAGATCAAATTCAGACAGTGAAACCTGTGGAATGCAGGGTTCCCCGGGAAAAAATGTGGCCTGAGCTATGGAAAATTAGTTTTCTTCCAGCTCTCATAAGGTCTGCAGCAACTCCTGGAAATCTGCAGGCTGCTCAGCGGATGACCAGCTATCTGCGGAAAGTCCCGAGAAGGCTTGCAGTAGAAATTCCAGGCATTTCTGAAAGAACTGAATAAAAAGCATCTGTCTGAGCTAGTGCATAATCTCTTTTGATCTGAGTTCAGATATGAGGTTTTATAGCAGTTTATGTCAATCAGGTTATGAAGTTTCATAAAATGTGACAGTAGATAATACTAAATTTATTACATCAAAGTCAATAGCATATAATGACTTAACTCCATGGGACTGCATCAAGAGCTGCCCAAATATTTCTAGCACATATTAGGGAAACAGACTTCAGGGTGGATCCCTTCTTTGCTATGTATTTATGGCCACCTCTATGTTTTTGAGGCAAAAGTGATGAACTCCTCTTGCAGAACATTTATAATATCGATAGGACTAGGCAAGAAACCTTCAGTCAGATATCATTGTATCAGTGCAAAATATCAAAAATATCAGCACCACTCTGGAAAAGGACATGCAGGCTTTGTCTTGCAATGTTTTTGATCTCTCCGAATCTGAGCTGCTCCAGAGATGAAACAAAGGTGCCAGTCTTTCAGCAGGTATAAGTCATCACTGCTCTATCAGCCTCACAGAGCTGCTGGTATCTTAATGCAGGGACGTCAGGTGGTGAGCTGTACCATGTGTCTAATAGCAGCCAGTCAGTTGTTTCTTCTAGAGATGTTCTGTTTCATATTCTTAAAATTACTTCATGAACCTCAGTGTTCATAAGCGTATACTCCCTTGGTCCCCCTCTCTGTAACTGTGATGGGGCTACCTGTACAGACCTCCTCTGCAGGGGTGGCCTTGCTCCCATTCCCACATCCATGGCTGGCATCACTCCTTCCTCATTGCAAGAAATGGCCGGAGCATATTGGAGCTGAAGCTGGTATGACAGAGGAAGACCAGGACGAAACACTTCCCACCTCACCAGTGTTACAGCCACCTCTGTAGAGGAAGGTTTGCCCAGGCTGACTCCAACCCTCAGATTTCCTGGGAAATGGGGCATAATGAGTGGAGAACCACCAGGTTCAAATAGCATCACCCACCATGATCTGAAGGCTTTGTCATAGTTAAGTATGAAGGAAAATAGCAACTGATGGTTGTCTAAAGGTTTTGTGGTTTCATCCCACTTACTTACAAGTTTTGCCCACAGAAGAGAAGCTACTCTGTTATCTGGTACCCTTCCTGTGTTCCCAGGTCCTATAAGCAGACCCAAAGCAGAATGGGCAGAGATGTTCATTGCTAGGTTTGTTGTGTTCATCTGTAGGGTGGCTTATACTTAAATAAGGCTGATGTACGTCACACAAGTGCCTTGAAACAGTTTCCACTGCTGCAGCTTTCTTCCATAACGTTAGCCTAGTGAAAGACTTGAAGAGTCAATGGTACCAATTGTTTTTCAGAGTAAACAGCTTACGACATTTCCTACAGGAGGTACAAACTTTTAGCTTTATTTATCTAGTACTTGCAGAGATTTAATTTGTTTTTCTATTGTTTACAAGATTTCTCGTTAAGAAGGAAAAGGTTGTTATACACACATTTGCTTATTTGACTGAATGCCAAGGGAAGGTACAAGGAATTTCCAAGCAACTATGATACAGTATAATTTCAACAAGCTGCAGGTCTTTCTAACATCTAACAGACAATAAAGACCTTTGAGCAGGCTAGCAAATGAAATAGATACTGGATGCAAAGCCTCATGGTTCAGGAGTTTAGGAAAAGAAGCAACTTGCACTATAGAAAGCTAGTTTTCTGATTGTCCCTGAAGTCACTTACCATTTAGGAAAGGGCACGCTTTTATCCATTTCTGAAGATTATATGAATTTCAAGTTTTCAAATAATGCAACATGTGGGCTGGGAAATATGTTTTCTGGGAAAATTTCTTTGTGCATGACTCCTTTGGCAGCTGAATTCTTGTCTTTCTGCTGCAGGAGCTGCCTTCCTAGGTGACCGTAGCAGCAATGCTTTCTGGCAGAGTGTGTGTGAAGAAAATCACACTTGGCCAGATGTGATAGCAGCACGATTATGGTGGTAGATCCAGAGGTGTGAGTCTGATGTAGACTCGCAGCAGAGACTGCCCTTTATTGACCTGACTGCAAATGAATATTCATTTGAGCAGAGGGTAAAAGATGGGGGATGCTGATTGAGATAGATAGATACACTGATTGACTGATTGATTGACTTCTCTGTCTCTCTATACACAGAAGATATTGTTTGCAGATAGGATCTGTAGATTTATGTTGAAAGAGCTGCCCCAGGGTATTGAACCTATTCCCACTGCATAAAATCCTGTTCTGACTGGTGTAGGGAATGTTTCAGGACAGGCTGTTAAACTCTGGCTTCTCCTGCACGGAGGAGCTCTGCCAGAACAGCCACGTTGAGGCTGTGCTCCTTGAGGAAGGAGCACACCATATAGCAACAGTTTTAGGCAGGCGGTGCTGACCGTGCCAGCAGAATGCCCACCTGGCAGCACAGTGCTCCATCGCTGGAGCAGGCTCCAGCTGTCCCAGCAGTGCAGCTCCTTTGCTGCGCCTCTGTGGAGGGACCAGCCGGGATCGCTCAGCCCCAGCGGCGAAGTCTTTGAGAGCAAGAATTGGGTCTGCCACCTCTCGTCTGTCTTTGCGGGCCAATGTCTGATGTAGGTACACCCACAGCGATGATGGGACACATTGCTGGCGGTGAGGCAGCCGGTACTGCGGTGTCCTTACAGGGAGCGACCCCCGCCCCAGGGCAGCCCCGGTCCACGGTGCTGACGGGAGCCCCCCGAGGGGGTGCCCACCCTGGCGAGGGCTGCCCCGGAGGACGTGTCATGGTCTTTGTGACTGACAGCTCATGTCCTTGATTGCTTGTGGGGAGGAAGCTGCGTTAGGTGGCTGACGGCCAGGCCTGCATTTCACCCGTTTGCTGGGAAAATCCAAAACGGTACCAAGGCTGCTGCACTGGTGTGGCAGCTTCAGCCAGCTTTGGAGCGTCAGTCGAGGGTGCAGCATGTTTTCTGTGTTACTCACGGGTGTACCAGTTTTATCGGTAGTGCTGTATTTGCATCAACAGCACTTTGCATCCTTACAGTGGCACACATTCCCAGGGGAGGTCTATTTGGAAAGGGCATTTCGTTATGCTGCTGGAATACTCCGGGACCCTGTGGCTAAAGAAGTCTGCTGAGGAGACGTACAGAGTAAAGGATACATGTAGTGATTGCCACATATTTAATTAGAGGACGTGACACAAAAGCAGAAGCTTCTTGTTTGGTGGTCAAGCTTCTCTGACCTTGCCTCTGCAGGCTCTCCTCCTTCCAGTTGCTGTATTTCTCAACTCACCCTTCGTTACCAGGTGAGAAGACCTAGGTAAACTAGAAAAAGCACACCTCTGAAATGAAGGAGCCTACTAAATTCAGGCAGTAGCTCAAACAGGAATGCTGATAGCAGTATCCAGGGAACGTCTGCTCTGCTGGACACTCACCAGCAGATCCCTGCTGGGCAGTTCCCACTATTATTGCTGATCCTATAGAAAAATCCAGAGCTTTTCCTGTGTGTAGTGCTTATTCTATATTTTTCTTCCTCTGCAACACTGAAGGGGAATAGATTATTCCTGTTTTGATTTTGTCTTGCTCTGAACAGAGTGGTTTTGGTTTGGAAGGAATACTTTATCTTCTGTTTTCTTTAATTGTTAACATCAGAATTAGGTCTGCAAGCAGGCTGTTTTTTGTTAACCCCAGCACTTCCTTCCTTGTCTTTCATGTGTGCTGGTGACTCACCCAGAGCAGAGGCACAGTGAAAGTGAGTTGCAGGGTTATTTGTAAAACATGTATTGGGGGATTCCTAAACATATCCAACCTTTTCCTTCTATTTGCAAATGATCAGATGAAATGCAGAGCACTTCCTTACAAAATAAAATAAAAATAAACCCCAGGTGAGTTGTAAATTTCAGTTCCCTCCAAAAAAAGGGCCTTTGAAGAGGTATGGCATTCAGGGCTGCCTATACTATTTGTGTCAGGCACACTCAGAACTTGAACTTTTGCTGTATGTTGGCTACCCTTACTTTTTTCCTGTTGATTTTCAGGTATTTCTAACCTTTGCTGGACTTTCATTATACCACCCCTGAGATGCCCCTTTGCATCCTCCCCGACCAGCCCGGCATGTGCAGCTTTCCTCTCCCACCCTCCCTGTTCCTTCCAAGCATTCCTTTCAAGCAGTCTTCTGTTCTCACCTCCAGCCAAAAACAGTCACAAGTTTTGGGCTTGGTTTGAAAAACTCAAACACAGCTGCCTTGGGTGGGGTTGGAAGCCAATGACCTTTACAGTGAAATAAGAGCTGCAGTACAGAGGTAACTTTTTTTCTGCTGCATCTTAATTGTTCAACTTGGGCAGCTCTGCATTTAAGTTCAAACAACATGGGATCTGCTCTCCTCTCCTCTCCTCTCCTCTCCTCTCCTCTCCTCTCCTCTCCTCTCCTCTCCTCTCCTCTCCTCTCCTCTCCTCTCCTCTCCTCTCCTCTCCTCTCCTCTCCTCTCCTCTCCTCTCCTCTCCTCTCCTCTCCTCTCCTCTCCTCTCCTCTCCTCTCTCCCAACCCATCCCTGGTGTGTTAGATTTTTAGAGAGCAATTGGACGCATTTATCCTTGGTTTTCTGTTCTTCTCGTGTAGAATAACTTCTCCAGTCACTTGATCCCCCTAGTAACCTTACTTAGTGCTGCTCCAATTTCATTTACACTTTTCAGAGTAAAGGTGACCAAAATTGTGCACAGCAGTACCAATTAGTTGTCACAAGTATTTTGTGTAATCTCATTGATTCATTACACCTTGTATTGGAAATATCTGATTCATCTTATGATCACGTCTGCCTTTCTTATGGATGTACCATATTTGTGGCTTGACAACACCCTGAATAATACACTTAAGTCTTTCTTCTCAGTTGTTTCACACAAACAAACTCTTGGGCTATAGCAGAGATCCTACTTATTAGGCATTAAGTATGTGATCTTGTACTTTTAATTCCATTTCTACTGCTCCAGACTTCAAGGTCATCCAGTTTTTCCCAAATGATATTGCAGTCCTTCTCTCTTGGCAGTTCCTTTCTGTGTTGCGTTAGCAGCAAATTTCATTAACACATGACAAACTGTAACAAGTCGTTCAGGTCATTCCTGAAAGTGTTGCCATAAGATCCAATACTTTCCACTGGATGAACTCCACTAATAACCTCCCTTCAATATAGTCATGCCCTTGCTGTGCAGCCTGTTCCGCTCTGCTTTTAGTCTGCTGTCACTTGCAACAATCTCTGCAAGCAATGCAGCAGGAAATGTTCTACTCAAGACCAAAAGGAATAGGTCTTTTGCATTTTCTTCCTCCAGAAGTCAGCTATCTTGTACCCTGAAAGTCACGTCGACCCTACTAAATGCACTTCAGGTTTCATTGCCTTTTCCACTTGTCACAGTGCCTTTAGTTGCTTTGACTTCACCATTTTCAGTTCCAGGTGCTAGTTTCTCCAGGATTACAGGAGGAACATATGTGCCATCTATATTTTATGCATTATCTTCTTTCAAATTTACTCACACCCTGCTTTTGGGCAACTACTACTTCCAGCTACTGTTCTTAGCCATTGCAACTTTGCTCCCATGTTCAAGATCACCATCTTTATTTAAAGCCCAGGTTTTGGGCCTTGTCTAAATTATTCTTTGTTTCAACATTCTCCATTCTGCCCATCAGCCTCGCTTTGCAGTCCTTCTACTCTATCTATATATGGTAGAAAAACTTTCTTAACTTCTTTCCAACTCCTCGCCTTTTTAATTTCTATGCCTGTACTTCCTGAACTCTTAATCAGAGATGACTAATTCATCTTTCCAACTCCCTCCAGACTCTGTGCTTGCTCCTAATACTCTTTTTTTTTGTGGTAATACTACTTTTTGTGCTAGCATTTTATTCAGTTAGATACATATGCAGCCCTTCTGTGTAAGATTTTTTAATTATTTGAAACACAGGCTGCTGATAGTTATTGTACCTGTGACAAAATCTCTTCAAACATACACCTAGAGTAATTTTCATTTGACTTCATTTTGTAAAAGCAAATCTTCACCCCCCTTTTTTTTTTGTTTGAAGCTTTAGCTCCTGTTCACGCCAATTTTGACTGGGTTTTTTTTGGAGTAACACTGACATGCAAATGCAATAAACATCAGTTAAGGGTGGCTTAATTGAACTGATCAACTGACCACTTATAAATATAAGTAAGGAGATGAATCTGATTTAATGGAAGGTAATGAGGGTTGCCATACAGCATGCAGATTTCAGCACGCAGCCCTTTGCTAGAGAGACATAACAGTGCATGTATTTTGGCAAACACTGCTATTGTTGCTTATTAAAATGATCTAATCCTGAAGTCAGACTCTCTTTGCAAAATGTTGCACGAGTCTGTTCAGTTTATGCACAGCTGCTTTCTTAGTGTGGTATTTTTTTTCTCCTCCTGGGGAACACCTATTAAAAATAAAGTCATTCTGGACTTCACAGCCTTGCCAGGCCTGGTGACCACCTTTGGTCACCTTTGGTGGCCAGTGTGAGTGGAGGCAGAGTCCTCCTTGGCACATCTGTGAGATGGCATCCGAGCCAGCATCCCGAGGCGATTCGCCCAGAGCCAGGCGGGCACACAGGGGACGAGTGGGTCTGAGTGGGGGCACGAGGTGATGGTTCACATGGGCAGGGAGATCATGTGGCTCCGGTGGGGACACCTGGATCAGACCTCCATCAGCAAATGGCTTTGCTGGCGTTAGCACTTTGGAAGGGCTGGGTGTCTCACTGTGGACACAGGACACTTTGGGACAGAGAGGCAACTCCTCCTCCTCTCTGGGAAGCTGCAGCAGCTTTACTGGTGGTTTTCCCTCTTGACTGGCCTTAGTGGTACCCAGGTGAGGTGCAGCATCCCCATGGGCTGCCCCACCGTAGTGCCCGTGTCCGGCAGGGCTCTGCTCTTGCCTCTTCAGCCCCCTGCACTGGGGAGCAAAGGAGGGAGCTGGGGGCACATGGCTACCACCAGCCTGCCCCAAAACAGCGGATGGCAGAGTCTCCTGCAAGCCTTGCGCTATGGCGGCTTGAGACGTTGCTTTTGTCTTTGTCTCGCATCGCTGTGTTTTAGCCCCTTAATTTATTCTGCGTGTGGGAGGGAGAAAGAAGAGTAAATGTCTGGCAGGCAACTGTGTTACGTATCACACCTTGAGGATGGGATGCCTGTAAGGAAAGAGTGCCACAATGGACTTGATTTCTGCATATTTGCTCAGATAATGTATGCACTTTTTAAAGTCCTCTAGCATATGGTACCTTTTAATTTATTTCAGGTCACACAGGAGGCGATGTGCTTTGAAATACAGGCTGAGTAAGACAAAAATAAAGTGACCAACTCAGAATAGCGAAACTGCAAAATCCGAAGGCCACAGAAGTGTTTTTACTGAAAGCAGCAGGATGCCCCTTCAGCTTCTGCTGCTGTGGCTGGTAAGGGCATAAATGTGGGGAGGTGCACCTGAAGGACTGTGCAGAGCCAAGCTGTGGTTTGGTGTAACTGAGCATATATAGGAACCAGCCCATGAGATGAAATGTGAGCACAAAATTTCCCCCTCCAGGCAGAAAAAGGCTGTAGAATGAAAGAGAGACCGGGTGAAACTCCAGCCCTGCTGAAGTGGATGGGAATTTTGCCACTGGTCATGTGATACAGGAGTCTCTCCTACAGACCCAGGAGGAATTTTGTAACTGTATTGTAATGTATGCTGGGGAAAATGATAATACGATGGGGAAAATCTGGTACTTGGCTAAATAAGCATTTGATATTACATCTGTTTACATGTTTTCCACCAAAGCTATACTGGGTCATTTCTCCTTCAATGACAGAGAAGCCTGGAAAAGCCTCTGTGAGGGGAAGGAGCAGAAAGAGCCCCTTTTCTGCCCATTTAGCTGTCATATGCCGAGAAAGTCTTAACCCAACGTGAGAGCTTGTGGTTTTTCTTCAAAGGCTCTGCGTCAGTACAGACAATCACAGCTGATGAGGATTGCCCCTAGTGTGCACTTTTGTTTTCTAGCATAGCCTCCTCGGAAAATATGATGTTACAGTATTGGCCAGTCAGTCAGTCTGTCGCTCTTTGTTGGCTACTCTTGTTGTAACATGATGATACTGGGGTTTTTTTGCTAGTTTTCCATCAGCTCTCAGAGTGATCAGGATATGAAATGTTGACTTCCTCCTGAACCTTTGGATCCCCTTGGCATCTCTTCTCTGCTGGGCCAGTTCATCCCACTTCCCAGGCAGTTCTCAGCATCCTCTGCAGAGCTGCATCCCTGGTTTATTGACAGGCTTTTCTCTTGCAGACTGCACTGGGTATCTGACTTCCTCACAAACATAAATAGAGTCATTTTACAATAACCCTGTCAGATAAGGAAGAATTATCACCCCTACTTACAGGAGAAACATGAAGGTTTTTCTAGTACCCGCAAACATGCAGTTGCCAAAGATTAACTGATTTTCCTGTGAAGAATATGTTGTGTACTTGTCCAGAGGAGATGAATTGTTCCTGATTGGGGTGGAGAGCTCCCCACTGACACGGGGTGTGGTAAAGGGATGAAGGAGAGAAGTGCAGTCACTAATTTTGGTGATTGACTGGAAGGGACATTCCCCCATCCAAGCTTTGGCAAGCAAGTGCAGTGTTAGTTTAATAAATTACAAGGTTTGTTGTGTTTTTTTTTTTTTTAATTAAAAGAAGGAAGGGATGTGTTCAGTTTGTAAACACAAATGCAAACACATTTGGTAACTAAGCAGTTTGGCCAGCGTTCTGCTTGTAAAGGCTGAAGTTTGCTGTTAGGCTTTGGTATAATAGCATATAGCAGTACACTGAGTATTTGTCATGAAGTGATTTCATCTTCTATGTTAATGCAGTCTACCCAGTGCTGAGACTGATGTTTTTAAAAGTCCGATGTGACAAAGGAAAAAGTTAAGCCTTTGGAGAAAGAATAACATACTGATTAGCTTCACTATTTAGAACTATATGAATATGCATTTAGATCATGTTGACTTTAATATCACAAGATTCGAATGCAGCTCTTCACAAGTATCAGCTCCTAAGAATGTTAAAAATGCTTTTGCTTTTAAAGAAGATAAATATTTTCTGTGCTTTTATGACCAACAGCTTTTAATATTAAAATTCAAAGATAAAAATCACTTTGGAATAGCTTATGGCAGTTGATATTGTATGTTTACATATTACATTCTTTTTTAGTTTAGACACTGAAAATAGATGAGGTGGTTACTGAATTTGTTTCCAGAAAATGTCAGCTTCACATTCCTATTAACACATTGCTAATGCTTTAGCCAACTATGTCTAAAATGAACCTGCCACCATGAGATGTAGAACTGAAGGGACACCATCACAGTTTAAGGTATGAAATTGCCTCACAGATACAGAGTGAGATCTGAAGAAGACACCCTGCAAGATACAACCAGAGGAAGAAATCCACAAATGAGAGAACCAGTCCCACTCCTCCAAGAGATTGCAGTCCTGCTCCAACAGATGGACCTCAAATAAGTGCAAGAGCACACCCACAATTAATTAACCAAGGCACAGTGTGGATCTGATAATGACATGGATAAGAGGGTCTTTGTGGTTGCAGAGTCAGTCCCCTCACTTGTAACTGAGAGCATGCATGGTAGGAAAGTCTGTAAAGATGAATCCCAGTGGCCACCATCTCAGAGACTGGGATACCAGTTTCTAGGATGATATATGGTGTGGGTAAGGGGAAGGGCTCTGCGCTAGGGAAGAGCTGAGATGTTAAAGTGCAGCAGCTCCACGATCCAGCTTAAAGACAGCATCCCACACACGATGAACTTGAACAAGAAGGGGCATGCTGAAGTGTCATGCTGAAGAAACACTTCTGAATTGCTGATACCCTCTTGTAGCCCAGTGTAGCCTACACTGACAAGGTAACAACATGAGAAACAGCAGAAATGGGAAACACTCTGCTGCCAGGGTCATGAGGGTCCTGACACTCTTTTCCCCAGTGCCAGTGAGGAAATACTGGGAGCTCTTTACAACCTTGACTAGGGAACCCTTGAGAAGTACCACCTAACAGCATCACCCCTCCACAACTGCATCCATCAAGCACAATGTGACAAACCACACTTTTCTATAATGGAAGCAACTTCCCTCAGTGCAAGGTGATTAAAAGACTGTGATATACAGGATTGAAGACTTGCTCATCTAAGAAATATACAAAAGAAAACAGCAAGATAGCTGTTTGTATTGTTTTTTCTTGACACAACACTTTTACATTGACACTGTACTTTTCTTAGCTGCGTGTGTGGGGCTAGAAGGATGTTTTTGCATTGATGCAATTAAAAGATTTTCCCTTCTCCATTTTATGCCTTCAAATGCCTTTATGCTTTCACAGCTCTAAAATAAAATGAACCCCATTCCTTGTTAACTGTTTAAAAAGATTTAATTAACTAGTTACTCTACTTACCAAATGCCTTTCTTTAGTCATCTAATTTGCATGTTATTGCCAATTTTCTTGGGGTTTTTTTGTTTTGGGGAAAGATTCAAGTAGTGTTTTAAACCAAGACCTCCAAAATGCCTTAATGGATCAGAAATAGTCTTTATATTGTAAATGTCTTAATCTCTTGATAATGTGTCTTTTAAGTAATGGCATATCCTGAAGAGTCTGACTTTGTTTTTCCAGCATAGCCTTTAATGCTAAGGATGTTTTTGCTGGTTCGGCATGTAAAGAGTGGGCACCCAGGGGCAGAGATTCGTGTGGTGCAAATTCCCATTGCTCTCTGAAAGCCACTTCTGAGGAAGCCAATTCCAATACCTGCACAGGGATATTGGTTTACAGCAGCTGCGAAACTTTCCTATATACTGTAACTTGAGGCTGAATACTACTGCTTAATATCATGGCTACAGAATCTGCAACAAGAGTGTTTCCAATGTTCATGTCAGGCCTAAACATAAATCATATTTTATAAATTTTTTATTTTTGCTGAATGCAGCAACCGACTGCTTGGCATTAGCTGGAGGCGGTGAAGAGCTGGCTCCTGCCCCCGGTTACACTCCTGCAGTGCCACACCAGTGACACCGAGGCCAGCGTCCCCCCTACTGCCTCCTCTCTTGGCTCTTTGCTGGCTGCTTACCATGTACAGATGAGCACAATTTGGTGAGCATTTTCTGATTTGTGGTGCTGCTTTAGAACATGTCCAGGCAGTGCAGGAACCCGTGCTCTGCAAGAAAGCAAGAATAAGTGCTTCTAAATCACTTGGGAATTTTTGGAAAATCTTACCCTAGGTCTTGCAGATTAGTAAAATCTCTTTCCAAAAACCAATGTATTTAGTTACTCTGAACATAGAGAGCTGAAGCTTCAAAAGCAAAGAGCCCATGGAAGGGCTCCAGCATTTTCTGATCTAGCAAGCCTAGTGCGCGCCAGCAATCATGTGCTTCAGCAGAGTAATTGTCCCCACAGGGACAAAAGCACTGTTGCTGTGAACTCCCTCAAAAAACTTCCTTGCACAACTTCTGCCTTCATGTTCATGCCTGCAACCTCCTTCCACCTGTGTTATTGCATGGCAGTAACTCGGTTGGAATTTGCTTGCTAGCATGTGTGCTCAGAAGATTATAAAGGGCATAAAGTGGGTTTTACTCATTTCCTCTGATTTAACATTTAATGTATTAGCATTGCTTTCATTTAATATTCCTTAAACTGGTAAAACATGGGCTTTCATTGTGAGATTTACACCTTAGCAATGAAAAAAAAAGATGTAAAGCAGAGTTCAAATAGTCTTTTATTTTGTGAGAGACCGACTTTAAAACTAGTTGGATAACTACATTGGAACAGAGCACAGATTTCTGCATGTACTATAGATTTGTCCCCACTTTCACAGGGAGCATGGAGGCAGAAAACTTTATTGCCAGTGCGCTGTGAACTTGTTTGTCTGCCCATCTGTGCTCCCCAGGTGAGCGCAGCGAGGAGGACACAGGCACACAAATACGCTACTGCCAAACGAACTGAGCATGAACTTGCAACAGATCAGCTTCCTGATAACTGATTTAATGACCCTTTCCAGCTAGTAGAAGAGATTTTGCCTCTGATCCTGGTGGGATAACTCCCTCAAAAGGCTCTTTAGGTGCCTTTGATCATGCCTGTGACAAATGACTGCCCCAGTCCCACAGAAAGGGCAGCACCTACTACCTCAGGACAGAGCTATTTACTGTGTGCTGGTCAAAAGGCTTTCTCTCATAATGTGTATCTTCAAGGTGGGGACTGTCTCTGCTATTATTTCTTCATTCAATCAATTTTTTACTTCCTCACTACTTTTTTACTTCCTTTCTGTTGCTTTACACTTTCTATCCTCTCTATTTTTTCTTTCCTTCTTCCCTCTATTTGGTCATCACCATCTGCCTTTCTTCTTTTTTATTTTCTGCCTCTTTTCCACTATTATAAGGGTTTTTTTCCTCCACCTTTCTCCTCCACTGCCTTCTCTCCCGTTTCTTTCTTTGCTCTCTTTTCTCTTTCTTCTGTCTAGCTCTTTCTGCTCATCAATCACACTAGGACAACGGAGAGCAGCTGGCAGAAACAAGACCAGCTGGGTTACGTCCTGGTAAGAGCACATGTTGCTAATGACAGGACCCAGAACATGGAGCAGAGATGCCCTGAGACCATTTTGGTTTTGAACATATGATACAGATAGGAAGGGAGAGGGGGATTTTTCACTAGCCCTGCTCAGTTTACACACCCCTGTGCACATGGGACAGTGTTAGACTGCCACGGGCATTGGCACAGCTGGGGAAGGTAGCAGCAAGAGGACAAGCTTTGCATGGACGGTGAAAAGAAATCCGGAGAGGAGATATGGCTTTGCAATGAAAGGCAACAAAGCCAAGGAGAAATCTCTGAGGAAGACAGAGGTCTGTGCTGTGCATGTCAGGCCCAGCGTGCTGAGGTTTTTTATATGTGGGAAGGAAGCAAATGCTGAGCATGGCCCTGCTCCTGGTTATGTTTTCCGGGAGAAGGCTCCCTGGCTTGCTCCTCACCACGTTTGTGCCATGGGCCTTTCAGGCGGGACAGGCAGCGGGCACCCACTGCACACATGCAGGAGTGCTGGGCAGTGGGGGGGGGTCTGGCGAAGGACTGCAACTGAAGGAAAACCCACAGAGATGGTACTGGGGGGCGAGTGGAAGGACAGTGTTAATGGAATCATTGGCCAGTGTAAGGCTTTTCTGAATTTCGCATCAGCATCTACAGCAGTCGCAACAGGCACTGCTGACTGTGGCCATTTCTGGGTGTCCACAAGCCATCAGTACCGTCACACGGTTTGTGCATTGCTGGTGGTACTTGTATCCATTTAGGAAGCCCCTGCTCTGACTTTCTTCTTCCTCTCATAGATCAATGATGTGGAAGAGCCTTCAATATCCTGGGGTGAAAAAGAGGGGCAGACTGAGGTGTATCTGGTGTTTGGTATTATGTTACTTGGTGTGGGAAGGTGGCAAGGGGTGCCGGGACTTGGCTCGTGGCCTGCATTGAGCAGGATGCAGCAACACAGAGAGGCTGCTAGAGGGAGGCCACTGAGGATGCTGGAGTCCAAGGAGGGCTTTAGTTCGTGTGAGTAAGGGAGAGCATGTGGATATCCAGAGGTCTGCAATGCAATGGCATGTTTAGGCTAATCTCACGTTGCTAAGGAGCCCTTCACGTGTTTGGTGTTGGATCCCGTTACCCTTCCTCAGGTGGCCTCCCCCTCCTCCCAGTGAAGTCCATCTGTTTGGCCACAAACCCCATGACTTTTGGCTCCAAAGGATGCAGCCCATCACGAAACCCCTTTCACAGCCTCCAGGAGGCTCTGCGTCCAGCACCCCAGCACCACTGAGTGCCTCCAGCTGTTTCTTGACAGGCGACTCATGCCTGAGTCAGATCACTTCACCGGCTCTGCCCCACGGGGCACGCTGCCCGGAGAGCAGCCGGCCCGCACGCTGCGGGCAGGGAGATGTCTCCAGCTGCTGTGATGTTGTTGCTCTCCTGGAAAGAGCTTTTAGAGACTGCTAAAACAGTGGCAGCGAGTGGGGCTGGGGGGTAGGTGTGCCTGAGGGTCTGCTTTATGCTGGCTTTCTGGTAGCACGTCTCTGTCCGTTTAGTTAAAAGGGGGATAAATCCACACCACATGCTGCCAAACTGGGTTTGTATAAGTAATGGGAAAAGTTAGATGCTTGGCCTTTCTAGCTAGGGCTACCTTCAGGTTTCCAAGGAGGGTGCCCTCAAATGCTGATCCACACAAGCATCATCTGGGGCTCCGATGAGGAAGCAGCCCGCAGAGCTGCCTGTTCAGCCACAGGCAGCAGCAAGCTGCAGAGATGTCCATCCCTTCTCCCACCTCAGTGGAGAGAGCTGGTCCCTGGCACGTGCCTGGCTTGAACCCAGCTATTAGCAGGAAGAAAGAGGCAGGTTGGAGTCCCTGGGAAGCTGTGGCCACATGGATTGAAAATGATCATCTTGGTGCCGTTGCCTCGTCACCTGGGTTGCTCATCTGCACACCATCCGTGCTGGTTTATTTGTGTACACTCCTCCCCTTGCTGTGCTCATGGAGAGGGTGGTCACTGTGGAAGGTGCCCCAGCTGGGAAGCAGCTCTTCAGCATCACAGTGGCTGGGCACTGATAAGCATCTGGGTGCCTTTAGGACAGCTTCGTTCCTGTCTTCAGGGCTCTGTTCCTGACTGGCACGGACTTGCCAAAGGTACTTACCTGAAATGGCCTGCTTTCCTGGTGGCTTCTCCACTCAAAAGTCACAGAAGCCAGACATGGATGTCAGCCTTTCATTGGGTCTTCTGGGCTATGTGTGCTTGAAAACACATGTGCAGTCATTACATATGAACTCTCCTCTGAAACAACATAGTACAGATGGTAAGCCAAGCATTCAGTAGCTAAGAAAAGCTAGGTTTAAGGTTTCCTGTGCCACGTCAACCAGCCTTGAGCCTTTGATAGTGTCATGTCTCTCACAGGATGTCTTCACTGACTCGAGCCTCCTGCTTCTCTTAGTCCAAGCTTCTACCTCTCTCCTGCTTTGCTGCCAGCTCTAGACCTTTTCTCTCTTCCACATCTCAGTCTTCCCCTCATCTCAGTTCCCAATCTAAGTTTCTTTTTCTACCTATCAGGTTATCTCCTCTCACCTGACCCCCCAACATGCCTCACAGCTGCCCTGGCTTACAGTATACACCTCTCTCCCTTCCTCCCCTCTCTTTCCCAAATCTATATCCTGATTCGGGTAGCCAGTCCCACATTCCCAGTTACTCCTCAGCTCTCTTTCACAATCTGTTCCTTTCACTGTTTTCCTGCTTTTGCATTCAAACCATGGAGTGAATCTGTTCCTACCCTTTGGATGCCAATCCCTCCCCATCCTGGGGCACCCCTAAAACTATATCCTGCTGCTGTGATCTGGAGCCTCCCCGAAGTCATTAGCACCCAGGAACAGCAGCTGCAGGTCCTGCACCTCCTTCTCAGCCCTGAAACAGACACCCAGGGAGGACAGGTGCCAGTGCTTATAGGCAGCTGGCTCTGAGTGGGGCTCCTCAGCCTCTCAGACAGCCCTGCTTCCCTCCATTACACAAGGGTTAACCTAGTTAATTGCCTAAAGTTCAACTGAGATCACCCATCTTCACAGCAAGCAAATCTTGGTCAAAGACAGGTAAACTTCTGGTTAAGATGCAAGAGGGTCTTACAATGGAGATAGATTGTCAAGGATATATGGTATGGGCATAGCACAGCTACTGGCTTAGTCTGCAATAACTAGTCTGTAAATACTTCAGGGGGCTATGGATGAGACTTTCAGAAAAGTGAAGGCATTCCTCATTTAATTTGATGGTTTAATTTATTCTTTTCTGGGGATATGAACTCATAGGATACACAGCAACAGGTCTGTGATTTTCATGAGGTAGAGCTGCTTTCCAGGCTGTTATGTCTTTCTGGCAAGCAAGTTTTTGTGGACACACCGTAAGATGTGTAATGCTGCAGTGTTTTTAGCTGAAGTCACAGACAGCAAATAGAAAGCATTGGGTTATCATCATACTGTGCCATAGCCTTCCCTCCAGGGTGAGGGAGTTTGGTCAGAAGCTGCACAGATGGCTTTAAAATAAAAAAGTTTCATTTGGAATGACTCGGAACACCATTTCTGGCTTTCTGGATAACTGGAAATCCTGGCTCCAAGCTTCATACGTCAGCCAAGAAGATGTAAAAAGAGCATTGGACAGGTTGGCTCTTTAGGCAACATTTAGAAACCATGGTTATAATCTCACCCTACCCAAGTAAGTAAAACTACTTCTTCACATGATTCTATGCCATCCCTTTACGCTAAAGAAGGAAGAAACAGGCTGTGGGGGCAGCTCAGAGATATACTTTCAACTCAGTGTTCTGAAGTTCCTACAATCCCATTTCCTAAGAAGTTGTTATGACATCCAAGTAAGCGAGTTTGCTGCAACACATGTAGGTCTGGCTGAAAATAAACAAAGAGCAAATGCAGTCTGACTTTGGCCAGACTGCCGCAAGATTAATTGGGTGAGACATGCCAGCTCAGGAAATCATTTTTTGTTTGGCTTCACTATTGGTAGGGATGATTTTCCTTTGCTCAGCAGAATGACCATCTTCACTTTTTAGAATTGTTATAGAGGTGCATCAGAGCTAAAGAGAGATAACGTTCTTCATACCTGGCTAGCAGCTTGGTGACAGGGGATGGGATGCAATGTACTCAAACAAGCTGTTATATAAAAATGGGCAGGTTTTGGCTCCTAGCAAAACTTATCTTTTCCTAAGGAGATGTTCAGAGAAAGCAGATGCTGTGTCTCCCTGGTGTATTCTGCACTGTGATGCCAGTCTTCAGAACTGGGTCAGGCTTAGGGTAAGCCTGAACAAAACCAGGGTCTAGAAAGGGATGAGAATTTAGAAAATCTTGTTGAGCTCTTCTGTGTTTCCTACTCCCTAAGCCAAACCTTACCACAGCAGATGTGACTGCAGGTTAGACAGTCCCTCAGGGTTTTGGGGATTCAGTTCACAACCAAAGCCTGGAGGGAAACCTGGGGTTTGAATCTGAATCTGTGGTGTCCCTTGCATCCCATGGGGAAAAATATTTTTAGTTTGGTTTTGCCTCAGCATCTGTGCAGCTGGCATTCTGGAAGACCACATCTGAAGCAAACCAAGCTAGTCAAATTAATCATCATGCCTTTTTTTGTTGTTGTTGATTTATCAGCAGAGGAAAGCACTTTTCATATTTCAGGTACTTGTCTTCTGAAAGTTTCCCAGAATGCAGGTAAGACTGTTTTATACTGTATACATGGTATTGTTTGGCAACAGCCTCAGGAGTTCACTTTCCGGGTTTATATGTCTTTTGTCTACCTCAGAGGTCTCTCACATGGGTCCTCTGGATTTTCTGTCTTTGTTCTTCTCAGCTACTTAAAACTTTCTTGTCGGGAGCTTGGAGAAGGAAACAAGCAACAGGAAACCCTCAGGACATGATGGTTCAAAGAAAAATAGTCCCCTGCTGTTTACCTCCTGCTTCTTGAGTCTCTGGTGTACCTGCCTGTACCTCCTGCCTTGCGCGCCCTCTCTGCCCCTGGCCCTCGACCCCCACATAACTCCTGGCCACTCTTCTCCTTCCCACCAGTCAGAGCTCTCACCCACTTCTCCTCCACCAGCCTTTTATTGCCTGCTGAAGAGACTGAGGGTTCCCTCAACATTGCTATGCTTTTTCTGAGTCTAGTTTCCTTATTTCTGACTATGCCACATCCTTTTGGTGAAAAGCCTCTGTATATGTGGCAAAGATATGTTCTTTCTCCCACATAACAGCTATTCCTCATCTCCTCTGAGCATCACAGAGCCACCTGCACCTCCTTCTGCCTCCTGCTGATCAAACCGACTGTTGCTCCCACAGCTCTGTCCAAAAGCAAGGTCCCTGTCTGGGCGTGAAGGACTGTGTGGGACAGTCGAGCATCATCTTATCCCTCCGCGTGCTGGAATGGCTCAGGTTCTGCTGGACTACCAGTAGCAGTCCTCCTATGTGTCATTACACAACCAGTGTAATGTCATTCATTAAAGCATTTGTTGACATGAATTTGACTTTGAGCTATTCTACAATACCAGCAGTGTTGAAAGAAAATGTGATTTAATTATTATTGTAAGTTCTTACCACAGAATATTATGCATTGTTTTGAAATGCCTGGCTGTGGATGTCACTTTAACATTTTTTTAAGTCTGTAGTAAAATAGCATTAGATGTTCCTCGTCCTCCCTTTCCATTGTCACTCAGACAAGTGAGCTCTGCAAAGTTTAAATAATTTTCCCCTTAACCTTCTGTATAAAGTTTATAATACACTTACAGTAAAACTAAGTTGATTTATTTTTTACGAGTTCCTAGGCATAGCATGATTTTTTTTGTACTTCAATATGTGCCAAAAACGATGAGGGTCACGTGGCTCGGGCAGGTCTTGTCTCATCCCTGCTCTTGCTGCAGTTTTGGAGTCTGGGACTTTTTATCAAACACATTCCTGAAATCTGGCAGGTGGGGGACGTGTTCCCGCAGGGGGGTACAGCTGGACACACGCTCCTTGGCTCCTGCTTCCCGCCGAGAGGATGAGTACCGGCTCTGGTCTGCAAGCTGACCAGCCACCTGAGCACAGCACCATGCCCAAGGTCGTATCCCACCCCCAGAGGGGCCAAAAACACAGCAAAATCTGGGATCCTGGTCTGCTCCTGGCCATGCGGCTATTGCCCTAGAAGCAAATTGCTTACACTGGCAGCGTAAAACATGAGAGAAGTGGGTTCCCTGCCAGACTCTTCCCTGCTGTGCAAACACATGCAGGTTCGCACAGCTCTTGTGCATGCCTGCTGTGTTTCTCAGCTTTACACCTAAAGCATTGGGTTGCTTAGATTCAACTGCCCAGTAAGCTATGGGGAATGTAGGGACCAGACGATGTTGTTTGTGCTGTGCATTTCCTTAGCTACGAGCCCTGGAAGAGCAAGGACTGACTGTGCAGAGGGGCACTGCCTTCTTGGAGCGGCTGGCATCACGTCTGCTCGGTGCAGCCTGCACAGGCAGGCTAAGCCTACTGGGCTGCACACAAGTGCCATTGGAGAGGGGAAATTCAGTGCCTCTACGTCATGTACACTGTATTTTCTTCAGATAATAAAACAATCCTACACCTCTGCAGCACCTCTTGTCTCCAAATAAAGATCTCGCTTATTGCTGCAGACCCTAAGCACCTGTGGTCTTTTTTTTTTTTTTCTTACCCTGCTACTATGTCTCTGAAGCAAAACGGCGTTCCTTCCCTCAATTTGCAGGGTCACCAGAAGGCAGCGATCTGCCCGAGGCCTTGGAGGGTGGTGGCGATGGAGCAGCGAGGAATCTTCTTCCTCCCAGTCCCAGGCTGGTGGACTCGGGAAGAAAAAAGATAAGAAAAGAGAAAAGCTGATCTAACAGTGTGAAAAGAGTTGGCAGAGAAAAAGAAAGCACCTTACTGGTGAGACTGTAGGTATGCCTACCAAAATGCAGGCAGGCAGCACAGCTCGTGTGGAGGTGTGACACGGAGACCCGGGAGGAAGGGCTTGTGCATCTCCTGCCTGCTCATGTGTCTCACACTTTCTCATCTTGAAATCCCTTTCCTTTCACTCCTGTGCATTTGAGCTTGCAGATCTGCATTCCAAGCCTGTGCAGTGAAGCAGGCAGACACAGAGCTGTGATTCTCGAAGTCTCTCCGACAGGCACGGGTGCGGAGCCCCAAGCCGGCAGCAGGACTGGATGCAGAGGGCTGGGGTGAGCGACAAAGAGCACGCTGTGTGCTCCTCTTCCTACTGATGCCCATGTTCCCCATGAGGTGGAGAAGGATCTCTTGTGGCTCTAAGGTGTTGGCAGGACTGCCTTCAGCTCTCAGCAGAATGCTGTGCCAACATATTGAGAATAGCATCCTGCAGCAATGCGACGACTTCCTTCTCATACCACAAACATTCTCTCCTAGAATTGACTCATGCCACCCACCACCTTAAATTGTATTTGTTTTAGCAAAACCCCACAGGATGGTCTTTCACTGAAGGGGTCAAGACATTCCCGTTCCCTCTGAAGCAAGGCATACCGAGCTGTCTGTGGTGGGGAAGTGGTGCACGGCCGGGATGCTGGCCCCGCTCCTGCAGAGCTTCCCGGCTCTGCGGTACAGGAGGACAGGCAGCCCGTCAGAGGGGCTGCAGCACCCGCACAGCCGGGCTGGAGTTACTAATCTCTTTGAAATGACAATTTGCTCTTTGTTTTGTATGTTTTCCAGATGTCACCTGCTGGCTTCAGGGGGAAGGGAAAAAGTAATGTGAAGAAACTATTTTAGTAATTTGCCTGGAAAGCCAGGTGCCTCTCCGAGCAGCTTGAACCACTTTTAAATTAAAACTCCAGTAGAAAGAGAGCGGGGGCTTCACCATGGGCAGTTGTAAAACAGCAAGCAGCTACCAAGGTGTCTTGGGAGGGACTGGTTTGCCCTTGGGTGGAAGCCAAAACCAGTCGCTCCCCTCTCTGCCCATCAGCTACCTAGAAGACCAAACCCAGTTTGCGGCTGCCGTAAGGTATGGGAGGCCACCAAGTTCTCTTCTTTCTGTCGCTGCTTTTGTCTCATGCTTAGATAGGCCTGGTTTCATACTAAGCAAGTGTAATATGGTGCAAACTGGTTGTTGCGTTTGGGGTGACAGGATGCTGTCCTTTGCATATGAACCACCTCTGGATGAAGCCCTCTAGAGAAAGCAGTGGCTGCTGGTTCATCCCTTTGGGGGGTAAACTTTGAGATGGCAGTTGTGACATCTGAGTTCACTTTAATGCAACATCTCAGAGCCTGTCTGTATAACTCTTTCTTGCGTTTGATCTCTGTCTCCTTTCCCCCAGGCCAAGCCACTTTTGCCATTATTGGAGAGTTCCTTGTTGATGAAACAGAATTGGGAAAATGCAACGTATTTTAGTATAGTCTTAGCATAATAAGCTTTTTATGAGGAAATAACAGATAAAAGGCTTCTTGAGTAGAAAGGGGAAAAGTAGATCATGAATATGAAATAAAAATGTACTGAAACTAAAAACACGGAAACCTTTAGAGAACATGGAAAATATATGTCTCTGTAAAGTCATAATTTCCCCTATTAACACACACTAAAACAGAGCTAAAGGATTGTACCACGTCTCGGTAAGTCTGTTTTTAGGAAGGTGAGTCTCATGCTGCTTGATGAGAGGTTGCTAAGCAGTCTCCTATATTCATTAGTTATGTAAATAAGGATGTAAAATAGCTCCTTTCTTGCCAGTGCCTAAAGAAACAGAGCTTGGACACTGGCAACTATAAATTAATCCCGTTGCTTCCTGGAAGTCTGTCAGACTGATGGGATTTTTTTTTTTTCTTTTTCTTTCTGAGTGGGGAAATATGCTATTTGGAGAGAAGAAAAGAATATCCTTGAGTTCTTGGCTCCCTTCTTGGCGTGCATGGAGTGCAGAGAATCAAGGCAGGTTTGGGTATTTTTGAGTAAATGTGAAAAATATTGAAGGGGATATTTTCCTCCTGGGATTAAGGTACACACCAACACTCACTTCCATCCTGTCTCCAGGCACTACTGCATTAGACAGTCTTATAGTGGTGCATGAGTTTTAGAAAGAAGTCTTTGTAAATATGAACTAGAAAGCATGTGTCTTTATGTTTCTCTGGTTACCTCTTTGAGAAGTACTTGATGAAGCCAATTAAAATTTTTCAAAGGGAAGAAAACCCAGTCTCTTTTTCTCTGGAAATTGGTCCTTTTCTTGAAATCTCAGTGTTCAATTCTTCCAAAGAAACAGCCATATGAAAAAATGCAGCCTTGGTTTGTCTTTTGAATTTCAGTAGACAAGGTCTTTTTTCTATTCGTGCCCTTTCTCTCCATCCTCCCCCCAAACTTTGTTTCCTCTTGCCAAAGAGAGAAAGAAAAAGTGGAAAACCCAGCAAAATGAAAACCATTCTGAAATGAAAAGTTACAAATACAAGCTCTTTTTTTTTGGTTAAGCCAGAGTACACGTTAAAAAGTGATCCATAGGACTTCAATAAACAAAGAATAACAACCGTCTTCCATGGACAGCCAGCCAGTCCTATTCTTTTCTGAAACCACACAAAGAAAAGAAATTTAAAACTTCACTATTTTGGATGATACATTGCACTGATTTTTTTGTTTGATCTCATAGCTGTCAAATCTTCTGTCCTTGAAAACTGGCACTGCTGCCAAGGTGTTTGGCATAGGCAGTAAGTCGTGTGATGAATCACAGGCATGTAATTATGGTTTATTATATGGTCTGTCACAGCGAGGCTGGCACATCATTTCCCACCAGAAGGTAGATAAAATCCTGCTCCCCTTTCAGCACAAAGGTGTCAATAATGAAGGCAGTGTCCAGCTGTTGTGCAAGGCGGCAGCCCAGAGCCCAGCACCAGCCGGCTGCCTCCCCATCGCTGATGCCTGCACATCACCTGCCATGGGCAGCAATTCCCTACTCACCATAAGCCCCACAGCATAGGAAAGAGTGTGCATCTCCTTGTGAGAAGGGCTTCCAAAAAACAAGTGCGTTCTTCCCTCATCCCTCACTGTAGACCTCTCCCCATTTAAGCCATTTCTTTATGGCAAACAGCGATATTCCCATCACATCTCTGTAGGTCCCTGCCTGTCCTTCCAGCTCCTGTGAGCACCATGTCCGTGGCACTGCAGGGGTGGCATACGGGAACCAGATCTTTTGTCCAGAGGAAAAACCTGCCAAAGTAAGGCTTGATAACATGGAAGAGCCAAGTGCAGTTTGGAGTCCACTTCAATATGCATTTCTCTGTGCAGGCTTGCTACTATAGCCAATTCTTATCTCACAGTTAGATCTGACCAAGAAAATGACACAATTACTCTGAATTTGGGTTTAAAACTTGTGCATAATCAGCCCAGGTCCACAAACTGATCAGCTGATACTGAACTTACTAAACTCATTGCATGTATAACTATTTTCAGATTCAGACCTAGACTATGATCTACTTTGTACAAATATCCTGAAAAAAAATCATAGTCCTTGGCAGTTAACCTTTTATTTCAGTTCAATAAATATCTCCTTTAAGCACACTGTAGATTTGCAAACATTGATTCCCGTCCTCTTGCCAGCAACGAGTAATCTGGCAGGCAGCTCTGCTCCTGCCCTTCCTCCTTGACAAAGCAGACTTTAAGCAAAACACTGAAACACTGGGCACAGATCATTTAGTGATTTCTTTATCAACCAATGATGACTTTTTCCTGTGAAGTCAAAGCTGCATTCCATGTTATTTTGTAGGGTTTTCAGGAAGCTTGTTATCCAAGTGGAACAAATGCAGTCTGGCCCATTACATTTTCCTGGAGATTTTTGAAATTTTTGTAAACTGAAAAAAAAAAAAAGAGTCAAGTTTAATAAATTCAGTATTGTTGCTTTTATACTTTCTCTGGGATTTATTTCCTTTGCAGTCAATTTGTATTCACTTTCTGCTCCTTTACACAAGACGCTTAGGGACATTTTGTAATTCAACATACCATAATACTCCGTTTCCTCTTCACAGAGATAATGAACTGCAGATGATTGTGCTGAGGGATGTTTGCTACCTACAGGAGGGAAGCGATGCTGGGACCTGGTATCGCCATGTGGGCTCTGCACTATACAGTGAGAATGCACACTTGCCATGGTGCAAACTGCACAGGTAGGGTCACTTCTGTTCCCATGTCATTAACAGATGGGGAAAGAAATTGTATTTTTAATTGTTTTGTTAGATATTTGTGTTAATAGGAATCTTAAAATTGAGTGATAAAGAGTGTGGGGTTTAATTATGGCTGTAGCTGTGTGTTCATAGGCTCTCACAAGCACATACTATTGCTTATAGACAACTGCAGTCCCCTGGGGCTTCCTCCCTGTATTTTAATGGTCTCTCCTTCTTCCATTTTCCCTGCTGTAAGCATGTGTCATCCATATCTGTCTAACTTTTGTTGACTTCTTGGCACTTCCTCCACAGCTCAAGTGGGCCTGGAAAAAAATTTCCTGGGTCATGAAGGTCAGTCCTCACATCTACAACCATTGTATAACTGTGTCCAAGCCCTTACGCAGGTCCGTCCGGGAAACAGGGAGGCTTCTTGTCCTCACTGCACCTATCTGGAGACTGTTTCAGCACAGGGCCCCCCTAGTAGTGAGGAATGGGCTCATGATTTCCAGAGTAAGGGTAGTTATGGCTAGTTTGTACTCATTTGAGCTTTGTACTTGACTCAAGCTGCTTTTTTCCCTCTCTGCTTTTTACTCTACTACTGCGTTTACAAAGGACAGTCATGTCTGTTCTCAGCCTTGGCTTTCCTTTGGTTGAAAAGCCAGACTTGTCTAGTCTGGTGCCTTAAGATGGCCTCCCCATTAATCCCATGGTCAGCACCTGCTTCGCGTTCACTTAATCTATTTCTTCAACATGAATGTGGCCAAGGAAAGCTGTATAGAGCAACCCTGTGAGGTCTCCCCAGGGCTGTCCATGTCCAGTGGGCACTACTTTTTATCTGTCTTTTTTGGAAATCCCTCCCCTTCACTGTCCTGCGCCTGCCTTTTCCACTCTCATGCCTGGTTTGGCTTTGGAAACTGAGTGGCAAGAGCCGGGTCAGAGCTCTGGGTCACCACACGACCTGTATACGCAGGTCTTCTTTGACACTCGTTTTCAGTTGGCAGGACTTCTGATTATTGCAAAGGCTTGGGTAAGTTGTCCCCATGCGCATGAGCTTGGATTTCGTAAATTATTAAACTTTGTTTTACTTCATTAGCCTGGCCCTCTAGGTCATTGGGTTTGACCTGTATGGCGTCATGAGTCTTCTCTGTGCTGATAATGCCCCCAGCTTTTTTACATCAGTATATACTACCTGATGTTCCCATTTTCTCTGCCAGTGATCACGCTGAATTGATGCTTAGCCTCATTCCTGAGAAAACTGTCCCAGTTCATTAGAATTCTTTGTGGGAGAATCCTTTGTCATCTCCCCAGGAATGTCCTCATCTCCTAACCATTTTCTGTGTTGATTCCAATTTTCGCAGTTTTGTTTAATAATTCCCATGTGATACATGCAGATGTCCAGAGAGATCTGGCTGACTCGTATTCCTATGTCTGAAAGACATCCATCTTATCAAAAAATTATATCACGTTATTCAGGTGCATTCCTGCTGCATCTTGTCCCAATTTCCAGTTACCTTCCCAGCTGTAATAGCCCTCCCCTTTCACATGTCCCAAAGCCTTTCACAGATGACTCTCCCACTCTCACTCATCTTACTCTAAACTTGCCTGCTATTTCAGATGCCCGTTTGGGTTTAACAAAAATCTTTGCAGTGCCACTTCCCTGCCCCATCATAGCACTGCTTGATTCTCCTAAACTTAAATTTCCGGGCTGTGGCTTTCTGTGCTGACCCATTCCTTTCAACAAGGCTGTGAAAGGCTGCTGCTTTGTAGGAGAGCCTCTTCCCTTGCAAAGGCTGTGCTGGTGTGCAAGGCTGGTGTGCAAAGGCTGTGCAAGGCTGGGCCTCCTTGCACACTGGTGTGATGGTGAAAGAAGCCATGCTGAAGGACTAGACTCAGAAGAACAGCCACTGTGGTCCTCATTTTTGTAGCTGTCAGTGTCTCATCAAGGGGATGGTAGCTGAAATAAATAAAGCAGTCCCTCACTCTACCTAGATGCTTAGCTAAGGTGTTTGCAAAGTTGGTGAGAGGTTTTCCACTGACTGTTCCTGGATTTTGGATGTGATCTTTTATAACCTTATTGCAAGAGTAAGGAAGATGTAGGATCTCCATTGAGGGGCATGTATCTAAATATCTGAAGTGCAAATATAAAACATCTTACAATTGTATTAAGAGAGGTTATCTGAGCTATATGATATATATATATTATTATATATATAATATATATATAAATACTGAGGTTATCAGACTCAGTATTTTCTTTTCTGTTTTGGGGACTGTTTTTCAGGTTTTTTTGTCTGCTAAATCTTCTTGCAATTTATCTGTACATCTTCTTGTGAAGTGTAGCAACATCAGTGCCAAAATTAATTTCCAGCCCTGTAAAAGCAAACTGATGTGTGATGCAGACAATGCACTGAGGTAAACACTTCAATATAAGGGTGTCACTTATATGATTCGTGCTTTGAGTAGTAACATAAACCAGGATGTACATAGCTTTAGCCAGGCACACAAGATGTCATTATACTGCTTTCTTGCATATTAAAACTTTAAAAGAGAGCAAAATCTTCAAACATCATCTTAACCTCTGTTTTAGTGGAGTTATACTTGCTTCTGACCTTGTTATCCTGCCTGGTCCTGTCTGGTTTCTGGGGTCATGCTTCTCAGTTAAGGACTGAGTTCAAGAGAGATTTGGGAGGCTCTTGGAGAATGGTGGGACTGGATTCAGCCTCTTGAAGAATCGAAGGAAGGAAGCACCTGATGTCCGAGGTGGTCTGGAGTGAGCTGATGCTACCTTCGCTAGGGAGATGGGTTTCACATTGCAAACACACTCTTCATGAAAAGGTCAGAAAGAAGCCACCTTCGTGATTAATTCATGTGGGCTATTGAGTAGAAATAAAAGGAACAAGTGACAGACCAGCTACACAGGGACGGTAGCTGGACTGAATTATCTGAAAGTGTGGAAGGAAAGAATTAATTTTTTTCACCTGCAGTTCAAAACACAGTGTTTTCTGATGTATGTGGACTTTGTGAAAATTATTTTTCTGTGTTCATCATAAAAAAAAGGATTGGAATGGAATAACTATATATAACAGAAAACAGCTGTTTTGGCATCTTTCAGTTGCAACAAAGTGTAGTGGGAAAATGCAGTTTGAAAATAGCAATTTGACAGGTAAATGGGTCAAACCTGAATCTTCTTGTTTTGGAAATCTTTGCCTTACTGTTTGTAGCAGGCCCATAAATTAAAGTACTCTTTGTCTTTCTTGATTGTCAATTTAGGTGCAAGGAGGAGATAAAAAGCTGACAGGAATGCAGAAATCTTAATAAACAACATCTATGGTGAACACACCCTTTCAAATATGCACTCAGAGGAATATGCCCTTCATAAGTCATACGAAACAGAAAGCTAGATTGTGCAGAGTAAATAAAATCTTTCATGCTGGGGTGACTAGGTCAAACTTGTAAATGACCCTAAAACTTTGCTACCTGCTAGAAATTCAGTGGCTGAACTGGCTGGCCACAGCATTACTGCCTTTTTAAAGATGCTCAACATAATGAAGTGACACTTGAGTCCACTTAGTCTGTTACTACTGATGACTGATCTCCATCCTCCCTGGATGAAAGATGGAAGAAGCTCAGAGGAGTCCCACTGCTGCACCACCGCATGTGTAGGAAGGGTTTGTGTTAAGTCTCTCTTGCAAGGAAAGCAGCTCGGCTTCCAGAGGAGAGTCAACCCAGCCCACACGTGGCCATGAGAACAAATTGGTTTTAACTCTCCCCAGACTCCTGGTGCTCACATCTATGCTCTTGTGGATATGGTTTGAATCTTTCACAATACTGATGCTTGACAAAGGTATCACAGTATCACCAGGTACCATAACACTGTTGAACATTTTGGATAAGGGATCAATGGCACCCAAGAGACTGATAGAGGCAGGTCAGGTCAGTGTCTCTCTATTGACCCCTGATTCCGAGATCAGGTCTCATGATGGACATGGGACTGCTTGTGGAGGATGCTGGGGGCAGAGAGACTTCTTCTTTAATCTCCTAAGCTTCAGCTCCTTAATCTAGTAAATTCCCCTACCTCTTCCTTGGACTGCATGTGCAGCAGCATCGCTGAGCAGCCACACACTGCGCACTGTCCTACCTCAGGGAAAAGGGAGATGGGGTAGAAGTGGGGACACCATGAGAACAGATGTTACAAAGTACAAGAAAACTGAGTTGCGAAAGGTGGTATTAACCCATGCAGATTAACCTTATTATAACAGATACCATGAAAGTATCAACAACAACAAATTTCATTGTTGCATACATTTAGGATCACTGTTCTGTGGTGGTACAGGCAGATTGCTTGGTATAACTATGGATGTGACGGCACTTGTGAGAATGGGCTGGTAAATGACTACTACTCTCTTGCTTAGTATTCCCCTGGAAACAAACTAATTCCCCAAACAGACTAAAAGTAAATAAAATGCTCACAAGCGGATGGATGTGTGTCTTCAGGAAAAAAAAAAAAGAAGAGAGGAAAAACTGATGCTTCATCCCTTTTTAACAGAAACCAAGGCCAAACTCCCACTAGCTCCAAGGGAATTAGATGTCTTTAATCTCAGTCACAATAATAAATGAGGGAGCATATTATACGCAAGATGTGGTGAAACATCATGATGTGGTCTTTAGACTGATGGGGTCAAAGTTTTCCATGGCTAGAGGGAAGGCAGCTGTAAGGGACTGAATGAGACAGGCACAGTGAACAGCAGTGCACAGCAGGGACTCCAGCTGTTCCCCTGCTGTCTGTGGAGCAGTGTGAGGACTTTATCCAAAGCCTGCCAGAGTCCTGAAAGCCTTTGACTTTGCTGTGTCTTAAATCAGACCTTACGTGCATCATTTATCTTATTTGCCAGAGATACTGCATCTATGTTTTTTCCAGCAGAAACAATTGATATGACTAATGTGCTAGCTTTTTCTTTTAATGGTGTGCCATGTTTGTGTTAGTCTATTTTCAAGACATCTTTCAGTACTTCCTCCTGAACAAATCAATGGTATTGGTAGGTAGTTGCAAATTTCTGTTACAGTAATGGGCAGAGCTGACAGACAGTATCGCTATACAATGATTTTCTTTGGATTTTTCCAAAAGGCCGTGGCTTTGATCAGTAGTGACTGGGGAGAGGTACCGTGTCAGTAGTGCTGAACCATTCCGCCACGGCTTTGCTTTTAGAGAAACTCCCAAATACTTGTGGCTCCTCTATGATTTATGGTGCTGAACTTTCCAGCTTGTAAGTGGCAGGTGAGGAAGGTTTTCCCAGCTACTAGAAACAAATCCACCCTGCAATGGATGTGAGGTCTTTGCTTAGTGATCACACAGACTTTCAGATCAAATCCACACTCTGCATGGGAACAAGGACACCAGTGTTTGTTCTCCAGAGTGAATTTAATGAGCTGAGTTTGTGAGATGCTTGCCAAGTTCAACTCTGAGCAAAGAAAGACCTCTGCAAAGAAGCCCAAATCGAAATTTTTTAAAAAAGAAAAAAAAATAAAAATCCCTTTCTCTTTTTAACTGTCAAAGTGTAGGAGCTATTTAAGATGTGTCTTCCAGTTTGCATTACTTGGAAGTGGGGATTCAGCCCAGCTGCCTACACAGCTCATCTCAGCAAGCAAGGGCTCGTCTGGTATAACACAACCTGCATAACAGAAGCTGGGACTTCTAACCTGTAGCAGACCAAGCTGTCCTGTGACAGGAGGTAGGTGAGGAGTGATAAATCTGTATGCCTCAGTTATGTGAAATCCTGTCCAGCTTCACAGCAGTGAGTGGCTGGAAGAAGAGGTGAGACCCTCAGCCAAAGACACAAACTGTATTTGACATTTCTTGATGCCAAGGCAGTGCTGTTACTTTAGCAATACAGAGGATGCAGAACAGTGTATAGTCCAGGTGAAACCTGCAACCTGTGTGAGTCCAGAGATATTCAAGTAACGCTGTTAAACTGGAGAGCCTCTTTCAGTCTTCTGATCCTTTGCATCTGTCAAATCCAGTAGTCCTGTGGCTTGATGCCTGAGCCAACTACATGCTCATTGTGTGGAGCCCAAATATCCTCTTTCTTGGGGCCTTTGAAGAGAACAGTTTAAAAATATCTTAGTCCCAAGCTTTTTTTCCTTGGCATGATTGCTCCTATGGGACCTTCTCTGCTTGAGATCTGCCCTGTCCCTGTTCTCCCCCAGGGCTGGGTTTATGAAATTTCACTTTCTCAGAGGCCACCAGCACTTGCTAAAATGGTGAAGCCGCAAAGGGAATCCCGTACTCCTCTTTCAATGCCCAAGGACCCCCTTTGCCATCTGCTACTGTAAACTAGAAGCTATCCATTCCTCCAAGTCCAAGTCTGCTGCTTTACTGTAGCAGAATTAAATGTGAGGGGAAAAAATCACTGCAAGGCTTTCTCTGGTTTTTGCCGGGCAGAGAGAGTAAAGAGAAACAGATGATTAATCTTTTGTTTCTTGATGGTTCAAGTATCCTTTTATATATGAGTCATATGTCTAAATATTCAGGGTCACCAGTGACCTCCTCTTGGCCAGATTTACAAAACTTCTTCCTCCTTGGTCTAGCTGAAGAGTCTAGATGCATTCAACTCCTCTTATCTTTCCGGGCTTTCCTAGGTCTATGCTTTACTTTTGCTCTTTTAGGACAAGTGATATGAATATAATAACAAAGACAAAGGATTTTTTTTCCCCCCCTATATGGTTTCCACAGTCCTTACAAAGACCTGCCTGTGTCTTTTCTGGGCGTTTTTGCTGGCTAGCATATAAAACATATTTTATGTGGAAAAAAAATGTACCCAAATATTTTTGGGTGCACTCCCTGCGTTAGCAAGATTTATAGAAATCTTATTTTAAAGCAAACTGACTGAGATGGAAGCAGTTACAGAACAATATTTATTGAGCCACTAGACAGCCAAACATTACTTCATAAAACAGGAATAAGCAAATATCCACTGGTTAAGGGACAGCAACTTTTTACAGAATTCAGTTGGGCAGGAGTCATCTCAGGCAGTCCCCACTCATAGCATTCAGCATCTTTACTCTCTGTATATCAAATACCTAGTACACTAGGTATGACTAGGAGATGAAAACATTTTAAGTCAAAAGCGGGGACTATGTTTTCTAATCTTTGGTGCCTGTTTTTTTAGGCTGCTGTCACTATCTGCACATCTATGCCCTTGAGTGATCCACAAATAATACATGCTCTAAACACTACCTGTGCAAGATGGGGGCAAGGTTTAGGATCCTGCTCCTACAGATGCTCATAAGGTTAGGTGAGAGCCGCTCATGAATAAAAATATTAATGCACATAATGTCTGTTAGGGATATGGCCAGGAACTAAATTTATTCAAACATTTTGTGATCTTATTCTAATTTTTCATAAAACATAAAAAAGTTATGTGACATTAGAGATGTAAGAAGTATGCATCTAACTGTGGGTGCTGAGTAATACAGCAGTGCAAACAGGAACTTAACAGCCATATTTAGGAATATAAGAACTCTATAGATTTCTACCAAAAGCAAAGTCAATACATAATAAGCATATTAGCTCTCTGAAGTGTGAGTACACTGATACTCCATCTATGACTGGGTCCTGACATTGCTCCTTGCTGCTTTTATTACACCATTTTTGCTGCTGTAATTACACCATTAATTTCTGTGGATTTACTTACAATTTAGGTCTTGATTTAGCAACATATTTAGGCAGTACTACAGGGCAGGAGGTGAAGCTGATGATGGGTCTGTAAGGACTGACAATTCTTGAAATAATAACCTAACAATAGGATGTTGTAAAGAAAGTGGAAAAAAACCCACAGCTGGTCTTGTACTGGCATTTAATAACAGATATGTTGTGTAATCCACAGGAGGTAATTTTTCAGCTTTGCTCAGTGTGGGTGAGGTCTTTACTGGAGCACTGTGTCTGCTTTGGGGCCATGCACTTGATGAAAGATGGAGACTAATTGGAAAAGAGCCAGAGGAGGCCAACAAGGATGATGAGAAGTTTGGAAAATATGATGTACGAGGAAAAGTTTTTGTTGTTTTCTTTAATCCAGAAAAAAAGGATCCTGAGATGGGACACAACGAAAGACTTCTAGTACTTGAAACATTACTGTGAAAGACTACGATGAATTGTGCCCATAAGGATACAGGAAGAACTGGTTTAATTTATGGCACAGGTGATTTATGTTAGGCATTAGGAAACACCTTTCACTGTTAGGAAAATCCAGGACTGGAATAGAACACCTAGAAAGACTTGTTACTCTGGTGACTGGAGATTTTTAAGGACAGATCAGACATACATCTGCCAGGAGAGGCTAAGATATAGTTATCTTGCCTCTGGGTGTGGGGTGGAGAAGGTGTTCTCCTGACATCCTTTCCAGGCCTGTATTTCTGTGATTTATGGTCCTATGTGACTTAGACCTCTGTTGAACCAGGGCCTTAGATTACAATCGGCTCCTAGATATCAAAGGCTTCGTTTGCAAAAGTTCACAGGCTGGCCAAGTGCCAAACAGTTTTCTGTCCTCTGGGGAGGTGGTAGCTCTCTGGCTCTCACCGAAATCTCCAAGCTACAACTGACAGAGTTTTCTGCCTTGCTCATTAGTCACTCAGCCGAACTGGACCTGCAGCAGCATGGCAAAAGCGCAGGCAGTTTCTGGAAAGGTTTTTCCAAGGAAGTCTGAATGAACCCAGGATGCACTAGGAGCTGATTTCTCTTCACACGGTCTTCCCACGCCGTCCTGCACTGTTCTTGCCAAGGACCTGGTGTTGGAAATACCCTTCAGGAACAACATTCAAGAGTCAGAAAAATACTCAGGGGTCAGATGTGTAGCCAAAAGATAAAAGCTGAGGCTTCAGCCAAAATGGATGTGGAACAAGTGTTGTCCCAGCAAAAAAAAAACCCCAAACCCTGAGCACACCAAACTTGTCTTGTCTTTCTTTCATGCCCAGTGAAGTCAGTCTGCAGGGGCCCTGTGTTTACATTTAGAGAAGGAGGATTGCTGTATTTGTGTCCATGTTTCCTCCTACCAGTGCCAGCAAGGTCAAGGGATGAGAGAAGAGGAAGGGCCCTTGACTCCAGATTTGACTCAGATGTATCCTCTACTGTTTTTTATATGAATGTTGTTACTGGTGATCTGCCTTGGGCTTTTAAGGGGACTGTTTTTTCTGCTGTATGTAATTCTGTTTGGTGCGTCTCTCTGGATACAGCACCGACTGCTGACCTTGGCCTTATGTACATAGTTGTCCCACCCTGGTCCGCCAGCGCAGGTCCCAGCAGCTGCATGCTCAGCTGGTGACAGCTGTGAAGGTCTGTGTGACCACAGTAAAGTGATGGTATGGGAGTTAAGATTAAAAAGGAAGAAGGCAAATGTTAGACATCTGTAAGAGATGTGCTGCCATTATGGTGATACAGATCCATTATCCTGTGAAATATACAACAGGCTGCTTCTAGATGCTGATTTTTAGTTCCTCTGAATTCCTTTTCTCTTGACATTGCCTTTGACCTACGCTGGGATCAGAAATCCCATTTGGCCACTGGAGGGCAATCCAAACTCTTCACCATAAATATTTCCAACCAATGGTTTGTCAAGTAGCAGCATCCCCACTGTGGCTCAGGGACTGCAGTTTGCTTCTGTGCTCTCACCATCTCTCTCTTTGCCCCCTCCTTTCACAAGCACCACCAACAGGCTTGTGTCAGTGAAGTGTTTTAGCTTATAGGAAGTCTTCTTTCCAACAAAATGCCAGCCATGCCAAAACAAGATCCTCTACAAGTCACCTCCTTGTTAGTTCTGCAGAGAGTGCTCACACTTGGCTGATAGAGCCCGTGGTGTGTAGGACGCCTGCATGGCTGTTAGCCATTGGCACTTGACCAGTGCCAAGTGCAGTAGTGACGTGTTGGACAGGGGTGAATTTCACACTGTCAAACTATGCTAGTCCTGCATTATACTGGACTGACTAAAATTATCTTGGGCAGACATGTAGAAGCGTAAAAGTAGGCACACTACAACCAGTGCAACACAGGAGACTCTGGGCACTCTTATCTGTCTTGCATCCTGTAAGAAATCCAGTCTGCTCCTGCCTATACTTCCAGGCACTGTCATTAAGAATAAGGAACAAAAATAATTTTACCTTGTGTGTTCTACATTTGAATCAGACCCCTGGTTTTATGGCAGATGATGTCATTCTGGGTCCAAACAGGGTCCTAAACACCTTGTAGCGGGTGCAGAATAGCAGTATGAGATTTTTTTTTAAGTCATCTCTAGCTCCAAGGTCTACTGAAAGTTTCAGTGTACCTGGAGGCTTGTCAGCAACCCTCAGTTGTTCACCGAGCAGATTCCCTTTCTCTCCTACAGTTCCAACCAGGCTGAGCACAATAACAGTCTCCCAGCTGGAGCTGTCTCTCTAAGACAGACCTGGCATCTGGAGATGTTGAACAGCAGCCTTTTCAGGAATGGAGAAAGTCAGCACACCAAATACATCCTGACCTCAGTTTTCCAACCATAAGGCTCCAAGAAAGCCTGTCCACTTCTCCAGCCAGACATCACAGGGCAGCAGGTACCACTGCAGTGGGGTCAGCAGCTCCCAGGCTGTGCAGTGCTGAGTCCATGGGAGATGGAGGTGGGTAACAGAGCAGCAACCCTGGCACAGCTCTGCAAGAGGGCAAAGGGGCCTGCCTCCATATAGGAAACATGGATGAGAATCTTTCCTTGTTCAGGAGAAAAGGGTGGGTTTCATTTCAGACCTCTACCAGAAGGTCTGCACCAGAAGGTGCAGAGCAGCTGATGGAGAAGTGCAGGCTGTGCAACAGTGCATAGCAGGGCTGCTGCAGCATGGGCTCGTGGGCAGAACGCCTTGTCTTGGCACCAGGTGTGCCCATCCTCTTGGCAGCATGGTGAGTCAGTGCACAGTAGGCTTTTTCTGAGATGCTGGAGAGATGCAGAGACCACACAAGTATTTACCATGCTGAAAAGTTCTTTGCTAAACCAGAGCAAAGCTCTTTGTTATATAGAGTGGAAGAAATAAAAAAAAAAAAAAACCCCAACACCCAAAATTTTACAAAAATTAAAGTCCTTTTTCCAGATGTCACAGAAGACTCCCGTACAATTTCTCTTGGGGTTTAGTATAAGAAAATACGGATAGATTTCCTTTTAAGGTGTCAGCCTTGACTCTTGCCTTTCCCCAGTACTCAGTGGGAGAAAGATCAAGTGGTTTATTTTTGCAAAGCAGCTAAAGTATCTGCAGCAGTCAGTGGTCCATATTGCAGGGGAGGTCATAAGAAGTCCTTGAACTCTTTGTCAGTCTATAATTTCTCCTTGTCTGTTCTGCAATGTTTCCAAAACAACGCCCTGCCTTGTGCTGGATGTGGGAATGCAGGGAAGATAATTTAAGTTCTTGGGTCCAATCCCTTGCAGTTACTAATAACTGCCCCACAGACCCCGGGGTGGAAGGGTCCATGCAGCATTTGCTTCCGACACCCATACATCAAAAACATTTATTGATAGCGTTTATCAAGCATACTGATTTTAGCTTGTAAGATCAAAAGCCAAAAAAGTGTGCAAGGTACATCAGGAAGAGAGAAGGAGATAAAGCAAAGAGGTCACCGATATTTTAGGTCTTTGAATACCAGAAATATTCTTAGGAGAAAAAATGATCTTAGGAAACATACCTTGTCCCAGAGAAAGGCAACTGCTGCCTTCTAACCTCTCCCCCTACTCCCCTGACCCCATGTGAGCAAGACACTCACCAAGGTTTGGAGGGTTTTAGTACCCTGGAGCACAAATCCATCCCAGTAACTCATCTCTGAGGCACCACTGAAAGAGAAAATCTTCTTTCTGAAGTTATATATTAAGAAATGGGGAAAAGGCAGCCATCAAAAGCCTGAAACATAATTAATATAGCCATCAATTGACTTCAACATATTTTAAGCCTTTCTAGTTTAAGCCTTAGTCAGTCCTAAGGAACTCAAATCCCAGATCAGGGCCCAACAACACCCCCATTACAACCTGCGAGCCTTGTGTGTTAGGTGTCTCCTGTGCTTTGCTTTGGGATAGCTGCAGCACTGTACTTCCTAACACTTGGGAGAAGGAGTCCGTCTCCTCAGTTCCCCACAGATGCTTCTCCCCAGGCTCACCCCTGTATGCGTTGTGCAGGCAGCTCACTTGCAGCAAGGTGCCACTGCAGAGTCCCAGCAAGTCACCAGGACAGCCTTTGGGGTGCTGATGGGTTCATTTCTTCTCTTGCCAGGATGCTGGATGACCTCATCACTTCTTGGTGGCCTGCCCAGTGGTTTCCAGAGAGATGAAGTTCCTGCAGTTGCAGGACCCTAAGCTCCCAAATGTCCAACTTCTTTCCCAGCTCCTCTAGAGAGGGGAGGCTGGAGCTTCCAGGATCCCAGTCCCCAGTTCCCAGTCAGTCTTGGTGATGGTGAACTAGGAGACTGCAAGCTACAGAACCTGGACTTCAATCTGCCCAAGTCACTTGGATAGTCCATGTACATGTATCCCTAGCTCCACTGAAAGTCACCAGGTAGGATAAGCAGGGTCTGGAAGTCCTAAAAATACAGATTTTGGGCTGCCATGCCAGCTGGTATGCCACACCAACAGCATGGGTGTCCATTTTGGGGCAGTTGAAGATGTAGGTGTCCCTGGACCTGGGGGGCATAAGAGCCTCCAAGCTGTGCCCATGGGCACAGGGCAGATGAAGATTTCAGGCTTAGCTCAAGGTAGAGGTGCCAGCTCCCCCTGAGCTTAGCCGCCAGCAGCAGCGACAGGCAGGAGTGGGGCAGGAGCAGCGTTTGGCCATTGCTGCCAAGTGCAGACCTCAGCACAGTCTGGGAGGCCCCTCGGGCAGGACAGCCCCCACCGGTGGCAGGCAGCTTGCGACTGTGAGCGGCTGAGAGCAGTTAATTCCCGGCGTCCCGCAGGAATGCTGCGGGAGCGTGGCTGGGGTCCTGCAGCCCCCCAGACGTGTGCCTCCTGCCACATCAGCCACAGCATGAGCCTTGCCAGGTGCCCAGCACTGTGCGCAGCCTGCACAAAGCACTGCTGCTGTCATGAGCTGGACCTTTTGACCTCCTTTTCCCGTGTATAAAGTGATCCTGTAGACAGGACCTGTGTATAAGCTATTCTATACATAAAATGATACAATTTTACAGCCCCTCCTTAAGCTTTTCATTTTAAAGCCATAAGCGTAAGTATTTTTCTATAGGTAAGACAGGACATGTAAAGCCACCAGGGAGGTTGGAGATTCACAGAAGTACAGACAAAAAAGGCTCTTTTAAATTAGATTCAGGAAAGGGCTATGCATTTTCCATTAGGCTTTAAAGGGACTGGGACATAAAAATAAAGCCAAGCCAAACACTGAGAGCAATGTAACCAGTGAAACAATGGGAAAGTTATTTAGCAACATACACAGCCCTGGAACGGCCATGCTGTAAGTTAAGCACGCACACCAAATGTATTTTGGGCTGCTGGTGCCAGAGCACTCAGCTAACCCTCTGAAAACTAATTCAGACACAGCATGCTTACATTTCCCTCTCAACAACAGCTTGTGAGGCAATCACTGTGAGGGGACAGACAACGCTTACTTATTTCAGCCACTCAAGCAGAACAGCTTGGCCTCTGTGATCCTAACCAGATGCTCTTCAGTAATCCCACATGCAAGGTGCATTGCGCAGCTTCCACGTGCATCCCTAGAGCAGCGTGTCCTGCTCTCTTACTGCTCTGTACTGAGCACTGCCAACCACTCTGTCCGGTAACCTCATCTGTCTCCTGAACATCACCTCTCACAAGTGAACAAGTACAAGACCATTTCTGCCCTAGCACAAGAGAACCTGCTCTTTCTCTCTCAGAAAGGATGCACTTGCTTGCTGGTAAAATAGAGCTATTGCCAAATTACACTTCTGCAGCACATGCATTGGCCTTTCCTTTGAACCAAGTCTTCCTCATTGCGTCACATTCCCCCCTGAACTGAAATCTCCTTGCTGTGGTGGCTGTGGGGAGAAGAGGTACCACAAATGTAGTTAAGCCTATTTGATTTGCAGACGTTGCTTGCTCTTGCTTGGACCTTTAGGGATGGCTTAGCTCAAAGCATGCCTGTACTAATGTAAACTGGACTCAGGGATGCCTTTGAAGGCTGAAATCATAAGGGATGAAGAAATCTGGGGGAAACAACCAAGCTGAAGGGCTTGGCTCCTCTGCCATTATGCAAAGGTGGCTGACATAACTTGTGTGAAGGCTCTAAAAGCAGCCCACGTTTCTTCTTGGATTGTTTCCTTGGCAGGGCTAGAAGACTTTTTTATGTTTTTGAAGAAACTGCAAGCAGAAGAATGCTTACAATGAGTGCTCTGATTTTCCTGTCTTTTTCCCCATGTCTGGGAAGAAAAGAGCTTTGGTGTTTTCTTTCCATTTTCCCACAGTAGAGCCTTGGGAAGACTATGTCATCCTAGGTTTGGAGAGCGGTACAGCATGCAGCGTCATCCCCAGCACAGAACATGCCAGAGGGGCATTCTGCTTCCTTGCAGCTAGCGAGGAATGACAGGAGCACCACGCTTCCTCCACATGATAAAATTATTCCTCCTTTTCAGCGTGGACTTCTCTGTGCTTGATACCCAGAGTCTGCTGGCTCCCACAGGCACGTCCTTCACATGACTTGCTGTTTCTGTTTCAGAAAGTAAAGTATTCAGGATGGTTTTTCAAGGACTGAAATTTTTTCTTGCAGGAATGTTCCTACCACAGCCACCAAAACCCCTTCCCTAAGCACTTTGGTGAGAAAGCAAGTAACTTAGGTGAAGAGAAGACATTTTGACGTATCTGATCACCATTGTGTCTCAGCTGAGAGAAAGGGCATCAAACACCTCTGATTGATAGGTTTTTGATTTACCTTTACAATTTTTCTGTAGCATGTTCACGCTTTGGAATAGCAGGGTCACAAGCTGAAACATGTGAGTGCGTGTGCGTGTGTGAAAGAGAGAAAAAGAGGGAGGAAGGCATCAGAAACTTCAAGTAAAAAGAGGATTTTTAAACCTTCATCTTCACCCAACCTGAATGTTAGGAGAGATTATTAGAAAACTGTTTTTCTATTCTGTAGCAATTTTCTTTTTTGTTTTGTTTTGTTTTGTTTTGACAGATAATAGCTCTGCTTGCCAGCACACAGTGAAATCAGCTGGTGTTTGTGCTGTCAAAAATGAAAGGGTTTCCTATTATTCCATTGATTTCATTATATTAGATTAAGAAATCTTGTGTGGTTGGCTACCAATGACATGAGGTCAGAGTACACTGAGCAATGATTCATGCTGTTGCATGCTGAATCTGCTAGGGAAGTTTGTCACCAAAGAAACAAACATGAACTTCTCTTTATTTAAATTTTCTGGGCCAGGATCAAGGTCTTCTCCTAGAGAAGTCCTGAGTTTTACTGCAGCTTTGGGGTGCCGTTATAGCACGTGCAAGTCAGAATAACTGAATAATCCTAACAGTGAGATTGAAATGAGTTCTGCTGAAGAAGGAGAAAAGAAATGGGAATCCTGGACCATGGTCCCGCCAGATCAGCACACACCTTGGCAGGCATTTACGTTTGCTCAGCATTTTGACTCCCGCTCTGCACCCCTGGGAACTGTCTAGTTGGCTTTATTTTAAAAGAAACAGGAAAAAGTAATGCACTCCAAGAGTCATGAAGAGGTGTGAGGAGCCAGCTTGTCCCAGAAGATTGATTTTGGACACTGAGTCCAAGAAGTCATGTTTGGACTTGCCCAGCCCTATTAGACTTGACTCTATTTCAGGATTGGCCTCTGCTGTAAACACTGTGGCATTTTAATTGTTTCGGAGGCAGACTGTTAGGGGCACAATTAGGTACACACTGCTCTGCCACCACTTGTCATTTACTGGGTCACAACCAGCAACCTCTACAGAAGGTCCACACATCCCACTCTCCCTTCCTGCCTCTCCCAAAACCCTTCCCCCAAACTAAATCAGAGCTCCAGAGTTTTGGTCTGTGCCTCATTTTCCATTATTCTTACACTTACTTTCTCCACGGTGCTCCACTGAGCTCGCCTACCAGACATATACAAGTGGGAAAAAGATGCAAGAAGAAAATCTGCATATAATGTATTCCATGGGCTAAGCAGGAACTAACAGACATTAGGAAACCCAAACTTAATGGATGTTGGGAATGGGTGTTGCATTTGTTCTCGTGCTGGCATTTGCCTTTGCCCAATGTTAGGATGAGTTAATTTGTGGGGATCAGTAAGGCAAGTTACGTAAGTGTTGGCATTTCAGTGTGTTTATGTTTGGTACCAGATGGCTGTGCTGACATCCAGAGGGACCTCCACAGGCTGGGGAATGGGCTGAGAGATACCTCATCAAGTTCAAAAAAGGGAAATGCAAAGTCCTGCCCTGGGGAGGAACAAGCCCAGACACCAGGAAAGGCTGGGGGCTGACCATCTGGAAAGCAGCTCTGCAGAGAAAGCCCTGCAGGCTTTCAACTTGCTGCATTGGTGGGCAACAGGCTGATCATGAAATGTGCCCTCCCATCAAAGAAGCCTAAAAGCTTGCTGGGATGCTTTAGGAGGGTGATCAAACACGGGCACAGGTTGCCCAGAGAGGCTGTGGAGTCTCTGTCTTCAGAGATCTTCAAGACTGGACGTGGCCGTGAGCAGCCTGCTCCAGCTGACTGTGCTCGGAGCTGGGGCTTGACGAGTTGATCTCCAGAGGGGCCTTCCAGCCTCTGCCATTGCGTGAGACCGTGATTATTGCGAAGCCATAGCAATGATGTTGGTACAGCTACAACTGTGCTCCCGCAGATGAGTTTATGATGACATTCATAAAACACCCAGCATGGGAAAAAAGTACGCTTGCATGTCAGGTCAGGATTTAGTTCAGGAGTTTGCTGGAAGCAACAGCACAGGGCAAAAGGCGTGACAAGGGTATTGCTGCTGCAAGTCATGCCTGGGGAGGATTTCTGCCTGCCTGGATACCACTGATGATTGCACGTGGCACTTGTAGTGGGGTAAAGAGCGTCACATTTTGGTGGCACTGAAAGCAGTTAGATTCTGTAGAAGGGGTAACTCAGGACTGACTTATCTGAGGAGGAGCAGGGGCCTGGAAATGGCACTTCTGGAGGAGGATTGCAGGACTACAGAGGACCAGCTGCCCCAGCAGGTTTTGCAGAGTTTCCACCGTGGCAAGAAAGGCTAATGCTAATCTAAACTAAATCTCCTCCTTCTATAACTGTCCAGGTCCCATTTTGTGCCCCTGTGGATGGCACTAAATCAGTCAGGGCTATAAAGGTAAATGAAATGTTTTCTCTGTGCCCTTCTTTTGCTCAAACATGTTTGGATGACAAATGAAAAGAAGGTGAGGTTGTCTCATGACACTGGACAAACAGGCTCATCTTGGAAGATAGCATACAAATTTTTTTAGAGGTTCTGAAAAAACTGAGATACCTGGAGGAAAGGGACACACAAGACAGTTGTGTGCAGGAGCAAATCCCTTACTGCGAGTGTCTTCAGGCTTGGTAAATTTAGCACAACTTAACAACAAGGAAAACAATCTGAAAACAGCTTGCTTATAGCCTGTGGATTCCTGCTGGGGGAGAAAATCCAGGGCCCTGAGGAGTTATTTAATCCTGTTGAATAACAGGAACCAAAGGCTGGAAACCAAAGGCAGAGGAATTCAAATAGAAGATGAGGCCCGAGGGGAAAGGCAGCCGTAGGAGAAGTTCTTGCTGTTCCCTCCTGGAAGCCATGGGTCTCCTCCGGGTGGGTGAGGGGAGCACGAATGGAGAAGAAAGGCACCTGGCCAACAACTCGGTACAAGTGCTGTGGCTCAAAGTGTCTCAGGCAGGTTTGTCCCTCACCCATGACATTACGTCCTCACTGCCTCCTCCCACAGAGACCAACCTCCCCTTCCGCTGGAGGAGGTCACTGAACATCCACCTGGATGGCCTGGAGTGAGGAGGTGAAGCCTGAGAGGACATGGGGACACCGGTTCTCACTGTGGGAAGGCTCATGGCCATCAGTGAAGCGGGATGCAGAGATGCCAGCTAGCAGCCCCCCATGCACGGGGCAGTGCCATGCTGCGGCTCAGCTCTCACCACCTCCGAGCAGAGCTAAGGACCCGCTACCCGACCTCCAGGTCCGATCTGAACCCTGTCCCATGGGTCCAGCATGGGTCTGCCCCATGCCTGACCCCATGGTACCACTGTGCCATGAAAAGTGCAGCGGGACAGAGCACACCTCGCCCCGCTCCCTGGCGTTTGTTTGGAAAAGAACCCGAAACCATCACAGCCTTGCCCACCGAGCAAGAACCTCTGTCCTTAACAAATCTGTATTTATACTGACTACAAATAGCTAACTTACTGGCTGTGCTGGGTGAACTGGATGTTTTGGTAGGTCCTGCAGGAACCTTGGGCAGTATGGGTGCTTTGACTGTACAACCCTTCATTAATTAGGAATGTTTCTGTACTGTGTTTTTACACATGGATCTACTCTCATATGCATCTGGCCATTAGTTTACTCCCAAGAATGTGAAGTAATTTTTGGCCTCTAAACTGGAGGCATGAGTGTCTGGTTTTTAACTCTTTGCTGCCACTGGGGATGCTACATGAGCCTCTGAAAGGCAAGAAACTGTTCCCCCTTTGCTCTAGCAATAGCTGCAGAGATAAGGTTCTGGGACCTATGGTAGTGAGTGGCTTACTTGTTACCATTGGAAAGGCTTTTTCATTGTAATGAATTTCAGAACTTAACAAATCACTTTAATGCAAGCCTTTTGCTATTTTAAAGTAGGCAGGACAGGATTCTGGACAAACCATAGACGGGTTTGGTTGTTATCTTACTGGTGATGTAGCAGTCGTATCCATTTCGTATTATGTTTTTCATATATTTTCTCAGTAAAAGAATTTTTTATTTCCTCAGTCTTTGTTTCTGTTAACTTTGGCTGAAGGAGCAATATGTTAGTGTTACCTAAAAGTGCTTTATTACAGTTTTATGTGTTGAAATCCAAAAAAGTTTTAGTAGACGATAAATACTTGACAGGAAGTTGGATCAGCATTTATTAGTGCAAATCCCATGATCCGACTCTCCCAGCACAGGTAGTTTTTCTGTTGCTGAGAAGGATAAGGTTTAGCCAGGTAATGTGCACAGGAATTTTTTGGCAACAGAAAGAATATCACAAATCCTTGCATGTTTGAGATCCCCTATGTCCATGTATTCAGACAGACAGCTGCATAATTTTCCAATGTATGAGATTAGAGCAAAAGAGGTGAAATGCTGATGAGCAGATGGTTTGGATGTCAGTTTTATGTTCCCCTTGCAGTCTTTAAAACAATGCTGCAAAGAGAACCTGAACATGAGATGGTTCCAGTGGAGCTGATTTGTAGCGTAAAAAAAGGGGATTATTATTTTTGTTATCATTCACATTAGGCACAAGATAAAACCAGTGATTTGATCCTAAAGTATGAGCTTTTGGAGTACCAAATGTTCCTGTTCCTGATGCTCACCGCTGTAGATCATGTGCTGTAAGTGACTGGGTATGGTATTTTCTCTTTTCATCTGTTTCCCAAAACGGGATAACTCACTGCAACTGTGTTGTCACCAAATACCTGCCTGTAACGTAAACCAGAAATCATGCAAAAAGTAAAATAACCGATCTTTTCAGCACAAGACCAGAGATCAGAGATCCTGTCTGTCTGTGACAGTTTCCTTTATACTTGTGAGTAACTTTCACTCTGGAAGAGATTCTGCAGAGGAGAATCTAGCACATGGATGAGAACAGAGATCTTCAAATTCTTAGTCCTACCCACAAAAACATGGGGAGAGAGACAGAAAGGAGGGGAGACAAACACACTTATTTTCTCCAAACCACCCCCCAACTCTGTTTTTCCTGTTTCATCATTCTCAACAGTAGCCAAAAGGCATAAAGTCATGCCATGCTGATAGGGTGGTATTTGGTACCCTCTTTAAACTTAGATGCACGGTGAGGTGCCAGGCTGTGGAAATTCATGCCCCCTTCATGTTTTGTATGGCCTGCATCCTTTGCTTTCTTTATCTCCTTATATGCTCTAATACTGACTTCTGGTCACATCACAGCTTAGAAAAGCATGTTGCAGCCCATCAGGGTTGCATCCCTGAGGTATTCAGCCGTGCTTGAGTCACAGCTGGAAGCATCTGGTACATCTGATAAGGTTACACGGGACTTCACTCTCAACTGGGGCAAGATGATAAAGGGTAAAACCCAGTAAGCTTCACCTTTGCTAACTGCAAGGTTTGGTTTGACACCAACGCCATTACAGCACTCCTATTCCAAAGCTCTAATAATGATGCCAAATCCGTACTATTACAGTTTAATGTTCTGAAGGTGCATCCTGTCTGGGGATCATCACTACCTCCACAGTCTTCACACTGGGGCTTTTTCTCAGGCTGAGAAAAGCACTGGGATTGCCTGCTCTCAGTCCCTCAGGCAGCAGCAGAAAGAGCAGAAGAACAGCTTTCAACTTCCCTTTGCTGATGTTCTGATCTGAACTGTTTGAAAGTAATTGACATTAGTTTTTCCTTGCCTCTTCTTGTTTCCAAGCTCAGACTGAAAAGTGGAGAACAAGCCTCTGACCTCCCTGCAGAAGACCAAGAAAGGAGCAATGCACCTGAGCAAGCCCCTGAGTATGTCAGGAGATAAAAATGCTGGTGTATTTCTGAAAGGCAATTGCAGTGGAGTTTTGTGGATGAACATTTTGTGATCCAAATCATCTCTGAGACTGGCAGGACCTTCACACAAGGATAGGACTTCAGACCAAGCAAGGCTGGTTTGCAGAGTTGGTGGGCAGACTTGTGAGCACAGCCTTGGGTTCCCTGCTGACAGGAGCCCTTTCACCGTGCAAAGGCACCAGGACACCTGCAGCGTGGATGCAAGAGGCGGGAAAAGAGCAGAGACTTGCTTACTCATTTTGGCTGTTCACACCTGGTTGCCAAAACATCCGAGGGTCCATTGCAATGACATACAGATTGCTAAAACACAGAGCTGGCTAATTCCATGGCTGATACGAGAACTGCTGCACCGATGGTTTGTTAGGACATCTGGCTTCTCCCAGAGAAATTAGGAGGATCCAGCATGAATAAACAAGCTGTTAATGGTGTTGCATCTGCATCCTCACCGAGAGCAGGCTGCCAGCTCCATCACTGCCCACAGCCCCCTGTGCTCGATAGAGAGGGCTGCTGCGCAGCACGCACCCTTACCTGCCGTTTGTGGGCTGCTTGTCTGGACTGGTGTGTAAGAGGTGCTCAGTGCAGTAACACCTCCGCAGCTGCACGTGCTGGGCTGGTAACTGGAGCTTGCATCAGGGTACCAGAAGAGCTCCACAGCCCTCAGTTCCCACCGTATCCCCCAGGGAACTAAGCCTTCGACTCCAAAAAATGCCACCAACAGTAGAAGGATTTTCTAGGAATGCCCCCAGGCATGCAGGGCAGATCCAAGGTTCTAAGACCAGCTGTAGATGATGGCAGAGGCAAGAAAGCGGCCATGGGCCCTGTGCCCTCACACCTCTTCCTCCGTGTGGGGAGCAGGAGGAAGGGCAGTGGCTGGGGGAGGTCCCCTGCTCGCCAGCTTCAGCATGCAGATACGGCTTTTCTCCTCATTTGTGCACTGCCCACCATATGTCACCTTGTCCTCGCCTGACCCCCCTGGCTGGTGTCTGGGGGGCCTTCCCAGTCTTTTTGTGTGGTGCAAACTGTTGACAGCCCCCCCTCTCCCCAGGGGAATCTCCATCCCTTCAGTGGGGCCATGGGAGTGGTGCAGCTCAGCCTTCCGGGCGATGCACAAGCATTTTTGCTGTGGCTAAGAAAAGACCTCTGAAAGTAGGGCAGTGAGACGTGCACATGGGATAGACAGCTTCTCAAATGCACCTGGTCTTCCCGAGCAGGCTGGGCCGGTGGATCGCTTCCCTGCGGGTCATCAGGGACTCTCTGGGGTGGAAAGTGATGCAGCTGGAGGTTTTGCATTGCTAGCATCTGTGTAAATTTTACCCATTTATGTCATGACTCCCACACATTATCCCAATCCAGTGTGGGAATGCGAGCTAAAGCTGGAGTAATTACCTGGGGCTCAACACTAGTGTTGTTATGAAAAATAAGTACATGGTTCAAAAGCTGATCTCTGTAATGAATTGTTTCCTACTTTTCAGGCATGTGAAACTGTTAGTGAATGGACTCAGTATGTCCACCAGGCTGAAAAATAAGACAGGACTGTGTCTTAATTGTACTAAACAATTAAGTTCCAGTCACTCCCCCTTTGTTGTGGTTGTTGTTTTGTCAACTGTCTGTCACGCTTTTACCTTTGTAGTGATCCAAGTGTCACAGTTGTGTATCCACAACTTAGAGGAAGAGATCGCAGCCATAAAATTGTAAGTTGAAAACTGTTAAGTCTCTCAGTTATCTGTGTTTCATATACTGCAAGCTCTTCTGCTCTGCTGGTTTTGTAAATTGCTGGACACGAAGGCGCACCATGATGCATGGAAAGTGCATCGTGACTTACTTTCTCTGTCCTCATCCTCTTGGAGGTGACACTGGGCTCCTCCGGCAGAAGGGACATCACAGTGCCAGACCTGGGGGTGTCCAGGGGCAGGCGGCAGCATCCTGCGCTCGCTGTGGTTCTGCACCAAGCACACCTGCTGCCCAGCTCCCCGTGAAGCAGAGGGGTCTGCGCAGGGCTTGCAGAGCTCCAGCTCATGGCCCAAGGGGGGCTGAAGCCTTGTCCCATCCTCTGTGGGGAGCAGGGCTGCGCCAGTGCCCCGGGGACGAGGCCTGTGGAGCTGGGCACCGCAAGGAAGGGAAGGGTAGAGCGCACAGACCGAGTGGCTCCTCACGGCCACGGCTTTTATTTGAGTCAAGGGTGCCTTTCTGCAACTTGGTCACACGCACGTGTCAAGCAGTCAGCCTGTCCTGGAGGCAGCGGGAAAGACAAGAACAAGAAGAGCGAGCACAAACGCAGCCTCAGGAGCCCTTTTGGAAGAGGCCCTGCAGTCCACAGTGGTTTCTCGGGATCCCTGGGAACTTTGCGCTGTGGTTTTGCCCACCTTGGGGCTCCCACATTTTTCCCATGTGTGCACAAATAGCAGGGTGAATAACTACAAAAAGGAAAACTAGACTGTGCAGAATATGAAGTTTCAGGAAAGTGTGTTCCTAATCCATGCGCGTGGGAAGCTCCATGAATACAAGGTAGTGCTGCATGCTCTGTTTTGCTGACCAAGCAAAATGAAAAAAGGAGATATCATTCTTCGGGGTTTTTTTATTCACTTTGGAGCACTTCTGACACAGGAAATTTCTGTTGTTCATTGAACAGTTATGCCAGATTTGAAAACCAATCACACCTATGTGTCTAGAGGGACCATGTTACCCTAGACCAGCTGTGACCCACATAGATACATTTAGGAACCCTCCTAGAAAAGCTGTGAAGTTGGTGCTGTAAACATTTATGATTATGAACAGTTTTGTCGATTTTTATGGGACTGGGCTTGATAGTAAGGCACACCAGGTAACAAGTGCTTGCAGAACTGGGAACATTCTCCCCACCCTATAGAAAACTACATTTCTGGAGGGGATCAAAAACCTCACCTATTTTTGCAAAAAATAAGGAAAGAGGTTATTTAAAGTAGCTGAAAACAGTCTTGCTTAAGGCAGCCAAAGCAAAGAGTTTTTAGATTGTTTTGGGTAGGTTTTACAAGAAAGATTGTTCTGGTATTCTTACTGACCATTATCAAAATCATGAAAAACCTTTTTGCTTCAGAAAAACAGAAACAGCCCTTGTTTAGAAGCTTGCTGAGGTTACAACCCTTTCAGCACTGGTGTTCTTGGAGCTCTTGGACTAAATCCAGCATCAGTCAGGGGTTTCATCCCAACCTACAATTCAAAGTGAAAGCTCGGTGTTGAGATGTGTGCAAGCAGGAACAAAGCTGGGGGACCAAAGCCTGGCTTATGGAAGCGTACGGTCATGATTAGCTGTTCAAGGAACCATTCTGCAGCTGTCAGATAAATTCCCACACTAGCTAAACGCTGTCTGTCAGTGCTGTTTGTTGGGTTAAATTTCACTTCTGTTGGAATTATAGTCCTGTCAGTGGAGTCACTGAGGTTGTTAATTTGGCCTCTTTTATTTATTCTTCATGCTTTTTCCCCTCAGTTTGCACTTAGGTTTTTCTAAGATCTCTTTTTTCACTGCTTCCCTCTGGCACACATTTGTTGCTCAGGAAACAACAAGCTCGTTGTTATGAGAAGAATTTGCCTGTCACCCACGAGTCCTGTACGAAGTATGTTTATACAGCATTTTGGAATTTACGCAGCGGTTTGGGAAATGTGTAGGCATTCAGATGATAATTTTTATGACCACATATATGGTGCCGTGCAAGTATTTTAGGTGCAAGACATGTGTAACAGATAAAGTTTAATTTCTGTTATTCTTAACTGTTATTCTTAACTGTAAATGCCATTAGCCAGTGCCTCAGCTGGTGATAGATGCCAGCACCCTGTTCTGGCTCTGCTGGTGCCGCGAGCAGTAACTGTTTGCATGAGAGAAGAGTACTAAAAGCCTCACCGGAGGGTGACAGCGGGCACACAGGCTGCAGCTGGCTGTCCCCAAAGCCTGTTTCCAGTTTCAGGCTGCGACCCAGCTGCGAGCACACTGCGGCCGTGGCCTGCGGCAGGCAGGGAGACAGCGGCAATGGGGCTGAAGAGCAGGCAGGTGATCCCTGCCCACGTGTGAGCCTGGGCCAGCTCCTTCCCGGGAGGTGTAGTGCCAGGAGGGGCCCCAGCATGCAGACGCACCATCCCACCATCAACGCTTGCCCTTTCAATAGACAGCAGGAAGGACAGCAGGGTGGGAATGTGAGCACCCCAGGGTCACGGGTGAGGAACAGAGGTATTATGTATGGTTAAAAGGGACTTTGTACTGGCCAGGACAGCAGCGGTGTTAAAAATGGTGTCTAGCCCCTCAACCCCAAGCCTTTCCTTACAGTGACCTCCCTGCCATCTTCTGAGATGAATCCCATGTCAGCCTGGACAGGCGTGTTATTCCTCTAAGTAACACAAACACCCCAACTTGTTTCCTCTCTTGTTTTTCTCTCTATGAGAGAGACCTGGAGCAGCAAGCACGTAAATGCAGGATGCACGGTGAGCTCTCTACAGCTCCTGGGTGATGTAGCCAGTGGGACTGGTCATCTGGCAAGGCTCGGTGGGAGAAACCTTGAATTCACTGACATGGCACTCTTCCCCGCTACTACTCTGTAAACCAAACGTTGGATGCTCGGTATTTCAGGTGTATCAGTCTCATAAGGGCTGTTGCAGGGATGGAAAGGGCAGGACTGTGCTCCTGCAGCTGCCGACACTCCAGCAGGATGGGAGCATGGCTCTGCATCCCCTCTCATCAAAGGAAATTGTCCCTCCAGCATACTAGCCAGCTTGTTCGAATATACTTTGGTTTTGCTGTGTGTTGCCAGAGATGTAATCACTTGCTAATTGAAAAATGTTTTATTGCTACTTATTTCTGCCTCTGTTTTCCTCCTAACATGTAGCATACCATGGAAACACGGTGTGTCAGGAGGGGGAAAGTCTCAGGAAAAGATGTTTAGAGATAGGTGTTTTTGTACCTGCTGGCCACTTATACCTAGCTTTTTCCTTACGGACTGCAGTGTAGGAATAGGCAGCTCAAAATAGCCAGGGCAGTTAGGAATAAAGGCACTAGCTGGTTTTATTTTAATCTACTTGCTTTATTTTTTTACAATATACAGAGTTCCTGAACCCTTCTTGATTTAAAAAAGTGCTCAGCTTTACATCTATTTTACCTATGTTTTAACCTGCCTCTCTGCCTTTATCTGAGAGAAAACATTTTATTTATTTTAAAAACAAAAGAAAATAACTTCTGTGGGACCTGCTACCTGCTGGAAAGCCAGGAGGCTTGGTGGAGATTCCCAATCTATAGCATTATTTTTGCTATTAGCCTTTTACAACAGTGCACTGCATAGTCAAGCCAGCCTCTTTAGACCATAAGGCCCAAACTACCAAGATTTGTTAATTTGATTTGTTGAGGCCAAGAGCTTCCCTAATTTATCTGCTTGAATCTTTTTGTCTAATTTTTTGCAAGACCTCTCTAACCGTTTTTTCAGATCATCTTTCAAAGGAGCAGCAATGGGTTTGGCACTCAGATACCAGACCTCTGTAACAGATTAGATGGTCATCTCATGTTACTCCTGACAGAGAGAGTAACAGCAATGAGGGCAAAGTTAATGATCGCAGGGAAGAAACTGTTGTTTTCCATTTTATGACCTCTCATGGTCTTTAGCTTCATTTGTTTGGCAGACGTTGAACAGACACTGTACTTTTTCATACTTCTGAGAAAAACATTTGTTCTGATGGCATCCAGTGCCTGAGAAATGTGCAGTAGTTGATGACCTTCTTCCTGAAAAGGTATTACAAAAGGAGGATCTTCTTAAGAAGTCAATGTTTGAGAAAGTGTCCTCCAAATCAGTTTCTGTTCATAAATATTTCCTGACTAGAAATCAACTTAGGTTTCACTCCTGAAAAACTCTAAAAGCATGTGCTTGATATAAATTTTTTTGCAGTCTTGATTAACCATATTTCTTGAACCAAGGCCTAAGATGATGAAGGCCTGACCAATTTAAGAGAAATGGTTCAGTTGCCATGAATTACTTTGAAATGTTATAGTGGCTTCAGAGAGGCACAGCTTGGTAGGAGGTTCGTCTGTAGCTTGGAGTGAGCAGTTATGTATGGAGAGCATAAAAGTTGTTTATTTTTAACCGACATCCTACTTTTCCTATAACTGGCTGCAAGAAAAAACCTGTCTGGAAAGATGGTGCCATTTGGAACAAGGTACATTACCCTCTTCCTGACTGTGACTCAGACATTAGGTCTGTAGAAGAAAATCTACTGCTTTTTTTCTTTTTTTTCCTTTTCTTTTTTTTTTTTCCTTTGGTGATGAAAAACAAGCCACTGAAAATGGACATATGGTAGAAACAGAAACATTTCCTCTATGGGTGAAAAGAGAAATAAACGAGTTAAGAAAAAGCAAAGTCTCCCTGACCCCATATTTTCCACAGTACACTATGGCAGGAACTAAAATGAATGCTAGCAGATGCGGAGTGGAAAAGTTTGCTGCTGCTAACATTGAGGTGATACTGCTTTATGTAACTGTAAAAGCAAGGACTCTTTCCATTTTGCTCTGTGCGTTTGTTTTGCCTGCACTTTGCAGGCTCATCCCCCAGGCATCTGCACGTACTTGGTCAGTGGTAAAGGAAAAAAGCTAGGAAATACACCGTCTCTCCATTTGGTATGTGTCCATTGCAGCAAACAGGTACACTTCCATATGACTAAGATCAACTCTCAGCATTTGAACAATAAATAAAAATGTCCTGCTAGGCTGGTGTTCAAAAGTCTCTGTTCAACGAAATACTTATATGCCTGTTTAAATCCATCATTGAAGCACTGAAGTATAAGTTTAATGATATCCACATGCTCAGTTCCATTAGCTTTAATGGTCTTTGAATCCACATTGAGAATGAGATGCACACTGAAGGATATCCTGAAGAGCATTGGCTTGCCTAGGGACTCGGGAGCCTGGGAGCGGGGGGTGACCCACTTGCCAGGTAGTCAGTCGTCTTCTGTTAGCAGCAATGATTCAGTCATGACTGTTAACATGGAAGGGCTGGTGGTCAATCCCACATAGCAGAAGGATGCGCAGAGGTGGGTGAGCAGTTTGCTTCTGAGACCTGTATTTGGTGGCTGGATGGCTCGGAGGGGACCTTACTTGCGATTGAAGAGGAAATGGAGGCAAAGGCATTGCTGGGACGCTCTTGGCATCTTTCCCAAGAACACTGCTTGAGAGGCTCTGCTGCTAACTACAACCTCTCCAGACCAAAGCCAGGCTGAGAAGTATTGCAGGGTATCAGAATACCAGAATTGCAAGCAGGAGTGATTTTGTGTTTGGAGGCAGTTAGGAAACACTCCTCCCACAGGTAGGGTAGGAGCTCCCGAGGAGTCCATCCAGCCCATCACCAGTCATGCCAGAGCACTGCTCTTCCCTGGGGCAGGGCAGCAGCCCTCCTGGAGCACTGATGGACATCCCTATGGAGGCAATGGAGTTTTGCCATTTTTAAGTAGCTGAGGATATGGCCTGAGGGGATTGGATAAAACACAACATGCAAGGCAGGAAGGGGGAGGGCTTTTTTTGTACAAAAGGAACCTTAACTTTACCAAGTTTTCAATTAAAAAAAAGAATGGTGGAAAATGGAGAGATGAGGGGAAATTGCCCACTGATTACAAATACAAATGGAGAGTCCAAAGAAAACAGAATTTACAAGAGGGTTATGAAGAGGTTACCATAAAGTTTCTCTTCACCTTTTGACCCATCTTATGAGTCACTCCAAGATAAGACTGAGCAGAGAATTGTCATATGGGAAACTAAGCAGAGGCAGCTCTTCTCCTAAATAAATAAGCGCTCTACCCAGGGGGAATTACAGAAATGTAAAGTTGATCTCTCTTTCCCTCATATCCTTTAGCTTTGTGTTTCTGGGCATTGCTTTAGGCACTTGAAGTGCTGGAAAAAAAACTAGCCTTGAGCTCAGGACCTGGTAAGTAAAAAGAATTAAAGAAGTACAGTAGCACAACACCTCCTCCCCTCTGCCCTTTGCCATATGCAGGAAAAGTTAATTGTCTATACAACCATCCCCTCTCCGCTTGGGCTCCATCAAACAGCAAGCAACTTCTATGGAGAGAATCCCATGAACTTCAGGTGAGTTTCTAATGGGCCAGCTGAAATCATTGTCAATCTTTTCCTGATGTTGGTGGTGGGATCCATCCCATGTTCTGCTGCTGATTGTGGGTGATTGAGCTGCCTGTCACTAGGCAAGCCTCTAAGCTAATGATAGTCTATGGTCATATCTGGGTTTACAGAAATCAAGCACAGAGTCGTGGAAGGCAGAGCAGAGCAGAGATATAACTGGCTGCTTTCCACATGGGTTTTGCAGACAGCTACTCTGCTAGTGAAACGGAGTTAATTTCCAGTTACTAGGGGGTATATCTGCATAACACCATTGTGACCCACCACGAAGCTGTAGCTGTGATTGCTGTTGGATAGCCCTAATGAAGTCATAGCCCACTGAGTATAAAAACATGTTAAAATGTCTTGAGATGGTGCTGACATGCATTTGGCTAGGGTTTTATCTGATCCATTGGACCTTGACACATAAGACTGGATTGCCCTCTTTTGGTACTGAAGAACCCCCTGCTGAAGGATCACATTTCTGCCTTTCTCTGAAAAAAATAATTTGTCTGCTAACTGAGGGCCCAGCCTTTGAGCCACTGTCACCAAGCTTGTCCCAGCAGGGGCAGGGAGGGAATGTGCACAGCCGAGTGCTGCGAAGCCAAGCCATGAGGAAATGGTGAGCTTTGCTACACAGAAGTATTTTTGGAACACCACTTCTTTATGAAGGATCAGTGATAATGAACCCAGACAAAGGAACCAGCTAGTAAATGCAAGCAGATGGTGTTTCCAGATGCTCCCAGCAATTTCTCTAACACAGTGCCTCGGCAGTGCCTGATAGCTGAGGAATGGGTGACATACAAGGATAAGAATGATCTGGTTTTATTTTTAGTGATGGTCTTTTTTCATACAAGGAGTTTAGGTCTATCTGCTCTGACACTATCATTTGACAAATTTCAGTTCAATGAGTTTTGTTTGGATTGGAAGAGACTTCTACATTTTCTCTCATTAAAATTGGCATTCATCACCTTGGAAAGAAAGACTGTATGAGTAAAAGCCTACCAATGCAAATCTCAGTGACTTCACTCTCCCATCACCTCTCCTCTTCAGCTCAACCCCTTGCAGGTAGCTCCCTGCCTTCCCTCCAGAAACCTGACAGCCGTCACGCTGTGCAGTTGATGTGATGCTGGCTGCCACCACACTGTTAAATCTGCCTGTGCATTTAACTCATGTCTTCTCTTCTGCATTACCTATTTAGACAGTATCCTCTCTGGGATCAATGACTGCAACAAGGAAACCTTCTTGCTTGGCAGTACTTTGATAAAAAAATAATAGCAATAATGGTAATAAAAACAGTGATGGTAACTATGGCAGCAGCAACAGAATAACCAGGTTATTCATTTCACTCTTCAGTGAATACAGTTTCTTGGAAAAATGAATTAGATGAGTCTCTTATGAACAGCCAGTCCACTTAAGAAAATATATGCAGAGGACTAAGGTACTCGCCAATCAGCTGTGTCATGGTAACTATCCACAGAGGTGCTCTTAGAGCATGGCAGACAAAGTAAGGCATCTTTATATAGTTCCAGGAGGACAACATCTAGGATAAATGTCATCACCTTGCAATTGCTGCAGATATGCATAGGGCAAGTGCCACTGTTCAGCCCATGTAGAGAGGCCTGTTGATCTGCAGTAATGTCACCGTGTGTATGAGGCTCAAGTTTACTCGCATTGTGCTGGCAGCTGCTCACAGACTCGGACCAGAATGGGATGTCATTATCTGCCCAGGATGCCTCTGTGCACCACGATGCCAGAACCCCCTCGGAAGTTCAGGGTGTACCATGTTTAACAGCACTTAACTGACAGGTGAGCCTGTGTTTTCAAAACAATTTCACCAATCTCAAACTAAATGGCAGGCAAGCTTTCCAAAGTTTGACCATAAATCCCTCAAAAGGTTCTTTTCTGTTGTTTTGGCAGGAGAGACACAAGCTAAAGGATCCTTCCCAGACCTATAGGGCCAATTTCAACCTCAGTGTGAGGCCATCTCCACTAGCAGATGTTTAATTTATTGCACTGAATTGCTGGAATGTCACGTTTGAGGCTGGCTCTTTGATTGATATGTGAAAGTTAAGAAGAAACCAACCAAAACACCATAAACCCAAAGGAAACAGATCTTGTTTTGCTGTCAACAGCCTGACAGATAGTAGGTGAGGCCCCATTTCCCCTACAGGCTATCGAAGAGTAACTTGATCAAGGCATATGAGATAAATGAAGATGACATAGTCATGCTGGGACTGGAAACATGCCTCCAGCAGTGGCAACAGAGTGTGTGTTATATTTGCTAAGGAAATTGCAAGGGTCTTATTTGTTGTCTTGAGATGCAGCTTTCTGCTTCAAAAGGCTGTTGTGAGCAAGTGTGAACATGCTGGGTCTTTGCTGTCCCAGCCATTGACTGTGGTGGGAAACCAGGACCTTCCCTAGAGACGATGGCTCATGTACTGCAGTGAAAATAACTCTGTTTTGGGAAAACCTAAGGGTTTTAAATTACTTTTTGTAGTAATAAAGTTGAAAACACAAGTCACTTTGAAACTTTTAATAAAAAAACACAATAGAGCCAAAGACATTTTCCCAAGTGATTGCTGTCCTTACCAGGACCCCGAGAAGTGGGATCCTGTCTGCTCTGAGTTCCTGTCTGCTCTGGCTGAGGCAGGAGAGTATGTGATAATTATCAGGCTATTCTGGGGTAACAGCATTTCTCCAGCAAAAATTCCATCCTGGACTCAAGACAAGGTTGGTCAATGCCGACATATTTCTGCAAAGCCGTTTGGTTTGCAACAAAACAGCATTTTTGACCAAAAAAGGTTTTTTTGAAAAGCATTTCCTTGTGTCAGGTGCTTTTGCACTGTGTCCAAATGTCCATGGTGCCAAGTGCTTTTCTAGTGTTCAAACAGTCTGCATTTTTCAAAGATCTGAAAAAAGTGTCTAAAACTTGCAAAATATAAAGCAGATCCTGCTCCTGCAGCCAGATAGACCTACAGTGGAGAGCTGGTTTGAACATTTTAATGGCAGCTTGTATTTCGTATCCAGATACTGGTTTGATGGTGAAAACATTTTGCAAGGATATAGTGTTTGCAAAAGGATTTTTGATGGGATAGCTCCTGAGGCACTGAGAGAAAGGCGAGTTATATGGAGACAGGAGTTGTGACTATTCTGCTTTGTGAAAGCATTTTGGCTTTTTCCCAGTCTGGAACAAAACCAGCTTTAGGCTCCCTCATAAGCCTGTCCCATAGCAGTATCATTTCCTGCCGAGTCAGGTAACAGCGCCGACCAGGTGCCTTGGTTTCTTTAGCACTTTGGTGGATCCTTGAGAAAATTGTCGAACGGACTATGAAAAGGAATAGCACAGCCCATGCAAATCCCCTAGAAGCTCTCACCTTTCATGTTATGTTCAATTCATTTTATCCCAGCTGCGACACTTCTGTTTCCAGTGTGCCACAGGCATTTTCACTGATGATATACAAATGCCTCGGAGTTTTCCTGCTGCTTTCAGCCCGTGAAGCCCGTCTCAAGGGCACATAGGCAGACGAACCCCTCATCTTCCTGGAAAATATTATGTGGTCAGTGTGATGCAGAGTATGTCTGCAACAATTCTTCAGAGCCTCTTGTAGCTATTGGAAGGACTCCCCGTGGAGTGGAACAAGGGCCTTGCAATTCCTCCAGGGAAGTGTTGAAAACTGTTTTCAGACTTGGGAGAGCAAGAGCTACCTTCAAGTGAGGATCAGAACATTTTCTTCCTGAATATACAGGATTAGAGGCATCTATTGAAAAAGTAAAACCAATTCAGATATAGTTTTCAGGTTACCATTCTTAATGTTGAGGGAACTTGACCACAGGATGTATACTAGTAGACTGGGAAGGTTCAGGACTGAGACTCAGACTCATCTGACTAAATATGAGTGTCTACACTTCATCTCCATGCATGTTATCCTTGACACATTAGTGGATAGTGGAGAGTAACGGTGCAATTCACCTCTTCCTAAAACAGAGGTCTTCAACAGGGCAGATGAGCAGGACAGTACCAATCTGGCTATAAAGGCAGCTGAGATATGGGGCTTAGCTTCAGCACAGATTCTGTGGCAGGTCCCTCAGTGGTGGAAAAGGGGCAAGGCAGAAAGACTGGCTGCCTGCTGCATTCGGCCAGTGGTGCCTGGGCGCTGGAGTGGGGTGAGGCAGTCGCTGGGACCCCCCCTCAAGGCTGCTGCCGTGAGCCCCAGGGCTTCCTCCTGCTCTCACTGCCAGGAGTGCCAACCCGCCGCAGCTCTGCAGAACAATACTGATGTAAACCAGCTGTGAACCAAGAAGTAAGCTCCCCATGCCTCTGTCCCCCATCCTCAAACCCACCCCCTCATCTCCCTGCCTGAAAAGCCAAGAGCCCAGCCACTTGGGGTCTGGAGTCTCTGCTAAGGGCCTGTGGAATAGTAGTCCTTCGCTGGACCAAATGGAAAGGTGGAGCTGACCCCAGGCTTGGCATGATGCATGTGCAGAGGTAAGCTTTTCTCCTCTGTTTGCCAGGAACCAATTTACAACAGCAAAGTGCTGTAATTGCCTGGCAAGTTGATCCCATTGTAAGACCTCATCAGGCATTGCTTTCAGCAGCAGCAGAAGATGCTTGACAGCATCGTTACTGTGCACAGATAGAGTTACAGGTAACTTCTCTGAGGGAGTTTCTCTGATCAGCCCATTTTGAAAGCCAGGAAGACAAGTGGTAAGGCAATAAGGTCCCATGTGCACTCTCCATCCACCCAAGGACAAAAGCAAGGCGAAGGAGCTGGGTGTCAGTTCCCAACGTGCTCCTGTGCCACTGCAGAGCTTTCATATGCAGGGCAGGAGACGGACTTTGTCAAGGAGAAGACTGCTCCCTCCCCTGAGGTCACGGGGAATGGGGACACCCACATCTCACCGACATGTCTACATTCACGTGTGGGATGAAGCTGTAGTCTCCAGACTTCCCACAATTTGGAGAATCTCAAACCTCAATCATAGAAATAAACATGAGCATTTCTTAGCTCTGTTGCTTACTTGTAAGATCATTTTTTCAGTGTGTTTTAGGACTGGTGAATTTCAGGAAAATCACAGCAGCTACCTTAGGTTAACCAGCTGGTTAACCAGATCTGTAGACAGATCTGAATTTTAGGATTTAGGCTTTCTCTATTGGAGAGGAAGATGCATCCCTACTCCTGCTTCAAATTTCATGAACTTTGTTATAGTAAAAATCTGTTCACCATGAAAGGAAAGGTCCCACGTGTTATCTCTGCTTTGCAGTGTACACACTGCAATTCCAGGTAGCAGGAGCTTTCCTCTGGAATGAAATTAGTCAATGGTGTAATTCTTTTCATGCACCACATGTGCTGTCTTTCATTTTGAGGATTTCATTGTGCCTTGCAAATGTCAATTGCTTAAGGCACACAGCTCAAGTAGGTATAATTTATCATTTTTCGTGATATTTATTACCAAGATCATTTGAGTGGAACCCAGGTGTTTGGGGGTAGAAACCCTTCCTCCTCGGCAGGCAGCACTCCCTGGCCCTCGGGGAGAGAAAATTCTCTTCAAAGTGATTCCCAGGAATTCATTTCCTCAGCCTGTGATTAGGTTTTCTAGCCTTTCTTGATTCTGAGCTATGGTCTTTTACATTTATGCAGCTGGGCATACATCTGAGTTCTGGGTGCGTGGATGCCCAAATTGACAATCCTGACAAGACTTCTTCCAAAATCACTGTGAGACCCACTTCTTACGAGGGGGCACTGCCTGTTCATGGAGAGAGCCTAGACTTAGCCAGGAATGGAAATCCATAGCAACCATAGGAGTCTTCCTGGCCAGCATCACGGCCTTTGGGGGACAGTGCCCCAGCTCTCCTGGATTTGCCTTGCAGGTACACCATGTGCTGGCTGATGGTCTGCAGCTGGGCAGTGCCCTGCTTCTCCATGGGAGCACTCACAGGCAACATCAGCGACTTCCTTATCACAGCTCCTCTGCCAGGGTGAAGTCCCAAATGGGCCAGAGTATAGCCAGGTTAAAAATGAACCTGTGTCATTGGGAACTCCTCATAGGGTTGTCATGGTTTAACCCCAGCCAGCAACTAAGCACCACGCAGCTGGTCTGTCACTCCCCTCCTGAGCTGGACAGGGGAGAGAAAATGTAACAAAAGGCTCATGAGTCGAGATAAGGACAGGGAGAGATCACTCACCAGTTACCATCATGGGCAAAACAGACTCGAGTTCGGGAAAATTAAGTTAATTTATTACAATCAGGTCAGAGTAGGGTAATGAGAAATAAAACCAAATCTTAAAGCACCTTCCCCCCACACCTCCTTTTTTCCTGGGCTTAACTTTACTCCCAATTTTCTCTACCTCCTCCCCCCAGCAGTGCAGGGGGACCAGGAATGGGGGTTGGGGTCAGTTCATCACACGTTGGCTCTGCCGCTCCTTCCTCCTCAGGGGGAGGACTCCTCACTCTTCCCCTGCTGCACCGTGGGGTCCCTCCCACGGGAGACAGTCCTGTCTCCTTCTTGAAGAAGATGAACTTCTCCAATGTGGGTCCTTCCCACGGACTGCAGTTCTTCACAAACTGCTCCAGCATGGGTCCCTTCCACGGGCTGCAGTCCTTCAGGCACAGACTGCTCCAGCGTGGGTCCCCCACGGGGTCACAAGTCCTGCCAGCAAACCTGCTCCAGCCTGGGCTTCTCTCTCCACGGGGCCACAGGTCCTGCCAGGAGCCTGCTCCAGCGCGGGCTTCCCACAGGGTCACAGCCTCCTTCGGGCACCCACCTGCTCTGATGTGGGGTCCTCCCCAGGCTGCAGGGGAATCTCTGCTCCGGCACCTGGAGCACCTCCTCCCCCTCCTTCTGCACTGACCTTGCGGTCTGCAGGGTTGTTTCTCTCACATGTTCTCATTCCTCTCTCTGGCTGCCATTTCTGTGCCCCAGCAAAGTTTTTTCCCTACTTAAATCTGTTCTCCCAGAGGCGCTACCACTGTCGCTGATGGGCTCAGCCTTGGCCAGCGGTGGGTCCGTCTTGGAGCCGGCTGCCATTGGTTCTGTCAGACATGGGGGAAGCTTCTAGCAGCTTCTCACAGAATCCACCCCTGTAGCCCCCCCACTACCAAAACCTTGCCACGCAGACCCAATACAAGTGTATACATGATCTGGTAGGTCTGCTGTGAAAAGCAAGCGTGGCTATTCTACTGCACACACCACTCATGAGGTAGCTTGCCTACATGTAGAGGTATGACATGAGTTTTTACTTGCTTGCTGACTACACATCAACTGGGACATTTTTCAGTCCTTCATTTAGACCATGGTGAATGTGAAGTGACAAAGGATAAAAAGGATAATTTTAATGCTTGAGAGTGAATATTGCACCTGTATTTGACTTTGCAAAATTTTTAAGCTACTTTAATTTTTTAATCTATTTTTGCCCACTCATGTGGGTGAGAGTTGATAAAAAAACCCCCAAGCCTTTAGAAGTGACTGAATTGCATTGGTTTTACATTGGTAGATTTTATAATTCTTTTATAGAAGTAGGGTAACAAACTGCTTTAAAAGCAAAGTTTTCTACACAACTAATTATAGTCACCCTTTAAAGTGAAAATTGAGTAACCCTGATATGAAACCTGTGCAGCCTGTGTTCCAAGAAGTGCCAGTGCAGTAAGTCACAGTTTATAAATCTGTTAGTATTATTGACAGCAACGTGCATCCTATAACACTTGCCAAGACAAATATGAAGCATCAGAGGCTAGGCTATATGTATGGCCATCTTTTACTTATCATGTTAAGTTTCCACGTAGTATCTGGAAAAATAGTTTTCTATTATTTGACCTCTGTTATGTTGAATAAAGATGGGATAGTATCAGTGATTTGAGTGGTGTCTTAGCAAGGAACCAGGGATTTGGGAACAATTAAAAGAAAATTTGTAGTGAATGGATGTATATAAATATGTTTTCCTGACTTTTAGGATTTTAACTGATTTCCAGGTTTTTAACTGATTTCCAGTCTTCTGTCTTTAATAAATGGCTTCATTTTGTTGCAATTCCTCCTATGAGATCATCTACTTTTGAACCAAAGTACTGAAATGTCTTTTGACCAAGATGACTATTTTGAAATAGGTTTACAGAGCACATTGACAGAGGCATGTTCTTAACTTGGGTTTTGGCACTGTAGCATGTTCATGGAGAGGAGAGAAGCAGAAAAGTTTCCACACTGCTGTTGGCAAAAAGGTTTCTGTGGACTAGCAGAGAGCCAGAGCTAGAGCATGTCCTCCCAAGGGGTAGCTTGAGGCAGAGCTTTGGGGCTTGCCTGGCTCCACCTTTTGTGCTGGTGGGTGACTTGGGGTCCCTGCTCCCCAAAAGAAGGTGTCTGTCTATAAGTGGACTATTTTGGCTGTGTAGCAGTAAAGAAAGGTTCTGCCTGATGACAGCCTTGGGGAGAAAAAATAGATTAGGCAACTTGTCCAAGACAGGCTTAGGAAATCTCAAAGTGGTTCACAACTAGCTGACACTTGTAAAATAAAAGAAAGAGAGAGCGAGCAGATGCAATGTGAGACTTGAGCTTGTACAGTCAGTGTGGTCGAAGGGGTAGAGACAACAGTGGGGCTACCACTATCTACGTTGGTATAAATTATACCTCTTATTTTCCGTAAACAAATTACACAGGAGTACATGCATCCATATGAGGGGCTGTACAGCTTTAACTGTACTGTTACACTTAAAAATATGCTGGTCTTGCCTGTAGGAAAGGGTTCAGCCTCAGCAGATAGAGAAGCAACATGAGTAGCCTTGTGGACTCCCTGCTTTGTTTGGGTACCCTGATCCTGTCCACTCTCTCCTGGACCTGGTCACCTTCCCTGTGCAGCTCAGCTCTGGCCCTGCTGGGACCTCCAGTGCCTTATCTTCCTGGTGTGAAGTTAGCTGCACTACAGGCTGCACCGGCTTGTAGATAGCCATGTGGAAATAATCAACTGCTACAAGCAGCCTTTGGCACAGCAAGAGCTGCTGTTCAATACACAAATTAAAGCAAACAAGCTTTTCTTGTGAGAAACGCTCAAGGCTCAACCCTTATCAGGCTAGGCTTAAAATGAGTGCTGCGAAGGACAGAATTATTCAGAGGTGATGGGAAATAGTGCTATGACACCTTTTTCTCTCTGGCACAGAGCTGGCCAGAGACTAAAGTGTCTGCCAGCACTAATCAGGGGAGCTGGTAGACCTCTGCTCACACATCTGCCATCTCCCCCATCTGTAGGCATGCTTGGAGTTACAGCTGCTGGAGCATATCTGGTTATGCCAGCCATGATTTGCCAGTGATGAGCAATCTACAGCCACTCCTTAGCACAGGTTTTCTGGTTGCAATCCAGGATAGAGCCGTTGGTCTACTGTTGTACCAGGATCTCACAAAGATTTTACCCGGCCTGCTTCTCTCTTAACAGGGCAATCTGATTGCTGGAGAGACAGCCACTGGTCAAGTTAAAACTCTGATGGGAACTGGTGCACCATATGAGAGGGAAGACCCCACATTCTGTGTTTAAAATCTTAAAAACTGTTTTCAAAAGTTTCAAATTTCACTGATATGTGCTAAGTCCTGACTTATTCCCACAGTACCTTAAATTGATAATGACTTCCTATGGGCAGAATGTGTCATATGCAGGTCATCTTTGCTTCACTAAGTTTCGAAGTCCTGTATTAGCTTGTATATGGGCTGAAAAGAAAGACTTTTGCATGTTAATTTATTTGCAGACCATTCAGGACTTTGGGAAAAAGTGCTGTTGGAAAATATCTGTCTTTTTGTATGTTAATTTCTGTTGACATAGAAAACTGACATTTAGGGCACTGTGTACAAACACATGCTTGCCAACATTTGTCATTCAGAAAGCAACAGATCGCAGTCAGTTTTCGTCCATCACTGAGACACATCTCACTCCTCAGTTATACTAGGAGAGTATATCCCATGTGGCAGTACATGAGGGAGATACAGGCAGGGAAGAGTTACAATAGTGAATGTGCCTCTGTCCCCTCCGGAAGGAGATGAGCTTGGGTAGAGGTGACCATGGGAAGGGATTGATTTAAGCAACTTGGGGAGCAGAGGTCCCAACTGTTACACGACAGAACATGGGGAGGGAGGCAGTAAAAAAGTGGAGGAATTAGTAGAGGGGCAAGTGGCTTGCGGAGGCAGCCGTCTTCCCCCAAATGTGCTGGAGCTGGCAGGTCAGCAGGCATACTCAAGCTCTCCATCTCCCCAAGGGTGAGCTTTGATCCCATGCTGTTGAGGGCTTAGTATTGATTTGCAAGTGAAAAACAGGCCAGAAATGTACAGCTTTATTACCTGTTGTGAAAACATTTACACAGGCCAGTTTTCATTTTTCCTTCTTGGAAACGTTTTGGACCAGACCTCTTCAATTTAGGCAGCGTCTCCATTCCTGAAGCATCCTGTGACAGGGAGTATCAGCTCTCTTGGTCTCATGAGACCAGGGGTTAGCTGTGTTTTGCTGCTTAAAGAAAGCCAAGTCCTATAGCTCGTTTTTTCCTTTCAGCTCTGTACAGAAAGAGCAGATACAGATGGGTTCAGGCGTATCTGTCCCAGCTGTTGTGCATGATAGGAAGGAGAAGGAAGGGACCAGCAATCAGTCCTCCAGGGAATTGTTCCTACATAAGAAAATCCTGGTGCTAGAGCCACTGGGAATTGTGGCTTTACCCACTGTAATAAGAAAACAGGGTGGTTTTCTTTTTTGTGCGAGGGCAGGAAGGAGAGTGAAGAACATATTTTGTCACACATCCCAAACCTGGGGTTTAAATTGTGATCCTCACAGTATGCCCCACTTGTACAATCCTGTTGCTGTGACAAAGCACAGGATTACTGCAACAAAGCACAGGATTACTGCAACAAACATAGGGACTGGATAACTGCACCCATCCCTGGGGTTGCATGCTGGATATTGCAGTATTGTCTTCATGGAGTAAGATATATTTAAGTGACTATGTCCAAACCTGAGGCATCTGACATGCTCCCACGATATGGCAACATTTTAAGAAGAGCAGAAATTAGTTCTACCAGTTTCTTAAAGACAAGAGCTTTCTAACCCATTCTTGGGAAACATTTGAGAAAAGGGAACTTGTGTCTCAGGAGTCTGATACAATAGAGCCCAATACATTAAAACAAAGGAGGACAGGTACAGCTATAATTGGATAAATAGGGCTTTTGGTGAATGAAGAGTTTTCACTGCTATTGCACATCAAGAAAATATTACCCATGGTTGGATAATGTGTTTTAATCTGAAAGGGTCAAATAGGCAATGCAACACTATATTAACTGCAGATAGAGCTGCTGAAACCCTTGGAGATTCAGCTTGTGCATGGAATACAGTTTCAAAGCTTTGCACTTTCATCTGTTTCATGAAGTATCTACTTGCTCTTTTGAATCTCTGTAAAAATGTAGCCACACATTCCTCACTGTTAGAAGAAATTTAACTCATCTGCCCAGAAAAGTTACTTTGGGGATTCTTGAAATGATTCAAAAGAAATTGGGTCTATTTCTTGACCGAGCTGTTCAGTACTTAACTAGGAAAAGACATTAGGAAGAACTTTGCAGCATTATGGACAGTGAAGTTTTTGAACAGATTTCCCATGCAGCCCATACAGTTTCCATCAGCGCAGGTCTGTATGAAGAGATTAGACAAGAGCCAGTCAGCAATTACTTAGTTCTCCCTACCCAAGGGTAGGGCAATGGAGTGGACAGTCAGTCTGTTCTCTTTCTATGAGAGGAACACATGTTCGGCCAGAAACAAACAGGACGGAGATTTCATGTGTTGTTCTCATCAATAATCTCATTGCTGAAAAGGTCCTGAATAAGCAAGAGGATTATTTAAATGACCGTAAAACATAACTTTAAAGTAGCTGAGCTAAGTCAGTAAGTATTCATTAAAAGTTGTGAGAACACACTTTGTATGATGGGATCCTCAGGGATATTTTGCTCATGCTTGATTAAGCATCCTAGATGCTAAATAGGCTTTTGAGTGGGTTGAGTTGAAAATCATGAAGTATGGTGAGGTTAGAAGAGTATTGGGGAGTATCTTATGAAATGAGCCTGAAGTTTATGTAAGTGGCCAGCTAATCTGAGGGAGCAATTCATCAGGTTTTTCCTTTGCCTCCCTCCTATGTCCTTATGTGAGGGAAAAAAGCTGATGTGATCCAGATGGATTGAGTGTGCTAGTCAGATTATCCCCATGGATGCTCTTTGTCTGCTCACACTCCTCAGTCAAAAAAAAACAACTGGCATGCCCTATCACATGCAGAAAAGAAGGCAAATGTATGTAGGCCAGCTATATTTGAATCTTGTTTCTGAAGAAAAAATATGCATAGTGGGTGACATTTGTAGGTAAATACAATGTTCGAATATTGGCAGTGATATCTAAAAAAACAGTTTTGTGATTCCCTATTATTTTTAAATACCTGAAATATTAAAAAATGGCACTTAAAAAATTATTTATGGGTAGCTCATTTTCCCTTTTCTCTCTTCATCCCTGCAATCAAAATTGTGCACAAGTCTGAGAAGGCAGCTGCCTAAAGAAATCTTTTTATGCAAATTTCATATCTTCCTACACCTCAGATTTTATCTTGTTCTTATCAGAAGCTAAGTATTTTCTCTTACATCACCTCTAACAAATGCTGATCAATGAGAAAGACAGACATTTCTTTTTTTTATTGGTATTTATACACAGAAAAAAATGTATGCCTTTATCTTAGGGGCAAGAAACCAGCTTTGGGCTTTCATACTGAACTTTATTTTAAATCATCAATAGAATAACATCGTGATCTGTACTGAATGAACTGTTGTCTCATTCACAAGAGCTGGCTTAGACCATTGGACCTTCAAATGATGTAAAACCAAGGGCCTCTATAGCTTAGGTTGGAGCTATAGCATTTTACACCAGCAAAGGAGGTAGTGTGGTTTATAGTATACAAAAAAAAAGAAAAATTAAACAGTTTGTGCTTGTATTTGAACATCTGTCTCGCAATGGATGAAACCTTGAGAACCTGAAATTCTCTAACACTATCTGAACAGGTGTGCTTCTCCCCACTTGATGCCAAATTACATTGCTGGGTCTGAGCAGTAAGGTTCCTCTTCTCCTCCAGGAAGGCTGCCTGCCTGGCTCTGCTGGGACAAAGACCAGTTTGACCCATACAATCTCCTTTCAGAGAAGAGCACCCTGGAAATTATGGGTGTTGACCTAAGATTGCATATGTCTGTTTTGCCATTTCTGCCTTGTCATCCACTGAGGACACTGTTAAGAGCAGTTGCTCCAGACTTGTTAGGACTGTTGGTACACATGCTGAATTGCTCTATGTTTCTGTGGGATAGCAGAATTCTAACCAAAAGCAACAGCAGCTATTATTGATGATAATAACTTTTTTCTTCTATGTAGTTATGCGAAACACCTGTCTACAGAAGCAGATTAAGAGGTTCAGTCCTCCTTCAGCACTACATGACTTAAAGACAAAAAGCTGAAGGAGGCTTTCTGTTCCAGTGAGCCTGCATGTGTTGCTTTTCATTAAAACCCAAGAGGATGTGCCAGCAGAAGGCTGGGTTAACTCATGGGCACAGTTTTATGATAAGGGTTTGCTAGGAGGCTGTGATCTCTGGGAGAGGGACCACAACGGATTGTAGGAAAATGAATTCATGAAGTGCTCCAGGTTGAACACTGGAAAGGGTGGGTCACTGAATATCCTGTCTGAGGGCTCTGGAGACATGAGGACACTGCAAAGCAGGGGTATTTATTCTAGGGAAGTGGCCTGGACAGTACAGCTGAGCACCATCAGTGTGCAGAGTGGTGAACTCTTCAGAGAGTTCAGGAGTTGTGCAGTCCCGAGCAGCATCCAGGGCCCCATATGGGTAAGGAGGGGCCATCAGGTCTTAATGTTAAGCATGTGAACAATCCCATTGACTATGTGGTTAGCATATATAGAGGCGCTAACTATGTGGAAACCCACATAGTTGGACTCTCACTCCAGCCCAGCTTGCAGTGTGCTGCCTGCTAAGCAAGCAGATAGGAGTGGAACAGTGCATCACCACCACTGCCACTCACTGGTTAGTGGCATATCTGCTTATGGCTTGGCTGGCATCGATAGAATAATGCACCAGTTGTGCCTCCCTGTCTGTACACACAACAGTTTACAGGAGTGTTGCTGCAACAACAGACCGATGCAGTGATTTTGTTTAAAGCAAGCCTGCTGGCAAGATGAAGAGGTAATCTCCCCTCTCCCTCCCATTTGTCTTTCAGCTGGAGGGAACCATGCCAGTCAGTATGTTGTAGATTATTCAGATCCTGGCAGGAAAATTCAAAATCAAAAGGCAAGTGAATGGGGGTGGAAAGGAAAGGCTTTGAATCAAACATACTCTTTATTCTTTTTATTGGGTGCCAAGAGCTCTCGTGATCTGAGTGGAAGCTGTTAGCACTTGAAAACCTCTCCTCCAAGTCCCCCAGACCTCTTTCTAAGCCTGGGAATAGGGCGGGTAGAAGCTCTATCACCTCACTTATGTACCTAAAACTAGGTATCTAAGCCCAGGTCAGTCACCTTGGGCCTCCTGGGGAGAAAAAGCCTCCTTTAGGTGCAATTCTTGCTCTAGGACACCTGGATACCTGTTTCTCTTCTCTGGGTGTAGAAGGACGCTTGGGTGTTTAGAGGCTTGGGCGTTTAGTGTCTCAGACGACTGTACTTCTAAGTGTCTGAAGTTAATAAGAGAATTCCCTTACTAAATTGCAGTAGAAAAATATCAGTAGACATGCTGGATCAGACCCAAAGTCCACCTGCACAGATGGACTATTATGTGCCTACATCCAATGGCAGGTGGCTGGGAAGGACATAGAAGCAGGGTGAGAGTACAGAATACTTTCATCCCATAGTAATTCCTTGCTCAGGGACTTCATCCCACCAAGAACCTCAATTTAATCTTTCTTTGAGAAGTTAAAAATCAGTAACTGCCAGCCCAGGATAGAAACTGCTTGATCCCAATTCTGCTTTCAAGTACCTGTATGTAATACTAATTCAGAGGTCTGTGAGTAGCTTTGCACACACCCTGAATGCAACTTGCTGGAAACACATGGGTTCATGAATGTCTGAAGACTGCCTAATTTCATGGAAACACACTGTGTACAGAGGTTTTCTTGCCTAGGCATAGATACAAGCTAGTCAATGGAGATCTAAGACTGTCTAAACTTGTGCCATTTTATGTGCCTTCATATCCCTTCTGGCTCCCATGTGCAACTCCAGCAGGGTGTGGGTCTCCTGTAGGCTCTGCACTGTATCTATCAGCCCTGTGTGGATTTCTCACGTGCCTTATGGTGTCTCAGGTGGCATTAGATGCTTGTGCTTTGGCAACTGAAACCTGCTGGTGGTGGCTGCTTAGCTGACATGCTAGCAAGGTGCTGCTGACTCATTCAACTCCATGGGCTATAATGGGACGTTACAAACCTGGTGCACATGGACAGATCTTCACTAAAACTAGATCTTATTCCAGGTGCCCACTGCTAATCCTCTGTTTGTTGAACACAGTGCTCTAATGACACTGTTAAACCACATGTCTCTTTTTGATTCATTTGACTTTCAAGATTAATTAGGAAATTAAGATAAAAGTTGCACAGTTAAAATGAGAACAAACAGAAAAAATATATATTAAAAAAGGCTCCAAACAGTAATGTTAAATTTACCAGGCTGCTTAAAAAGGTCAGTTCCAGCCATCATGTGCACAGATGCATCCCTACACAATAACACTAATTTAAAGGAGACCTGAATTTTATCCTGCATGATCCCTGCCTTTCCTGTCCGGTTCAGTAAACAGCTCCACATTCTTCTGCTTAATATACCATGAACATTTACCAGCTGTGCACTGCCATCTTCATGCTGTGTGACTCCACACTGCTGCTTGAACCTTCACAATTTGTGGTGTAATGGGATTTTAACTCCTTCACCTAAACTTTGTGTTAACACTTTCAGTGGGTAGGAGTGGTACCTCTGCTGCTCTCTGTTGCTCTGTGTGGGTGAGTCCAAGAGCTGGAGTTAGCAGAGAAAGGAGGCAGCCAGCATCTCACCGCCACTTGATCTCACACTGCTCTTCCTGGTTATGCTCGGGAAGATGGACTTTCCCACAACATTAGCTCAGCAGCAGCTCAACAAGGACAGTTTCAACCAATTTGTAAACTCCCATCAGGAGCCATGGCAAGGACCTAACCGGGCAAACAAGAAATTTTGGTGGGGGGGATGTGAGCAGGGAGTCTCTGTTACCAGAGGTACTTACAGGCACTTGGAAAGGTGTCCCATCAGGGGCAAATCCCCGGTTATCCCTCACCTGCTGCACCATGCCTTGGATCAGGAAAGGCAGTTCAGGTTTTTATTAAAACTTAGGAACTGCACTCTCATTTCTTATATCTATCTAAAGGACAACTTAGCTACAAGTTCTGCTAATGTGAGCCATCAGCATCCAAAGGGTTCAGATAAAAGGATGAACATTATCTTCTTGTTATCTCCAAGAGTCAACACAGGGCAGTTTAAGGGTTTTGCTTGCCAGACCTCCTCAAGTTTCAGTACAAAGCCAGATGTGGCCTTTATTTTTACCTCATTTATCAAATATTCTTGAAGTTTATCTCTTCATCTACAGCATTTTTTCTTATCTTTTGTCTCCTTTTCTTGCTCATTAAGGTGCTAAAACCTGCTTTATATGTCTGGGTCTAGAATCCATATTTCTTGTTGGATGATGTCTCTTCAAACTGCGTGAAGAGACGGTGTTATATTCAAGAGGATGATTTAAAGGTAGTTTATTCAGTATAGCAGAGCCTGTCTGCTGACACAGAAGGTGATGTGTCAGGTTTGCACACAGAACTGCTGGAGCAGCGCAAGCTGACTCTCCATTTATCTGTTATAACTTCCCTTTGTAAGCTGAAGATGTTTATGTGCATCATAAATATATGTGCATTATAAACATTCAGACATCTGCTGGGAAAAGCACAACTACATTGAAAATGATTACAATATGTTCAGGATTCCCGCTTTTCATATCATCCAAGAAAACTGGAGTCCTCAAAACAAGGACCTCTGTACAAAGGTCTTCTCCAGTGTCCAGACTTGAATGTCTGAAAAACAGAAGTTGCTCCACCATGAACAGATTATTCCAACATACTAATTAGCCTCTGTTGAACAAAAACCAACTATCCTTTAATTTCACACAGGCTTATTCATCTGGAGCTCTTCTCCTAATCTTGTTTAGGTCTTTTTGCCAAGAGTTATAGGGAAAAGACAGAAACTGTAACAGAGTCCAAAAAATTTATCCCAAAACAAAAACAATATTTCTTTCCCACATTCCACACCCCCCCAAGAAAATCCAGCTAGCCAACCAGCAATGTTTGTAAAATTGTCATTACAAAATTAAATAAACCATCTTAGTTTTCTATTATTTTTGGTCCTGCACAAATCAGAAGATCGGGGTGAGTCGTACAGGGAGGGTAGGGTAGGGGGTATCTACATGTGAATGGAGGAGTGGGGAAAGAAATTTAGGCCATATGTCTGGAAACAGTTTTTCTCTCTTCCAGCGAGAGATGTGTCAAAGAGGCCTTTCCAAGACCAAGAGCAGCAGGGTGTTCCCATCTGTGAAGGCTCTCCTCCAGTGCGATGCTAGTGCAGAGTGGGGTTCTCCATGTGTGGGCTGGACTGCCTTCCCACACCCCACCTCCCCTGGCAGCACGTACAACCGGGGCTCCCAGGCTCTCTGATGGGGCAGGGGATGGTGGCCGTAAGGGCAGTGTGGCATTTAGCACAGGCTCTACAAGCCTGCCTGGATCCTGTGTGCCCTCCTGAGGGACCCATCAGACTCTGCCCCCAGCTCATTCACTGCTCTTCAGTTAGCTGGGCTAAAGCTGTCTATCTGGGAAACGTGTATGCTTAGCAACTGTATTTCCAGCTGTGCTAAAGCATCACTTCTGGCACCTACATGGAACTCTCAGTGTAAATGGCGAGGCTATCTGAATCACAGATATGCTTGGAGGGAGCTGCAAACCCCACGGAGGGCAGCAGCATTCTGTGTCTTCAGAAGAATACACCTTCACATGAGAAACCTTGGAGCTCCCCCAGATTGGTACATGTGCAACAGAAATTTATAGTTATGGTGTCAACAGAGCCCTGCAGTGCATTTGAACACCGGGGAGAGGCCCCATGGGAGTGTGGAGAAGGGAAGATGAAGGCAGTTCCCAGTGACCAAAGTCAACAGTCTCAAGGAAGAACAGAGCTTGGTACTTTTGAGTATGAGGTCTTCAGTGCATTACACAGGGTAGGATCCACGTCACCTAACAGCTGAATGAGTAGGTCAGACTGCCTTTACACAGTGAGAAATGGGCACAATTTAGCTCCTCCTAGAACAGAGATGATTGGCTGTGTGCAAGTGCACTGTGGACATCTAAGGCTAGGGGAGGTGAACCCTGCTCTAGGAGTCCTGCTTTTCACATCTGTTTCCTAAAACTCTAGCTGGAATTTGCACACATTGATCCGTGTTGTACTGGATTCAGTCTGTCTGTTTTCAACCAGCATATACTCCAAGTGGAGGAAACGTGTTACAAAATCCTGGTCCAACATACTTTGCTCTTTCTTATTCTCAACCACTTCAGATTTTATATGCTATTATTTAAAATTCTAAGCATGGAGGAGCAGAAAACTGGGTGTCACTTCAAGTACAAGAGAACACAAAAGCAACAGCAGAAACCTCTTGATACCTTACTATTGTCTACAACTAGATGCATGTTTTTCTGAAATGAAGAGGTTTGTTTATAAACAAGGCATCTCTGTTTACATGCGATCTCTAAAAAACAGATTATAAAGCCATTTAACAGAGATTTAATTCACTCTACATAGCTAGGGTCTCTCTGTCCTTCTCAGAAGCAGCTGTGAGTTCCTCTCTTTGAGGTGTTTACAAACAAATCTGAGAGAACTGAGTCCCCTTCACAATGCATCTGCCTTTGCTGCATGTGTATGTACCATATGAACATAAATAGTTAGCTACTGGAGTAATCATGAAACACACTTGGAGGTTAATTAATTTTTTAAAAACACATATTGTAAAAATAAACAGCAAATATTTGTGGAAGAAGTTTACATTATTATTTTTTTCAAATATAAATAAATTGAGTTGAAAGAGGCTATTACATTAGCAACTGGCAAGCTGTTTGCTTAATCCTTCATGTTTCCAAACCACATTGCTCACAGAGCAAGGACGGATGTGGGGCACTGACAGCCTTTCCTCTCTCAGTTGGGATCTCATGTGCAAATGTACACACGTGGATATAACACTTGTGTAAAGAACATTTTATTAACAGCTCTTGCCTGGCCCCCTAAGCAAAACTAAGGTCTGTACTGGGGCATAATATGCATGTTCTGCATCATGTTCCTTTTCTTCATGGACTTGCATGGGATACTTGAGCAAAGGCCAGATCCCACCGAAGTTGGTGAAAAAATGTCTGCTGACCTCAGATCAGGTCAGAACTATACGTTCTGCTTGGCCTGGCAGTACATAACTTGTCTTTTCCCACTCAGTAGGCATCTGTGCTGACTACAGTGGCCATATCAGCTTTCCATCTCTCTGCTGTCCTCCCCAGCATCACTAAATTTGGTGGTTTGACCATTTTAGGCTCAGTTCCCAAAGCAAGAATGATTTACATTAAACACAGCAGGAAAGCCATGTATTTGAATACTTGGTGTACCATGCTGCAACACTGTCCACCTTCAGTCCCAGACAGGTTGCTGGTAAGGAAATCTATATGTTAGGCTGGTATAGCAAGAGCATAGTTAAATGATTATTATACACATATAGGTGCTGAGAGAGGACAACATCAAAGTTTTAGTGTATTTGCATTTGCCACAAAAGTAAGGACAGATTGAAAAGGGCTTGAAACCCCAACTTCTCACTCTGTGCTGTGAGAGGGCAGAGGGCTGAGTTCAGTTCCCCAGGTCTAAAGCCACCTTGACTGTCTGGGTATCAGCCTGGATCCTGCCACCATGCGACAGCTCAGAGCCATAAGCTGTCTCACCATCGTCTCGCTGCTAGGTGGTCCTTACATCTGTCAGAGGAGGTCTCTTTACAGCAGCTGACACCTGGTAATTCCAGTCTTTAATCTTATCTTTGCAGGTTAATGGCACATGTAGACCAGAATTTGAAATAAACAAACCCTTCCCCAAGGCAGGCACCTCCAGGGCCTTGTTTGCTTGCACTCGTTTATTTAGATCCGGTGCTTCTGGAGCAACAGCACACCTTGTTCTTGCCAGATTCACCTGAGATCACACTGCATACCTGCCAAAGCATGAGGGCATGCAAACAGCCGTGCAGACACAGACAACAGACGCACCCATCCCACTAGCCTGGCCAAAAGCAGAGATTTTTGGAAATTCAGTATAGAAAGCAGCTGGCTGGATTCTTCGTTGCAAATCACAAAACAAATTATAGAAGTCTGTGCAGAAGTAGACTTAATCTGAGATGCCTGCCCTAACCTTTTCCTAGGGACCTTCAGTGTCCTTAGGATCTCCTTGTCCATTAAACAAGCCAATTCAGCAGCACTCCAGAATGTTGCCCTTCGTCATTCATCTCTCTTCTTGGTCAGTTATTTCCCTGGTTATAAAATACTGTTTTTATAGGCACTGCCCATAACAAGTTAACACAGCAGATGACCAAACTGGCATCTGGAGGACTTGGTCAAAAACCTCTTTTCCCCATTTTGCCTTTGCTATGGCTTCACAGGTCCATCGCAGACCTTAACTCAGGAAGTGCTTGCTCCACTAGTTCAGGTTTGAAACATTTGGAACAACTATTCCAGTGAGACTTCAAGCCAAAACAGCAGAAATACTGCTCATGGTTTTCATTCTTCAGAGCTTTCATGTTCACACCCAAAGGCTGTTGCAAGACCAACTGTCTTTGAGGTTGACAACCTTCTTCAACTTTGGTCTTAAAAATTACATCTCATTGCATAGTTCAAGTAAGAAAAATCTATTTCAAGATCAGATCTATAGTGCTTGTGGATTCACATACCACCACTACTGATTACTTTCTCTAAAAAAGGAAGCAATGCCTAAGTTAGGATCACTTGAAAACTGTGAACAGGGGTTTTCATATGCATTGCACATATTTGTATTCTCTGGGGAATTTCCAGCATCCTCAGGCAGACCAAGTACAGCAGCGTCCCTGAAAAACTGGCAGGAAGGAAACAACCCTTTTGCCAAATTAAAAGGGTAATATGTGAGTGTTATAATAGAAAAAATGTTTTGCAGTTTAGTCCCCTCCAAGTCAACACCATACTTAGCTTTTTTAGCTGATAAGATATATATAATTAGGCTTTTGTCTTCCTTCACTGAGTATAACTATCTCATAGATAATACATGGCTATCTTATTTTCTACTGGGATTTACACCATCCCATCAGTGAACAAAAATGACCTCTCCGAAGTGCTGCTCAGTCCTCACATCTATTAGCAAAAAATTCCTACAGAACGCTTGTTCAAATGGCATTTGGTTTGGAAGTGCCTGCACAGAAATACTTTTGTCTGACAAAGGGTTGGGGTTTGCTGCATTATTATACCTCTGTATTTGCACAAAAAAATTGATGTTTGGTGAACAGTATTTATTTTCCTATCTCTTGAGGTTCTCACCAACAAAGATAAATAAAATGTTTTTATTTAGATTATGTCATTTGTTTTTTACATGATAAAGTAAATAGAAACCACATACGCATCCACACATGCACTCTAAAATTCCCTACTGTTTTGGCTTAAAACAGAGCAGTGAGCACTGTGAAGAAGCTCTCAAGTCATGTTATGAGATCTGACCCATTGTGCATACATTGCAGGCTGTATGGACCCCATGCTGTAGGGTCTTATGTGCCTTCTACCTACCACTGCAGTCACAGGGTTAAAAACCCCCAGAATGACTCAGAACTATCACAAATCTATACACACTGTAAGGGAAGCTTTCTTTCTCACCGGATAAGCAGTAGGGGCAGATCTACCCAGAAATGAGGACTCTGCTCTGAAGGGAGGCACAGGCAGAGAGACTTGCCCAAGGCTGCTTCCTCCCATGGTGGCTCAGCACCGTTCTCCACACCTTCCAGCACCACCTCCCACCGGCCAGGCCACCTTGGCTGCCTCTTGCCCTGTGTTGGTGTTGGTCCCACACACCAAGGCCCCTGCTCTCACAGTTGCCCATCTGCCTCTGCCAGCATGCAGCCATAGGTAACACCAGCTCACGGATGCAGAAGGTGACACGAGGCTCATGCTGTCCATCTGTCTAGTTGCTGGTGCCTATGGCCATGGTGCAAAAGGAGTGAGGGGATGCAAACACTGCCTTGCAGCCCCAAAGAGCAGAGGAGACCTGCAGGGTGCAATAACCCCACACTGTGTACTCTGTTATCCTCAATAACCTATTCACATTTGCCAGCAGATGGCACTCATTATATGTTTGACTTGTCCACAACTTTCCAAAGCGCAGGGAGCGAAGATGGGACGTACTCTGTCCCTGCGTGTTTCATGGGCCATCACCTTTCACTCGTTTAACTCACAGTAAAGGGCTATGATTTCAGCTGGATCCATATTCCAAGGGAAACTGGAAAGGTGAGGAGATGACGGGCAGAAATGTCCCTCGGTGGCAGGAGGGGCATGTCATGGGCTGCAGGGAGGCTGGGACAGCCACCTGCCCAGGCATTGGGAGCTGCCAGCCATGCCACCCCACCACCGTGCCCTCTGTACCCACCCCACAGCTGAAATAGTCCTGTGGAAAGGTCCATGGGGTGAGACGTGGCCAATGCAGCAGGTAGTGGTGAAGGAAGACCACCCCTCCCACGCAGGGCCTTCGCCAGCCCGGTGACACTGCTGGCTGCTGGAGTCCCCATGCCCCACATCCTGCTAAACACCACCCCCAGCTACTCTCCTTCTCAGCTTTTGCAGAAGGAAGTAGTAGGGTAAAAATTTCCTTCTCAAATATCCCAGCTTGGATCAACTGACCTCTCAAAACATGCACTTTAACTCCAATCATCAGCTTAAAAAGGAGCTGAAAAATGAGGTGACCAGCAAGGTAACAGAGCAAGGCCTTGATGAAGCGGAATGTATAAAATGCCAATACTAGAAATGGTCAGTGCAGCCATCGGGCTTGACTCAGCTGCACACACAGATGGCATCAAAGCACATCTTTCAGAAATCTATCCAATCTCTCCTTCAAGAGCCCAGGCAGTAATGAATCTGCACTATAGTTCTCTCCCTGCTTGGAAAAGTAGGGACTTATTTCAAGTATGAATTTGCCTGCTTCCAACTTCCAGTCATTGGACCTTGTTACGCCCCATCAGAAAGGCTGAATATGCTGATGTTCCACCGCAAGGATCACTTCTGTGGCTCTCTGCACTGTTTCTGCTTCCTTCTCTCAGGGATGCTTTGGATGCACGCAGAGCCCAGGGAGTTAGTTGCACCACCATGGATCACCTGGTGTCTGTCCTCATTTCTGCAATGCCACCACACAGATATGGCAGTGCCCAGGCAGTGACACCCAGATGCCCTTGTCCCAACTGACCCTCCAATGTTGTTGTATGGGAGGGGACCACCCAGCTCACTATTGGTTGTCTGAGATACGAACCTTCTCATTCAGTTTTCATGAGAAACATCATGAGTGGAGGGACATTGATAAGAATATCTGACCCCCATGGAAAGAAAATTTCAAAACACAAACCAAAAATTTTCCTGGATCTTCTAAGGGAAATCAGAGAAATTGCACACACATGAATGACTTGTGCTTATTCCTCATTTTAATAACTCCATGTAACTTGGGTGCCTACAACAACATGCACATGGTCTTGCCCAGCACCCCTTGAACTCCTGCAAGCCGCTTTTCACTTGATTTCACTGGTTGTGTCAGCGCTGCTCTGGGCTGCTTGGCCAGCAGGGAAGGGAGGGGAGCATAACCGTGTTTATTCTCTCCTATTTGCAGGGATTGGTATCATACAACCGTTCCTTACTGCCTTCCCCCTTCAGCCCCTGACTCAGCTAATTTCACAAATTAGCAGTTTCCCTTTGATGTCCCCCAGGAGTCTTGGTGTGCTGCTTTTGCAAAACAAAGTACCGAAGACCTAAATCACCTCAACTTCTTTCCTACAGCAATTGCTTTACCAGAAGGTCCTTTTTTGCTATATATTGGAGAAGAAGACGATCATACAGCTATCTATGACAGGAAGCCCTATATGATGTGTGCTAATCCTTGCCAATGTTTTTAGGAGCTACAGGAACCCTGCCTGGAAAGGTGCTGATTAATTGTAGCTAAACTTCAAGCAACAGGAGACTTGTGTCCATCCCTGTAGTTGCATAGACAAAGAGTGACATGAGTAAGGCACTGCTGGTAAACTTAATTGGTGTCTCATGCTAAGTTTATTTTTAAAAGCCCTGTAGCTCCTCAATGCCAGCTCAAATCTCTGTTGGTCCCATCCAACAGACTGTGGTGTCACTGGCCCCTCATCATGAACTAAAGCACTCTGTCTACCATGACAGGTTTCTTGAGGGTGAGGAAATGAATGCAATAAGACATTCAAAAGCTGATTTGAGCAATGTTACACTTGCATATAAGTGCTGTTTTGTTAACATGCTGGAAATTTTTTTCAAGCTTAATGCAATTAAAATCCTAAGTGACCACATACATCATAGCCTGAAAACTAAATATCATTTATCGGTAGACTTTCAGGGATCTCTATTACTCCCTGTCTTCCCGACATATTTCAAAACTATTGCTTGCCTTGCAGACCGATACATATGTTCAAAGCGGACTATTACACTTGCATAGTAATGAAAATACTCTTTGTCCCTATCCCCTCAATATTCAGAAAGGATCACCAAGAATTTGCTCTTATCTGAGATCAGGACTGTAAAGTTTCTCTGCCAGATGATAACTTTAGAAAGTTATAGGTCACCGAAGATAATCTCTCTAGAGTGGAAAATCTTAGGAAACCTTAGACAACCCAAACCATCAAAGCAAGCATTAAGAGATCTGCCAGCACCGCAAGGGGTGGGCATGTCCTGCTCCCTGCTGTCCTCTGCAGTCCCAAGCCTCCACCATCCTGCCCACCACAGCCCCCTCCCTGCCGACAGGCCCAGGATTCCTCCGGACACCCTGGGGACAGGCTGAGCAGCTGGGCTGGGGCACCCTGAGACCCTCGCTGGGTGCTGAGCGGGGAGGGGGCAGGTTGTGCCTGCAGGGCCAGAGCGGTGGGCTGCACCACCACCCACAGGCCTTTGAGTCCCACCAGCGCTGCCCCTGATCCCACTTTCCCAGGCTTGTGGTCTCTTTGCCTTCTCACCATCGCTGCTGTCTTTGGTTTCACAAGTTTCACAATCCTGAGCCTGCAGCCGACTCACACATATCTACCGCACGTCAGCTTGGATAATTGATTTTGCCACTGTTTTGGGTCATTGTTTTATTGCCCCCAGAAGAACATAAAACAAAGCTGAAAAGGCATTTCCATAAAACCACGCATCTGTCCCCTTTGCTCAGGGCAGGATCAGCTCCATCTACTTCTGGCCTTTCATCAGGGTGGAGATTTCATAGCCCTCTTAGGGAATCTGTTTCAGTGGCTGCTGGCCTTGCTTTGAGAAAACATTTCCTAATATCTAACTAACCTCAAATCTCTTGTCCTTCAGCTTCCTCCAGTGTTCCCTATCTTACTTGGAGGGGGCACTGAAAAGAGCTAATTCTCTTCCTCTATTCAGTTTTACGTACCTGAATACTGCTAGAGCATCTCCTTTCAGCTTTCTGGCAAGGCTCCCACCTTTCTTTCAACCTTGCCTAATTTTGCATGCCTTGCAACAATTCTGCCTACACATCCCAGTAAAATATCTGTTTTTTTCTGCAGCAGTCTGACACTGTTGATTCAGACAGCCTGACATCATGTGTAAACCCCAGGTCGTCTTCTACATGCCTACGATCTTGCCAGCTTATCCAATCTTGTACTGAAGCAGACGATATTTTTCTATCCAGGCATGGCATTTTACATTTTGCTTCCTGAATTTTTCCCCTTTCCATCTGTTCAGACCTCTGCTCCAACTTGTCAAGATCATTTTAACTCTCACCCTGTCTTCCAGCATTTTGGAAACTTGGCAGCAGATCTGAATTTAATAAGCATGCTCTTTCTTTCATCTTTCCAGTCATTGAAGAAACAGTGAATACTGTTGTCCCCAGTAGAGGTCTATTCAGTACCCGACTTCCAATGCAATGCTGCACCACCGACAGCTACTCTTTGTATATGGCTTTCCAACCAGTTTGTACCCACTCGGTTCCTGTTTCCCAAGCTGTCCTGTAAGGATATCTTGCAAAACATTGGGACAAAGCCTTATAAAGTCAGGATGTATTACATCTCTGCTTCACCTCATTCTCAAGACCTGTTATTTGGTCCTTGAAAGGATGAGGAGTGGTTTGAAATTATTTGTCATTGAGATATCTGTGTTATTTGCTCTTCATTTCTTTTTCACCTTCTAGGAGCTCCAAAATAAATCATTTGATGACTTCTTTGCTATTTCTCTGGTTAACTAAAATTATGTTGGTTAGTTTATAATTCCCTATCTCTCTTACCTCTTCCTTTAAAGGAAGGGCACTGTGTTTGCTCTTCCTTGAGCTCCAGGAACATAGTCTGTCTCCCTCAGGCTCTGTTAGTTTGGTGTGTCTCTGTCTTGCTTCCTGGGCTTGCTCCAGGTAGAGCCTGTGGCCTTGTGCACGATATGGCCATCATCACTGGGATTCGTCTTCTTGCCATTTGGAAGCCTGTCTATAGGGCTAGATTTATTTTCTTTCACCCTGGAGGCTGGAATCCCACTCCCCTATATGATCCTGCTTTAATACCTCAAAATATGCATGGAGATGATAGCCAAAGTATAATGATTATTTCTGAACTCTTGATCCCTCTCTGTTTCTTGCTTTCAGGTTTAAAAAAAAAAAAAGTATTTTAGAATAGTCTGATATTGCACCTCTGAATTCTCTTTCAAGTCACAAGACTCCAGTGCTCCTATCAGCTCTTTCAAGGTGTTCCAAGCATTTCTGCAAGCATCAATGCTTCATTCACTTCCCTGCCTCACTGACCCCATATAGGAGACAGAAAAATGCTTTCCTTTCAATTTCTTTATCATGCCCCCCAAAGTTCAATAAGTAGATCCAAGTCTTGCTTTCATTGTATTCATGCTTCAGAATTTTTTTATCAGGAAAACCAGCTTTCTTGGTGGTCTTTGCATCTCATGCTGTCTATTCCCATCTGCCACTTTGTCTATTAATCACACCCACTTCCTTGCTGTGGGGCTCACCAGGCTAATGGCTACCAAGCATGTTCCATATACTGCTGGCAGATAGAGCAAGGGAATTACAATCTTGTAACAGCTAAACTGGCTTTTTACTGAGAGAAAAAATTTCCGGAGATGCTATGATCAAGCTAGCACTCTGAGCAAGTACATGCAAGCTGACTTCCTCGTTTCCCAATAAACTAATCCCACATTGTCCCACCCTTGAAGATTTCATGGAAGCTGTTATGTTCAAGAATGGGCGAGTCCCAAAACCCTGGTCGGAGTGCCTTCCAGTCTGGGGTGGCCTTATGTTGATGTCCCTTGATTTGAACCAGCTCCTCTGGTATTTGATTCCAGTTTGCACCATCCGACCATGGAGATGGATGAGAGAGTTTGTGCATAGGAACCCAATACAGTCGTAATAAATCATATTATTTGCTATGGAAATACTTGGTGGCTTCAGAGTTGTACAGACAGCTATGAAGGAAGCCTGTGGGTCTGATGCCTAAATAAATAGCCCTCTAAAATATTTCACTCACTCAGTTCCTTGGGATGGCTCAGGTTCAGCAGTGAGCAGTTTTACAGCCACTTCATAAGGGAGGAGGGAGGGAAAGAGTAATTAGACTATCTCCTTTTGGCAGCACAGCCCCTGTCGCTCAAACTAATGAGGAAGTTTCGTGCCAGACGGGAAAGCGCACTGGGACCACAGGGTTTGCAGCACTGCCCTGGCATGCACAGTCTGCAGATACCTTCAGAGGACAGGCTGTACCTGAGCTGAGTTCAGTCCCGCTTCTCCTCTCCTGCTGAGCCCGAGGAGGATGCAGGCACTGGGGTTGTGAAGGGGATGAAAGTCTCTAACATGCACGCAAACACACTTCCAATTGTCTGGGTAAGAGCTCTGTGCAGCTACAGTTTTGGCCTGGCTCTCCAATCTCACAATTATTTTATGTCATTTAGAAGATATCAAGCCTCAGAAATTTGCGTTTCTCTCAGAGAGCCACTGACAAGCTGAGAAATGCTGATCAGGTTTCCAAAAGCCGATGTTTCACTCTTGCTCTTCTAGCCCCTGAGAGCCTGCTTCCAAATCTGCTGGACCCCTGGCCAGTTCTGGGTTATGGCAGTGTTTTAGTGGCTACACAAACCAGTAGATACGGAGATGTTTGACTGGGACACCAGTGGAGCCAAACCCCTGCATGGACCGCTGCAGGGGCTCTCTAGGGGCGCAGGGTATCACCGCTCGGACAGTATCTGACTGAAGGGTGCTCGTGTCCGGGCTGTACGGGCCTGTGCCCAGGACTGCAATCGGCATCCGTCACGGTAACGCTGACAGCACTCCCACAGGAATTTCCTCTTGGACTTTTCCTTCGTTTACCAGTTCTGCCTGGAAAGCTTTTGTCTTTTGTCTTCACTCAGAAGTTCTCACTGAGCTCAGAACTACTCTTTCTACTGACATCAGTCAACACCACTTACCAGCACAGGCTCGGTGTGTTGTTTGCTTTCTGTTTGCATGACCAGCCAAGCCAGCACCACTGCAACTCCAGCGTGGGAACTGAGCCACTTTCTGCCACCCATTCCTCTCCTCTTTATCCCACTGCTGTGGCTTGTCCGAGCCAGCTGTGCAGCCAAGACCCAGTGCCCAGAAATCATAAGTCAGGTTAGTTTAGGAAATCATGGGATTTTAAAAAGAATATATGTGGTGGTTTGGTTTTTTTTCTTGCCTCCAGGTTTTTGAGCCTTCAAGACAGTGTTTTACTAGCCCACATTGTTTGGCTCATTTTTTAATGAAGATCAAGACCAGCATTCCCTCACTGTCATAGAACAGTGTCTTGAAGAAATGACATTGGATACTGCACTAAAGTAGTGACTGCTCTTTCTGCTTCATCCATTCATTTTCCACTGCAGGGTTGAGGGACACATTTGTAGAAGGTTAGTCACATTCTTCTAGTCACCTGAGACCTCTGATATTTGTCATCATTAGCATAGTAGAAAACCTGAATAAAGTTGGCAAAAAGGAATATCTTTGTTCTGAGATCTGCACCAGCAAACCTGCCTAATTTACTGCATCTGGCTTTCCTACTAAAACAAAAGACAAAGATGTTTCCAGCATTTCAGTAACAAGTTTATCGAAAAAGCACCAACCAGTTTTCACTTTATGAGACATTAGCTTCTCTGTGACTATTCCAGCACACCCTATCATTCCAACAGTTTGTGCAGTCCAGTCAACACTCCTGGTTCCCAAATGACTCTTGTTTTAATCCTCATAGAGTGGGAATACTGGCTTTATTTCTTGGCTCCAGTCACAGGCTCTGTGGTTTTAGAGACATTTGAGTACCAATATTGTTTTTCTCTTTAGTTGTTGATGCTTTCCAAAGACTGTATATACAGTTAAACTGCCATTAAATGCAATATTTTTAAATCTGTCTTGCTCATTACACTGTAAGATACAAGCTGAAACCGTATTCTCTATGAGAAGGCTGTGTGTCTCCTGGTATTGGGTAATGGAGCATGCTGAAGATATTTCCACATTGCCAAAAACAACAATAAAACTAAGAGACAGTGTGTCGCATTTCCCTTATAGACAGATCCAGCTGTTCTCAAATGCCTGGAAAATCACAAGGGTGAGCAGCCACAATAGTTAGTTCATCAACACTACTCATTTGGTTGCCAGAACCAGCCTATATGGACCTTTGGTAGCTCTGTTTTACAGGCAGGGAACCGAGGAGCAGTGGCCAAAACTGTCTTGAGAGTGCACGGTTTATTTCCTACCTGACCTGGGTTTCTCTTGCATGAAAACAAGGGCAGGGAGGAATGGGCACCCATTTGTTTTGTCCCAGTCTGGCATTTGCCTATGCACAGCCCCACTTGGGAAGTGCTTTTGGACTTTCCTGGTGAAGAACACCCTGTGGTGGGCTGAGATTTTGGGTGACCCCTGAGATCCAAAGAGGCATGCAGTGTGTGCTGATGTGATCCTAGGTTCACATCCTTAGGGAAGGACCAGCAGAATTTACATTGCACAGTTTTCAAGGCATATCCGACTGCAACAGCAGTGATTGGTGTCCTCACCTCTAACCTGAACTTGAGGTTTAACCCCTACCCCAAATGCCTTTTCTCTTTTGGGGCAGACCTTTCAAAGGGTTTCTTATTTCAGATTGCCATGAATTTTGGCAGCATACATGAACTGCAGAGTCCTTCTGCCCTCCTACCCCAAGGCTCTTGTTGTCAGCGATGTTTTTTGGCTTACAGTGGTTTTGCAACCAACCAGCATCCTGATGTCTACAGCAGATTATTTCTGTTACACAGCTGCAGCAGGACATGAGGTTTCTCCTTCCCAACACAAAGCAGCAACAGAGACTGGAGAAATGTGCCAGGGAAAGTAGGGTCTCCCTGGCTGGGTGATAGCCACTGTCGGCAGAATGAGTGGTGCAGTCTGCCGAGGAGTCCTATCCAGGCTCCTGTTAGAGCAAATCTTCCATGGAAAGGCACAGGGTGAGGATGCTCCTTCTTAAACTGAGCACCCACTTTGCAACCGGCTATGAGTTGCCATGGTTTGGCAGACCTATGTGTTATCATGAGCGTTATTTGCACATGCTATAATTTCTGGTTTTTACTAATTTCCTTCCTTCTTAAGTTTTAAGAGATACTTCACTAAGAAACTGTCAACCAGCACAGAAGGTCAAGAAAAACAGCATGTTTACCACACCCTTGAGAAAAGACGAAGTTGAATAAACTCATGCATAGTTACCAATACATCAAGAAGAGGCATATGTGTTGGAGTTTTTTAAAAGAAAAGTGCTACAATCCAGATATTAGCTAGTTCTTCATTTAGTTTCAATTAGAGTTGGAAACCAATTCAGACTAAACATTTTAATTGATGAATATAGTCCCCTCATGCCAGAAATTGCCTGTAAACAGACCATGGCTTCTCCAGAAATACTTACTATTAGCTGAATATTTTCCATGTGTAAACATCTGTCTGTGACTGGCTCACAAGTTATTCACCACAACTATTTGTTCACATATCTGAGATTCAATATTTGAGCTACACGATTAGTTAGCCAAAGTCATATGGTATTACATGTCTTTTCAGCCACATCTGAATGCCTACAGGAGCAGCTTCAGCACAGTGCTTGTTGGAAATACTGTATTTACATGATTATTCACCACTGCCTTGCAGCAAATGCTGTCAAAAATAAAAGCTCCCTCCCCCCAATCAGTGACTTTACTATTTGCAAATATAATAAAATCATAATAGATTTAGGATTGACCAAAATCTTTGAAGACTTCTTCACTCAACTCTGGTTTCAGCCTAATTTGCCGTACCTTTAACCTGTGTTCATAAAGAACTGAGTTTTCTGTAATCATAGTGCATAGGTGTATACCTTTGCATATGTATCCCTAATAACTTTTGAATCTTCTAGCCAGTTTTCCTCAGATTTGACAGAGGAGAGATGCAGACATTAAGTTCCTAAGACACTCCGCTTTTCAGGGAAAGAGATGGCTGTACAGAAGCTGCTGAGCCTATTAGTGCCACCAATAAAGGAAAAACCTCAGCACAGCCTTTCCCTTACTACAGGTCAGAGCCCAGAAACTCCAGAGTTCAGCCTTGGCAATTTACAGCAAATCAGGTTTTATTGGCACTATTACCCACCAACTCATGAATTACCTTGATTTGTAGTGTACAAACTAGGTGGAAACTTGGTGGATTTAATTTAGAAGAGGGAAAAATGTTCTGTTTCAGATTTTTTTGTTCTTTTTGAGTATGCCCCAGCCTTTACATAATTTTTTTCTAGTTCATCTCCTTTGTCAACTTCCCACACTCCCTCTCATTTGCAGGCTTTCAGCAATGCACCTTGAACAACCTTCCAAGAAAAGCCTTTGTGAAGAAGAGGCTTGTCTTTCTGGTCCTTTCAAGTGCCGCAAGCAGAAGTTGAAGGAGCACAGGTATGTACCAACTGTGGTCTTGCAGTATGGGTGGGACCTAGCTATGTTTCAGAAATTGTGCTAAAGGTTTGGAGTAAAATGTTGAGTAATTATCATCTGTTTGAGGGTCTTTTCCATGTAGATGTCATCTGGTTTTGTGGTAGGAGGTGCAAGTCAGCCTTTATTGCCAGCCTAACTAGACTTGTTTTCAATCATCATGATTGAAATACATGATTTTATAGTCCAAAGGTAAGAAAGGGTATTATTTTCCTACATGGGAGCACTGAAACTGAATGCTGGAGAAAAGACGAAGGGCTTTTCAAAAGCTTTGTCTGGCTCTGACTTGCCTTGCATCAAGATGCAATGCAATACAGGAAGGAACTCTGTTAGACCCAGTTCAAGTATTTTTGAAAACCTCACCCAGATTTTTATAGTGTTACTTTACATCACTCCAGTTTACCCACAAACATGGAACAACTTTTTGGTAATTACACAAGTCTCAGGACCTCATGACCTACAAAACAAACTGTTGAACGTTCTTCATTGTTAAATATTGCCTTTAAGGATTTTTAAAGTTTCATGTTGAAATCTGCTTTCCCAGTTTCCCAGTCTTCTTTAAGTATTACCATGCTTTTTAACATGCTTATGGTGCTAATAAGGCATATACATACTCAGATAGGTCTTTTGGGTGGTTTTCTTGAACTTCCTAGAACTGCCAGTACCACAGGTTTGGATTTCTCTGTCCTTGCAAGTCTATGTTCTGAAAATAAGAGTTTAATTTTGTTTACAGGAGACAGAACTGTGCCTATTCCAACCCATTAAAGCTAATAGGACAATTAATGATATAAGTAAGAGAAGAACTCAGCCCAAAATCTACTTATTCAGCAAACTGTTTCAGGAAGAAGGCAGCTTATATGTTTAAGACATTGTTACCCAACTTATACAGAGGCAGCACCTTCTAGGAATATTCTACTACAGTTATGCAGGAAAATGTATATGTTGATGTTAGCAACGGTTCCAGGGCAACGGTTTTTAAAATCACTGAGTATGAATTCGACCTCTAGCTTCTTCATGACTAAGTAATTAGGAATGACCATTGGTAAAATTACCGTTTGAAAAATTAGCAATTTTACTTTGGAAATTCTCCTAGTTTTAGCATTCCTCTCAGAAAGACGCTCGGTCAGCTGCATTTATGTTGGAGGATGTATAAATCTGGAGCAAATCTTGGAGAACTCTACAGAGACCTGTCTCCAGAAGCCCATGGTAGCAGAACTTGACATTTCCCCTAGAGACATCTTTTTTGTTTTGGTTTTTTTTTTTTTTATTTTTCCTAGGTCCCCTTCCCATTCTCTCCACACCCATGAGGGTAGTTGCCTCTGAGTCATTTTGAGAAGCCTGGATTTCAGTTATTAAAAATTTCTGTTCTTTATCCTCAGAGACCTTTGCCAAGGTGCTGGCAGCCTGAAAGCCAGCTATTTAACTCCACACTGCTGTTCAGGCTCAGCAAACTGCAAGTGTCAGAGAGTATTTTCCACCTATAAGCCTATAGGAGTCCAACCCAGTCATGACAGCGAGCCTGCTGAGTTTAAGAGCACAAAAGCAGGGAAATTGTGAGGACTAAGACAGCTTTTTGTCACATGGCATAAAAAAAAGTGTTTCAGATTGCTCACATCTTTTGCTGACTTGAGTGGCAGAGCAGTGCCCTCCAGTCTGGGGTGTCACCAGGAGTCATGCCAAGAGACATCTGCAAACCCGGTATTTACTGTTTCTGCTTTCCTTGGTCCGAGAGAAGGGACCTGGGCAGCAACACATGCTCTCACAGCTCTGTTCACATATATTCAGTAGCTCTTGCTGCAGGAGTCATCCCTCCATTGCCCCGCCAGCTCCTCCAGGAACCCCCAGTGGGATGGGAAGGGAAAGTCACCTGAGGGACAGCCTGCCTGCCTGGGCCGAGTGGGCAGAGGGCAGCAGCCCGGCCCCAGCCCTGCTGCTCCTCACCTTCCTTCTCAGCGCGGGGACCACGAGCATGCCGAGCCTTCCCCACAGATCAGGACGTACAGCGCAACGGTTTTTGTGGGGAGCCGGGCAAGTGTGCTGTGCTTGGGTGACTCAGAGCGCATGTCGTCTGTGGCACCGAAAATTGTGTTTCCTGAGAGGTGCTGCCCAAACCAGCATCATTCTGGAGAGAAGTCCCTGGTTTGGAAAGACACTTGCAGTAGGCCTGGGATGCCACACAAGAATGCGTTAAGATCCTCTCTGATCTCTGTTTAAGTTGCGGCTGTCTGTTGAAGTGATGAAACAGTCAGGCTCTGGGTTTTATTAATTTTCTGGTGCTGGATACCACCACATACATCATTCCGTCCCCTCCTGCTCTTTTGGCAGGTGTTTCACTAGCATGTTGTTTTAGCCCCAGAGGACCCAGACCCCTTTATCAAAAGAGAGCAGCGGGAAGCAGTCAGTCATATGCTCTTTTAATGACTCAGACATCAGCATGATGTCTGTGGCACCATGGCTGTTAACAAAACAATTAATAAGGATTGAAAGAGAATGAGGGGATAAAAAAACATCAGCATGATCTTGTCAAGAACTGACTGCCTCAGACCAGTCTAGTTTCTTCCTCTGAAGGGATAATTCACCTGGAGAATAATGGAGAAGCAAGCAAGAATATCTTGACGTGAGTTTTTTTACACTCTCCACCCTGATTTTCTTTTGTGAAACAAAGTGAAATAGTGTCTGTGGAACTACTGTGCACAACTGGTTGTATAACCACGTGCAAGGAGCAGTTGTCTGTGTGTCATGCTGTCCAGCCCAGCGGATATGTCCAGCAAGGAAATCCAAAGATCTGCTCCATATCTTTTTCTATTTACAGTTTGGACCTGGGCATAGAGAGAACTCCTGTAAAATTTATTGACAAGACAGACAAGAGCAGGCACCAAATTTAAAATTATGTTAATGGAACAGAGACAGTACCAAAATTGCATTATTGACTCATTTTTATTTTTGATTGTGTAAAGCTATTTGGCCTTTCTCTGTGGCATTCCTGTCTGGCTGACTGTTTTCCTCTTTACATCTGTGCCTTTTGCTTCTGCCTTGTAGCACGTTTCATTTCTCCTTCACCAGTTTCCCTACATAGCTAAAAGTGGAGGACAAGAAGAAATCCACTTAATTTGCGGCAAAAGAGGTTTCAGATCAATATGAGGGAAGATTGTGATGGAGAGATGGTGGGCTCTTGTCTACTGGAAGCTCTGAAGAGCAGATGTGATGGACATCTGTCAGGCCTGATCTCCCAGCGCTGAACCAGTCCCGTGTTCTTATGGTTAACTTTAAGAGAGCAGCTGTGGACCCCGCAGCTGCACCGCGGACACATCTCTCTTGAGGATCCAGAGCTATTGACTATTTTATAAAATCTACAGCTGGATTTTATTGAAAAAGTTAACATTTCCCATCTCTCCCTGCTCAGAGGCAAACAAGTCATGCTGCATCTGTACTTTGGTCAAAGAGAAAAGCTTCTGCTACTGAAGACTGATTGTATTCACTTAGACACTCTTCAAAGGCATGTCCACGTGTGTACCTTTGCTCTAGGTACCTCTGGTTGCCATTTCAAAAGCAACGAAGAAAAGTGGACATTTTGCACACCCCATTGATCTTCTCACACAGAACAGTGGTAGAGCTGGAGCAAATCAGCTCAGCCAGCATTTTCACTGGCTGAACTTGTCATGCCAAAGCTCGTGCTGAGCTTCCCAGCAGTGGAGGAAAATTGAAAGTGGCTACCCCAAGAAGGAGGGGCAGGTCTGGAGCCATAAGGCCTTTATCATGCCTGTCACAGGAGAGAAAAAGGGAGGGAGAAAGAATGGCAAGTGACAAACCCCACAGCTGTCACCTTCCCATACCTCCTGTCCCATCTCTCCAGAGGTGACAGATCCAGCACAGAAAAAACGCACAGTGGAGCCCTGGCCCTTTGGCTGTAATCAGGTGTCTGTTGCTCTCCATAACTAGCTCTAGAGCAAGCCCGGAGTCTTACTTGTCCTACTTTGCTTTGTCAGTGAATTATGAATTATTTCAGTTACACCTTGATAAAATCCTCCTGGCACATTTGCATGAGCAGAGCCAGACTGCAGGTTACAGGGTCAATTGCTGGCTCTGAGGAGAGCCCTGCTGGGATGTTCCAGCCCACACCGGCTGCAGGAGCTGGGAACTAATTCACCAGAAACAAGTGCTGCAAATAGCATGATTCCCTGCACGTGATGTGGTGCCTGGCTGAGCAGCTTTCAAATGCTGTATCACGCTCTGGAGGAATGGCATCTCTGCATTGGGCTGTCAGCCTGTGCCTCACTGGTAGGGAGAGGTGGTCTCAAATGGGAAATCCTGAGAGAAGCAGATTTTCAGTGACCCGTGTCCTGGGGAGTGGCAAGAGCTCTGCTGTGCAGGAGAGACACCACGGCTTTAACCTCACTGTAGAAATGAAGAATTCCTTTATTTCCTGACGTGGTTCCTACTCTGCCTGCCCGAGTGCCTGTGATGGCTATTTCAGAAGACATGAACACAGATCACTGTCATTTTACCACTCTTAATGGCAAACCATTCCCATGCTGCTAGGCGTGATGGTGTATAAAATCCCATAGAACTGAGTCATTACAGTAACACAGATAAGGCTGTGAAGACCATGTTCAAGTATCTAGTTAAGTTTATAGCACAAGAGAACAGCCTTTAGAAGTATAAATCCCTGTATTCCTACAATTAACAAAAGCTTCATTTATGTCTTGGACTTTTATGGATCTGGCACTCCTTTAGTATTAATCCTTCCCTGTTTTTCTACATGAGCAAGTTCTCAAGAGGCTTTTTAAAAACAAGAGCAAACTGACTGAAGGAGAGCACATCCGGGCAATCTCACTTGTTAAAAGTAAGTTTTCTCCAGAACGTGGAAAGTCTCAAATACTCCTGTGCAATCCATTTTGGTATCTGAAGATGCTTGTTCATTCATTCAGACCTAGGCTTTTCAATTTAATAAAAAGCTTGGCAGCACCGTAAAATGATCTAATTTGATTGCATTTCTTTCCTGGTCTGCCAGCATGAAATTTAAAGAGGCCGGTGTCTCCATGGCTGTGCAGGTGACTGGATGTCTCTAAGGACTTGTCAGCAGGTGACAAAAAATCATCATATCTGGATCTCAGCTCATCACTGAGGTTAGAGTTATGGGAGGACCATTCAGCAGCTGTCACTGGCTAGAGGAGCACCAAAGATGTTGAAGGGGATGGTTTGCAGGAGGTTGCATGGGATTTGGCCATCTTCCGTTCACTTTAAGCTAAGCTACTGGGCGAGATGCTAATTACTGTTTATGCAGCCTCTTGACAAACTTGGCAGCCCGCTCTGAACCGATCCTGCGAGCTGGCAGCCCCTGATGGAGGCAGGGTAAGGCCAGTCTCAGTCGGTCACGGCACTGCATGCATCCCCTCTGAGACCACAGCGGTGCCTCTGCTCCTGCCTAGCCAAGAGCCACCAGCAACAGAGATGGTGTGGCTGTGCGCTGCCTGTCATCCACTGCTTTAGGGTTTGGAGCCCCACATGCTTGTCTCCCTCAGTCTCTGAGATTTTGGCAAGCAGGGACACTTGGAGGGAAAGTTGTGCCTTGTGAGCTCTAGATGGGGGAGTGAATTGCACAGCTTTCTTCTGAAACAACTGTCATTTGCTCTTTCCTTTCACCCTGTGGTCCTTTGCGTATGGACTACAGGGGCTCATTACCAAAAGGAAGGCATTTCTCATATCCAGCTAAGCCACCTTCAGCACTTCTTTACACCCCACCCCAGCTGCATGCTTCTCCTCCATTCTTCTTCTGGTATCAGCAAATGGAAAGGATTAGAGATGACTGTGGCTGGACCTGACACACAAACCAGCTTATTTTAGTGGGCTGCTATAATTCTGTGGTTCAACACTGGCAGCCAGACAGGGAGACAAAAAATCAGGAGTATTATTTCCAAATGAATTCCCAAGAGTGCATTCAATTAGAGAGGTTGTTTTTTGACCTTTCGCATGCTTCATTAAAGCCCCTATCACTTTTCCAGAAAAAACAATTTTGAAAACAGATGGGAGTAAATGAAAAATTTATGCCTGCAATGCCACACAGCCCAAACTGAGCAGTCTTGAATGATCTCTGCTGAGTACCAGTGTGCAATTAAAAGGATGCTTATGAAGCCTTCATACTGTGAAGTACAAATACTTGCCTATAACCTACTGGGAACTGCCTCATGAGAGAAAAAACATACACTCTATTAACTCAGCTGGTATGGAGTTTTGCATGCAGACTATAAAATGACTTAGAAAGGGCAGTTAATGGAGGCTGGTATTAATCACTATGTGATGATACAAAGCAGGAAAAATACAGGAAAGAATTATTCCTTAGAAACTGCTTTATAAAATACATAGAATAACTCTCAGAAAAAGTAGGAAATAGGTTTGGGAAAGACCCGAAAACTTATTTCAGGGGCCTAAAATCTGAGAAGTGCTGGAGGAATAAGACAGTTGTCAGGTCAGTAGTGCAGGCCGGTACTCAGAATAGGTGCCATTACTTACAAAAATTAAATACTTCTTAGTAGGCACATGTGATCCTGTGTTATTTTTTAGCTGATGTGCAACTGCCTAAATCCCTTTTGGATCTAGCCTCGAGGCCCTTCTGATATCTGGAAAAGTTGTTTTCCAGCTCTACAAGCTGGAATATTTTATTGGAAGCACTCTGCATCCCACCTGTGTGGTGCTGTCTGCTGTGCCTGTTACACACTCACGGCTGAGCAATGCTCTCTTGTGTACATCACGATAAGCTGCCATCACTGAAAAGTGAGCTGTGGCCCATCTTTACTTCCTCACTTTGAGATGAACCTAAACTGAGCAGTTTAGACAGGGAATAAATTTAGGTTGGGTTCCTTTAGCCCATTTTATCTCTATTCCTACCATATACTCTACTCAATACATTGTTTGTATAATAAGCTGTGGCAGAAAGAATCAAGGTAATTTGGACCAGCTCTGCCGACAAAATTTTCTCTAAGCTACTTGAAATGTGAGAGAGTGAAAATGGTCACGGTCTGTTGCATTTCATGTAACTACAGAAGAGCTTTTGGATGTCAGAGGAGGACCAAAATGCAGTTTTTCTCCTTCTGGAAATCAATGTAATCATACTGGTCTAAACTCAGGTGAATACTGTGCAGTCAGGTCTCACAGAGCAAGCTCAGAAGTTCAGTGCATAGATTATTCCTGTGCTAGTACTTGGCTGTCCACTTATCCTTACACAAAATAATTTGACCTTTGGCCACGAAAGGAGCATACATCTCTGTAGCAGCTTCACGTACAGAGAGGGGATGATGCTGATACTTTTGTCATTAAGGCCAGTTGCTGTACACCCTCTGCCAGTGAGCCTTGCTATTTTGTGTTACTACACAGACAAGAGGGGCCTGAGTCTTCAGCATTGTGACATACTCATCATTCACGTGTATTTTCTTTTCAAACCATGGGCTCTGAAGTTATTCCTATTCCTCTCTCTTTCTGAAATACTTGCAAATGGCCATCTCCCCACACCACACAGGAGAAGCGACTACCTGTTATCAACAACACAAGTGGTGACTCTGCTTTACTGCAGGTGACAAGGCTCTGTACCACGATGCTGCAGGCTGGGAGCACCCAGCCAGGGGATGACTCCCTGGGTGTTACGTGGCAAGGCACTGCCCGAGCCGGCCCCGCTGGGAGCCTCGCTCAGATAAATTAATCTGTAGCTGACTACTGCACTGAAAGTATCTAATAGAGGCTGGAGCAAAGGCTGTGCATTTTGCCTTTATAGTCTTGGAGTCTGTGAAGGGTGCATATGTCTAACTGTCTGGAGAACATATGAATCAATTTCCTTGTATCCAGCTGCTTGCTTTCTCTCTCTGCAAATATTCTTCTGGAGTCATTAGTGCCCATATGATGGAAGGCTCCGCTAACAATATGACTAAACTGAGCTTCATCTGGAATGAGATTTAAAGTGGTTATTTTATTATGCCAGCCGCGGACTATTTCTGCTGGGTGAGATGCGTTTACCGATTCTTGTGTCACGACCAACATTAGATCATACAGTCCCATAACTCTTGACATTTTCAGCTGTGTACATTTCTAAAGGTCAATTCTAAGTATAAATAAATAAATAAGCCCAAGACCATGCCTTCCTATGGAAAAAGACACTTCTTAACATTCGGATTTTTAAAGATTTTCACTTTACTTAATGTGTGAGCATTTGGAAAATCATTCCTTGACCTATGACTTTCTCTGTGTACTTTATAGAACTATGTACAAATAGTTTTTAAGCAAATTTTAACAGTAACATTTTTAGGGAGGGTAAGAGAATAGGGTTTAGAGTTGATCCTAGCACCTTCTTCTACTGCTTATATGTGGCCAGTTACACCGAATGGACATGCACTCAGCTGTATGTAAAAACAGTCACTTCTTCCTGAAGGGCAATGACAGGGAAGGAGGGATATTTGAACCTGCTTGTGCCAGGCTGACACTTGCAAAAGGAGGCTTCTCAAGCTTATAATAATTTCCTGCTGCTTCTTAATATCACCCTGTAGTCTATCTTTTAAAAGGAAACAAACAACAATAACAAACATAAGTTTATAATTGACAACATCGGTAAAATCTGCTCCTCTGGAGATGCCACAGACATGCGTGCCCTTCACCAGCTCTGCAAGCGCTCAGAGAATTTCTGCCTCTCTTACCTGGTCGCATGTTGCTGACATGGGGCTGCCCAGGCGCATGGTGCGCTACAGCTGTAGGTGCTTTCTGTTGTACCCCAAACTAAATTCCCAAGACCTTCCTCAACAAGTGTGTCTCTGGTCCCATGGGTTTACCCCAAGGAGAAAAATCTGCAGCTGGGTAGAACAGCCCTAGGAGAAGACCCTTGCTATCCTCAATGGATCCATGTTGAGGCTTGGCACTTCTCCTCAAAACTTTTTCCAGCATATTCCTTGTTAGGCTTTTGTGTGTCAGAAACCATCCAGCAGACAGGAAATTTGAAGAGAGGCGTTAAAAAATGCACCCAAGACTTTAGAGGGTATCAGGTGAGTATTAAAAATTGCACTACTAAGTGACTTCCTATGCCATCCTCATTTCTTTTCAGAGCAATATGTGTTACAGTATTAAGAAGGGACACCAGCAACCACAGAGCAAGAAAAGGAAGCTGCTTGTTGTTAGCTGAAATTAGCAAGTAAAGCTGGGAGAAGATAGGAGTTCCCAGAAGAAAGGTGAATCGCCTCTGGGGAGACCCAATCCCCCTCAGCTGCAGTAGGGTTCCAACTGAGGTAGGCAATGTACCCTCGCCCACAGCTGAACCTAATTGCAGTGATGTTCACTTCTGCAGGCTTTAGAAACCCTAGTCCCATCTCTTCTCTTCGAGGAAAGCACGTGTAGGCAGCAGAGATCCAAAATTATTTAAAGAAACACTATATAAAGAGGAGAAAAACATTTATTCTGTGCATCTAGCCATCCAGTTTCTTCTGTTTACATTAGCCAAGACTTTGGGGAAATACCTAAAAATAGAGGTATTTCTGCATTAAGTCCAACAGTGTATCAGTGAGCAGCATAAAGTTATTAACACTTCATACCAGTGTTTCCCCTCCTTTGCATGCTTCTTCCATGTGATCCCGAAGCTTTGGGACAATCACTATAATTCAGGTTTTCAAAGAGATGACAGGTTACATGGCAATGGTATTATACTTTTTATTAAATCTCTGAAACTGGCGCATTTCTTGCTGTTGATTCCTTTAGTAACTCATGTCTTGAATTGAAACAGATGGAATTAGCACAAATACGGTGTTGTTAAGGTTCAGCACTTGGCGAGCAAAATGGTGCTTTGTTGCTAGGAGAGCAATTTCTAACAGCACATTTTTAAAACAGGAATTAATGTTTTACCCTTTGCATGTTGCAATTCAATCTCATGTGTCTCTAGTAACCCACTTCTCAGAGCAAAAAATTCCACTCCTGGAGTCCAAACTTTCCTGTCTGCTCGAGAGCTATAAGAATACAGCATACAGGAAAAAGTGAGGCTCATCCAGAAACCAGCCATTCCTCAATATTAAGAGCTGGATATTGATTGTCTCCATGCTGAAACACCTCTGCAAAAACAAGCTTCCTTTGTTAGTGAGGAATCCGAGCCCTGTGTCTCTGATCCATGGGTGTCTTGCTGGGGTAACTATTGGCCCATAATCAAATGTGACCAACAAAATGTACTTGTGCGAAGAACTGGAAGAAGTCATATTACTCCACACTGGGCCATTTGGAAAATGACCGTGAAAAACGCACAGATCAAATCTGATTATGCTCTCCAGAGCTGAGCACAATGAAGCTGCTGACAGGACCTGATGGAGGCAGGAAAGTAATCGCTATGCACCAGCTATGTAAAGAAGAAGTCAGGTTAAACAGACATATCCATGCATGAGATTTATCTCGGAAACTGGGGATCCGACTCCAATACTGCCACCGAAGGCCACATGGTTATGCAGCCCTGAGAGAGTGTATGTGAGCATCACATAAACAACACTGCTTCGTGATAAATGACTGTCACTAAGAGGCAAAGCTAGTCACTCAAACGCTTTCTGAAACAAGTCCTGCTGACAGGTAACAACATATCTGTCAGCAAATTAAAAACAGAAGGAAAAATTATCTCCCATAACACCCATGCAGAAGTGCCCAAGGAGCAGTGCAAGCTTGCAGAGCAGAGGTGTTCACTGGCTATGGCAGATGGAGGTGCAGAGCATCTCACTGAACTGGGCTTCATCATCAGCCTCAGCTCGCTGTGGGAAGCCCCTGCTGCCTGGCTCACCAGGGCTGGCTTTGCTCCTCTGCGCAGCCCTGTCCTGGGAGCACTTCAGCAGCCCTCAGATTCAAACTGGAGGCAACCTTCTGCTGCTCCTCTAAGTACCTCCCCCATCTCTGTTTTCTGGGAGTATTAACAAGGCAGCTGTTCAGACGGAGAACTGCAAAAAAACCTGCTTGCAGGGGCTGGTGAAACCAGGGCCCTGGAGTTTGCTCCAACCCTGCCTGGTATAGCGCAGCTCCAGCCCGCAGTGCCGCTGCTGTGTGTGCAAAGAGCATGCTCGTGGTTTTAACATGTGGACAGAGGGTTTACCTTACCTACCGAAGCAGAACAGGGCAGGTGTGGAAAGGACTTGTTTCCAGAAGAAGCGTGGTCTATTCCTCGTCTGCGGGATGGCCAGCACTTCCAAACTGAGGCACCTCTGTTCATGGCCAGGGGTCCCAGCCCAGGGACCCCCGCGAGCCTCAGGGGCACCAACAGGACACCCCAGAAACAGCTACCCTGTCACTTGCACAAGTTCTGCATCGGAGAGCAGCAAAATCCTGGCTGCCTTGTACCACTGGGCTTGTGCGTGATACTGCCCATAAAATGCCTTGACAAGTGAGACAGCTTGTAAGCCCCTTTCCACACCCCCTCTTGCTCCCCAACTCCCAGTTCATCTCTGTACTTTGAAGTGCCAGGGTCTTGAACATCATTAACTCCACCTGGCAGCTCAGCTGGCACCTTTCAAAGTCCCCATGGATCCTCTTGCTCCAAAAGTGCGGGAGCTGTAATGCAAAAAGCTTGCCAGGGGCTTGGACACCACAAGGATATTTCTATTGCACTGTAACAATAGAAGAAAAGAAGAAAAAAGCGAAATTAGGCACCCTGCACGAGCCTGGTAGATGCGTTGGAGGTCTCTGCACTCCTGTGGCGAGCAGTAACTTTTCAATGCATTTGCAATCGTTATTGATGAGTTCAGTGTGCCTGAGCAAACCAACCAACAACAGGTCTCAGCACTGAGATTGCCAGGGCCAGATTTAACAAAGAAATGTGCAGAATCCCTTAAAATGCTATCTTGTCTATCAAAATATAACACTAGTCTCACGGGAAAGAAGCAGAAAACAGCACTTCCCAGATTAAAATAAGCAACAAGACCAGTAGCCCACCAACACACCGTGAAAGCTGCAGGTGCTTGCAGCCTCTGATGGCAGAGCAGACCCCCTACTCAGCTCTGCCTACCGCCCCATGCCTTGGCACTGCCCCAGCTGATTTTCTGATGGCTTTTGATCAAGGCAGCCACAAACTTGGCACAGACCTGCTTCGTTTTGCCACCCCAGAGCAGAGTAAAGCCCAGCTTGACAGTTGGCCCTGCATGCGAAATTACCTTTTCTGCTCTGATAACCTGCTTCAAACAGAACCAAACTTGTCTTTCCTGTCAGGACTTCTCATTTACCAAATTCATCTCAATGCAAGCAAACCCCATGAGGGAATGTGCTTGACATATAAACTCATTGATATCAATAGGCAGTCATACATGCCCTGATACTTCACAGCTTCTCTCTGAGACTGTATCCAATATGTCACAAGTTTTGTAAAAGAAAGTTGGCTCCGCTTTGCTAAGACATCTTTCTTTGCTGTCATGAAGTTGCACAGTTTGAGGCTCTGACACAGCAGAGTACTTAATCACTTCCTTAACTCGAAGTACCTGTGTAGCGCTGTACTGAGCCTTCGTAGGTGGCTTCACTGAGCTGAAACCGTTTTCTGCACTTGGAAAGGCTCCTGGCCTTCCTCGGGCTGTTGCTTGCTTAACAGCATGAGGCTTCTCTGCTGTGGAGCTGCACCCCTGTAATTCGGTCAGATTTAAAAATGAAGGCAATTTGAAAATGTACTCAGACTGACATCTCCCATTTGACTGACCTGGCTCTGCAGGCAGGGCCATTGGCCATGGTGCGACCAGCACCCTGCCACCGCTGCATGCCCTGGGCTGGGGCTGTGCTGGGAGGAGAGTGGGCCAGGCAGGGAGGGAGATGGCATCTGGCACCACCTGGGAAAGGGAGTAGGGGAAAGCATTATGAGGAGGCAGGGGAAGGGAAAGCCATGTGGTCCTCTGCGGGAGGATAAGGAGGTGCCTGGAGCCAGTGAGGAGAGAAGTAGAAGAAAGTTGCAGTTGAGATGCTGTGGGAGAAGAGAGGATGTCTGAGAAAGGAAGGTCAATTTGGCAGGTAATATAAAGACCCTTTCTTTTCCTATCCAATTACTGGCTGCTTCTACAGTCCAAAATTAACTACTGTAGTCCAAGACAATTACAGGCTTCATTAAAGCCATGGGAGAATGAGCTGTCAGACTGAAGAGCTGTCAAGCCCTTTCGTCTAAGGAAAAGAGTGGGAGGCTCAGGCTGGTGCAAGCCACGCTGCAGGCAGCCTCAGCAAACAGGCAGGGGTTTTCTCTGGAGATGGGCTGGGGGTGTGTATTGGAAAGACAAAGCCAGGAGGATTTGTGCCCAACGTGGGTGGCAGCTCGAGCTTGACAAGCTGCCGGGCTGGCAGGTTTGGGAACAGCTGAGTTGGCAGGCACTGCTGCTGCCCCTGCCTCCTTGGGAGATGGAGCTGCCATACTTCCCTAGGGATGCATGGCAAGGTCATGTCAGATAGCCTCCGTTTGTATAAATGGTTCTCGCCCGAATGGAAACTGTCCTCCAAGTGACTTCCTCCAGTCACACCAGCTGGACAGTGTCGCTGGCTGGGCAATGCAAGGCAATACCCTTTAGATGTGTACAAGAATAGCTTTAGGTACCTTGGGGTGGGGAGGCGAAGGCGAGACTGATCACATACACTATGCCAAGAATAACTGAGATGTGCAAATAGATGGCTCTGCATGTTGGCACAAACATGCTGTGGTTCAGCCAGCCTCACATCAGCCAGAAATCAGTCCCATGGCCTGCACCTGCCAGATAAGACCTTCAACAGAGCGTACTCAACACAATATCTCTGATCGCCTAGGATGTGAAGGTCTCCTTGCAACCAGACTGCAAGTCACCAGTTTCATCTTCTCCCTCTTTCCAGCATTTGGCCTGCATATACTTCCTCTTCTCTGGGACATGGAATGGGATTGGAAGGCTATTTAATGCTTAAAAAATTTGTGCAGCCGTGTTCTACTTAACAGAGAAGTTTTACATGGAAAATGTGTTGTTTTTTCCATTATGTTAACTTCTCACAGTTCTGCCTGCCAGTTGTAGCTCCTTGCTTTCAAGCTACTGATGAGCCTCAGCATCTGGTCTTCTGGGCATCCAGGCCATTTGCAGATTCTTTAAAAGCAAAAGCCATGAAATGATCTTTTTGTAAAATGACTGGATGTCTTCCAGGGTTGGAGTCAATTGGTGAAATGGCCTCTCAATGTATTGCTGACATGATGTTGCAAGAAGAGTAGGTTGAGGGCTTGTCCATTCACTCTAAAGCTACCACAGCCTTCTCCTGTGCTAACCCAAGCAGCAGCGTTCCCCCAGGTACTGGGAAGGGAGTGGAGAAGTCAGTCCTTCTAGTAAATGGCAAGGTGGAAAAACAGTTTTGAATACTGCTGACAGCCTAGCTGCTCTTTAAACCTGTGTTAGAATAAAGTCGCCTGACATGGAAAACAAATCAAACTTTTAACAAGGCAAAACTGCAAGCAAAACCTCTGGATAAAACCCCGATGGCATTTTCCAGCTAGTAACGCTAGAACCTTACATTTTATGGCCAGAAAGAAAAGTATTCAACAGCTGTCTGGGAACTAAGCCAAAGTTTTGTGACAAAGATTGTCACTCCTTCACTATCCAGCCAAGTTTTGCCTGTGGGGCTTTTCAATGGTATTGCTTTCAGTCTTTAGTGACCCTCACACAGGAAAGAGGACACCTTATCCATTGCTGTTAACATCCAGGTAGGCAGGAGAGCCCACAGTGAGAGATTATCTATTGCTAAGCTTCTCCAAATGAAGGCTTAGCATTTCTTCTGGACAGAGTTGAAGGTTTTCCCAAGCAATGCACAGAGCTCTGCACTTTCATCACTGCTGAGGTGTTGTGGGGCATGCCATTTTTTCATACTAATGACAAGTCTGGGAAAGGCACAATATGATACCTAAATGTGACTGTGAAGCAATTTTCATGACTGTGAAGCAGTTTTCATTTCATCATTTGCTGTGGCAGTGTTTCCTGTTCATCCTGGGCCACAGTCACTTCAGGGACACAAGGAACTGGAAACTAGTATGTAGGGAATGGTGACATAACCCTAAGGTTTATCAGGGCCCCCTTCCCATCCCTGTGCAGATCCCTTTTGAGAAAGCCAAGGGAGAAGAGATGGCAGGGCAACACGTGTCTGTGTAACCACCTTCTCGTCATTGCTGGTGCAGTGGCAATGTGCACATGACATAAACCAGTCAAGCCCTTCCTCAATGAAGTGAATGTGCATCAAAATGGGAAGTGAATAGGAATGAATCAAAGCACTTCTCAGTGTATCTATCCCTTGGCCTGGATACGAGTCCATTAATCAAGCTCTTTTATGTTCTTCTTTTTTTCCCTTTTCATCAAGTTAGTCTTGCACAGACATTTTGTCTCTCTCCATTTTCCCCCTTTTAATCACGCTAGTGACAACAGCACTAAGATAAATGTGTTTAGAGACTAGAACTGGGCTGGTATCTCAAATTCCTCTCCACTGCAGACAATTGCATGACTTCAGCCACTGGCCACACAGCAGAAGGCCAAGGGGCTGCCAGCCAGCGACGTCAGGCAGCGTGCAGGCAGAGGCAGCTCCTGCTTCACTTCTGGCACCCAGAGAGCTCAAATGCAGCAAGGGACACAGATGCAGCATGCCTCTGGCAAGAAGAAAACTATGGGGAGCAGGTTGGAGACAGTCTGTGTGGGTGTGTGTCTCCATCCCCCAGTCTATCCAGCTGGGGGGACTCTGGACAGGTTCAGGTGCACGTGGCAAATTTGCACCATACCTGGGTAGCCACAGCCTGGCATGCGTGCACACACATAGTGTGTGTCATACCCTGCCCCGAGGCACTTTAATGTGGAGTAAAGTCTTGCTCCTGGTCCCTGCAGGAGAGCCCTGCCAACTATTTCTGACATCTGAAGTGAAGAAAGGGAAACAAGCTGCCCTCTGAACAGACCGATGGGACAGGCAGCTCAGTGAGCATTGGCAACACAGATTTGTTTCCTCCAGGTTTCAAACTTAGAGATGTCAGAAGGGCAACTCCAGTTGTTTTACAGAGAGTTTCCTTGCAACTCTGGAGCAAGGGGAAATGCTCATCTCTACTCAACTTCATAAATGCTCTGCTGTTGCATGGACTGAGGACGCTGACAGTACTTTGATCTTGCCTTCTGCTTTCCTGAGAAACGTGATCATTTTTTTGGCTTCTGGTTTCATCTGCTGAAGGCCTGGAGTTTGCTGTAAGGTGCTGGGCAGTATGCTGTGGCTGCTGGTTTGCAGTACGTGGGGTCTGCCAGCTCTCCCAGTGCAAGCATCTCAGCACTGGCCACCAGCAGGCCCCAAGGACAGGACCCAGCAGCCCAGGTGGTCTTTTCTTGACCCAATATTGCCTAATTGTCCGAGCTAACAACAGATGTGGGTTTCACTGATTCAGGGTGCCCCAGAGATTTAGCAAGGCAAATCAAGTTGACTATTGCCATCCCTGTTTGGGAAAAAGAAGACAATTTTATAAAGGGCATTGTTTTTCTCCCACAGCTTTCTTTAGAAAAGTCCTCTAAAGCAATTTCACATTTCAAGTAGTTTAGGAACACCCAGAATTCATCTCTGTTTTCAGACTCTTCTGCCCCACTGGAGGAATATGATGAAGGTTGGTTTGCATTGAGCCACACTCAGCTGAGGCAGGGATTTTTGCTGCCTCCAGTAGATTTCCCCTTTTGCTTTCCTACCTATTTCTAAGAAAATCTTCTCAATGAGAGATGATCTTGAGACAATTTTTTGCTTGGCTTTTCCCTGCTGATTTTGTGATCATTCATAGACATGCCAGATGTGTGGACTGGTAGGGTATTTCAACTCCTTAATTTAGTGTGAATTGCCACCTCGGGAGCATGTCACTGTTAGCCAGTCCCCTCACATACCTGACTTTCTGAATCTCTGTCTCTTCCTGGAGCGGAGTCATGACTCTTGGAGTGCCCACTGCTTGGACAGTGGTAGGCCAAATGCACATTTTAACGGGTATCACACAAATGCAGAAGATAAACCATATTAAATAATCAAATGGGTCACTCTGTACTCTTTCCAATACTAGATCTAATGCTGAATGTGGTGTGTGAAAATATGAAAAAAACACAGAGAGCAGAAACCAAAAGCTCCCTGCAGATGTATGCTAATAAAAAGGCCAAATCTGAGATGCAGCTTTGCACATCCCTCTCCCTCAACTTCTGTTACAAGCTTTTGAATAATAACAGAAACACCTGTGGTTTTCCCTGATAAACTTCAGCTTGTCCTAAGGATTTATAGTCACAGACTGCGTTGTAGAGGCACAGAACAGAACACAATTAAATGAGGTATTATGAAAGAAATTTTTTTCTACTCTGTTGTTTCCCCACAGGAAAGCCATTGCAAATGGGGAATAAAGAAAAGCTGAAACTTTGTGCAAATAGGTGAAGAAATAAATCTAAAGGAAACAGGTGCCTGGAGTCAAAGAGCTACAGGGCTGCGTGGCTTTTCATAGATCTTCTACACACCAATGTGCAGAATCATCAGCTCCACCCACGAGGGCAGCTAAAATTGTTTACAAGCCATTTCGGAACTACGGAACACAGAGCTCTCACGCAGAAAAGGTCAGATCCCAGCACGAAAATCCTTGATAGCACACTGTGATCAAAGTGCGTATCTATATAAAAATGTGCATAATTCCAAGTTGTTGTACATGTCAACAAATTATAGACACCCTGCTGATAATGTCTTTCCGGTGCCCCTGTAACAACATGTGATTTGTAATTCGAAAGAGCACTGTCATTTCCAATCCAATCTCCTCCAAGTTTTCTTTTCATATCCAAAGCATAAAGTGAGAAGGATTTAAATCTGGGAAAGCTGAGTTTCTTTTGGTTTGTGTACTTAACTTTCTCATCTTTGCTTTAAAGACCCAAATCCTAACTGCTTTGCAAATAGAGTTTCTTGCATCATTAAAACAAGTGGGACCCATAACTTAGTGAACTAAATGATGCTGTTCCTAATATGAATGCCATAAAAAATGAGAGGTGATGACCAATCTTCAAAAGTGCTTAAGTAAGTGACTCAGTGACATCAGCTTCACAGGAAAAAGCTTTAAGTCACTGCTGACAAATGTTTCTCATGGTAGAAAACATTTGTGATGGGTACGACCATGATGTAAGTTTGAGCGAGAGGTTTCCTTGCTCTGCATTTAAAAGTAAAGGACAGATATAAGTAATATATGGCACAAACCCAGCAGCTTGTGCATAATATTCTAGGAGTAGCTGCTTGATTTGTCAATGGCTTTGAGTACTAACCAGGTTAGGAAGAGGTTAAGCCACAGATGTTTGGAGAAAAGAACTGAAACTGCAGTCTGCTTCGTAGGCCTGATCTGCACACTAAGGTCCTCCATTTAGACTAAATGGGACCAAGACTGTAGTTCTCAGCTTAGTCTCTAACATTGGTTTAAACCTGGCTTGTGTCAGTTTGAGTCCAGTAAAATTCCTGGGAGCCATGTAAGAAAATATCCATGCAAACACTATGTGGATTTAACTAAACTTTACTATCATTGGCCTGTCTTACAACAGTTTTTTTGCAGTCAGCTGACAGCTCTGCAAATCAGACATCTATAGAATATGGGCATGGACTTAGTGAGAAGGCACCATATTTTGTCAAGGATGACTCTTCCCTCAAGATTCACCAAATATTAACAAAAATCCCAGCTTGTCATTACTGTCCTATTTTCTGCATTACTTCCTTGGCACTGGCATGTATTTTACAGTTATGTCAGCACCCTGTTTTGAGATCAGGTGAGCTTTCAGAAAGATCCAGCCTGGCCAATGAAAGGCCCTAAATAATACAGTGCTTTGAAAGGGGAATGAACAGTTCAGGGTAGTGGAGTTTAGTGCAGGTGAGCTGGTCAAAAGAGCAGTCCTAGCAGTAAAGAACTTGTCTACTGTGTTTTGTGTCCTGTAATTACAACACTTCCCAGGAACTGCAGGCTTCAATGTAAGGTCCCCAGGGACTTTTGCACAGAAAGGACCGATTTTTGCATACTGGCCTCTGCTTTTGGGGAAAAGGCTGATGGGACCGAGGTGGAGTATGTTTGCCCCACAACCTATGGGGAAAGGGGAAACACCTCAGCTAGCTTCACCTCAGCTGAGCCAGGCATTTGCAAAGCAGTCAATGGGGAACTTCGTGCTGCAATGGCTGTACTATATCTGGTACTCAGGTCACCATGTTCAAGGCAAGCTTATGTATCTCTGCACCATGCTGTGCTCCATGTAGATGTTCCCCTGGAAGTCTAATTTCCTGACTTAGGAGAACAAAAATGGAAGCCAGACTAAAACTTTTTTGAAATTTACTCCCTGTCTATATTTAGTTCTGCATTAGCTTTGCAGTTGCAAAACTCAGTTGAAACTTCAATTACACCCCACCATCCCCCCCAAGAAAAAGAAACCAAACTAGAACTTTAAACTATCCTTTGAAATTTCTGTCTCTTCAAGGCTTTGGCAGAGCTAGGTCTTGCTTGTGAAATATAGCAATCTCCCAGTGGGGGGCAGCTCACTTGTTACTACCTTCTCCTCTACAACTGTGGAAGGTTTAAAAGGATCAGGATAGTCCAATCAATATCAAGAATATTTTGTTATTTTTCCAGTGTTAATTTCCTGTTCTCCTTTCATGTGAAAATCTACCTGGACAAAGCACAGTGTGTGATTGGCCTGGTGTGCCTTTCCACATTTTTGTAAAATATGATCAGACCAGAAGTTATTCAGGGAGGATTAATACCAACCAAAAAGTAAGGTTTACTGTGGAGAGCATCCAACAGAAATTTCCTTTTTCTCACCGCAGTTTTATATGGGATTAAAATCATATTCATCAGTACTTTTGTAGATGTTTTTCACTGACATTGCAACTGATGTTTTCTCACACTATTTTAAACAGCTTGATCGATTACCAAGCACAATAAGTTCCCTGTAATTCCATCTGTGTTATAAGGAGGAAGGTGTTTTACCAAGGTTTGGAAATTTCTGTTTACCACAGCCCTCCCAACTTTTGGAGCCACAGTGGTTCATTTTCTTCTTCCCTGGCAGGTCTCCTAGTCATAACCAAAGTTCCTTTACTCATGGCCCTGTTCATGCATGTGAGGACTAACACTGCTTGTACAGATTTGTGAAAAACCAAGGTTTGGAAAGGAATGAGAGAAGAGAGCTGCTCTTCCTAAGGCTGTAGTAGTTTGTGTCCTGCACAGCCCTTCTGCACCAGGCAGTTGACACGCGAGGAGGCTTCCCTGCCTGGGCAGCACTATTCTCTGCAGACCATCCCTTCAGCATGGGCACTAGCGCATTACTCGTGCTGAACAAGAATGCCAGAACTGATCCTCTAACGGGTGCAAAGCTGAGCATGTACCTGTTTTGCGAGGGCTGGAGCACAGTAGCTAACTTTGAATCCTGACTGGTGATTGGATGCTATATAATGGAGTGAACAGCAAATACATCCCCACCGTGTAACACTGGCCCTCTTGCCCCTCGACTCTGACTCTCATCCATGCATCTAGCACCCCTGAGCTCTCGTGGGCATTTGCACTTGCACCCTAGTCTCTAACACCCTGTGCAGGGTCTAACCAGTCCAGCCTGCCATTTTTTTACACTGTCTCCCAAATCCACTCATGGCTGATCACCATAGAGCTGCTCCATACTTGACAGCAAAGAAAACAACCCATAGACAAAGGGTTTTACCTTATCCAAGTCACAAACCACAAGCCACACTGCACTCAGCATGCTCTGCCTTCCCCCAGGTAAAAAGTGGTGCCAAAGGGTGAATGATACTATTGGGGTCCAGGATTTCCTTCTCTTACTCTGATCCCTTATTGCACAGGTAATTCCCATACCAGTGACATAGTTTTAAGGATATGGTGTGTGAGGACAGATGGTGGTATTGAGGCATCAAGGTAGTCTTGATTGTCTTCTGGAAACTCTGTCAAGAGACTCCTGTCTTATTTCTGGGTCAGATGCCCAAAGTTGGATGAACATCCTCCACATGTCCCTTGCCCAAGAAATCCTGGGTTCCCCTCCTGCAATATTCCTGTGTGATTCCTCTGCCAGGTGCTGTTGGCTGTAGCTAAGGCCTGGCTCAAATCTGTCTTTAAATTAAGCTGTGACTTTAAGTCCTGACCTAACATTCATGGCCTCACTATATACAATCCCAGCATGTTCTTTCTAGGCATTAAGTTCCCACAAGAGCTAAATCCTGGCATGAAAGGACTTTGCAATGTGGAAAAGAGAGCATGGACTCACCTAGTAAAATGAAGCATCAGTCTTAATGAATAACAGCTTAAACAGGCTTCCAGAGTAACTTTGAGAGTTTATTCTCCATATACTGGACTGAATGTACAGAAATCCGCATCAATTGCCACCACACCCCCTCCTACTGCCATATCCACAGCAATTCCTGTTCCTAGTTCTGTGCCAACAGGTAAAACACAGTTGCTGTATCATCTCTTCCAGACCTTGGGAAACACTTGCTGGTCCTTGATGTTTGAATAAAATAGCAAGGAGAAGAAAATGTAATGGTAACCGGGATTAGCCACCAAATTCATGAGTGGTTTATTGTTTTCTGGTATTACACATACAAATACGACCTCAAGCAGTTGACTGGTGGTTGTAAACCAGAAGAATGGGAAGATGTTCAGGGAAGTTACAAGAGCTGTGCAACAGCAATGAAGAAGGTTGTCATGATTAGGTGTGGTCATAAACAGCCCAGGACTGAACAGAACCCTTCTCTACTAACTAAAATCACCTTCTCTGGGAGAAGTGGTTTTGGCTTTCACTTCTTTTCAGCTGCTTCTGGAGATACTTTCCACCTCCGTGGTCTCACAGCCTTCTGTTACTTTGGTCAGTTTTCCAAACAACACTTCTCATATGAAAATAAGATGTATTTTTGATCTATAAATATGAATCTTGAGAGGCATGGAGCAAAAAACCAGCCTGATAATGTACCATAAACACAGATGTGTATGAGTTCAGACAGCATGGAAGTGACCAAAGACAGATGCAAACCAGGCCTGGCTCCTGGTCTGGCCTAGGGAACCACACTGGATCCAGCACTTGGCATCCAAAGTACTGTGTGTCTTCAAACCAGGATACTGGCCAGCAGGCTGCAAGCTGAGGTCAGACCAGTCTTGCTACGAGCTGCTTTGACACCACCATGCGTTGTTATGGCCCTGTGCCCCATGCTGACATCCTGCTATCCAGCAAAACTGGGTTCTCCATAAAACTGAATGGGGAAGGGTTAAAAGGGGATTCATGATCCGTTGTGTCCTTCCTGTTCCCATTGCTGGCCTGGCTTGATCTAAAATGGGTCAAAACAAGGCAGCCTGCAGACTGCTGTCATTTACCTGTGTTTCCTAGTAGCCCATCAGGCTATTCTGCAAGCTCATGTTGGGGCACAGGCACACCATAGCTCTGTACTCTCTCCCCCCCCCACAGCCCACACCGTTTTTACCCTCTCTAGAACTCACAAGTTTGTAGCTGCAGCTTTGGATCCTGAGTGAGGCAGGAATAAGCTCTGTGTGGCTTTAGGACAGCTACTGTTCCTCTATTCTCCTGCGCCTCTGAAAGTCAGAGGCAAACCCTGACCCCCTGCCCTGGCTGCTCTTGCTTTGCGTTCCCCTTTCTGCCCTGTAAAGGCAGGGGACAAGGTGGAGAGCAGCACAGAACGATGTCTTGGCTGTAAAACTGGGCTGGAGATGACCATCTGATTCCCAGCGCACAAGGGGACAGGATTTATCTTCCCCATTCGGAGGCAGACCCAGAGCAGAGGGGTTGTCCTCTCCGTGGGGGCAGCCAACGAGGCCTCTTATGAGCAATGGAGGCATCTCGCTGGCACAGGTTCATCTCCGTCCTGGTCACCAGCTCCTCACCCCCCCGGGCACTCAGCAGGGGTGCGTCACTGCTGCTGTCCCTGGGGCCAGGCCACGTCGTGCTCAGCGTCCGACCAAAATCCCGAGCCCTGTGCTTCAAGCACGGTCAGTGTTTGGTTTTTTGATAGCCTTTGTTTCTTTTTAATCCAAATACCACAGGGTTAGTGAAGTATCGACTTACTGAGCGCACAGGGGCCGCTGCTATAAAAACAACCTGATCCTGCCTAGTCTCTGCAGGGCCGTTGTCAAAATGTTTGATGCGACATTGTGAAACATCCCAGACCGACCGGCCTGCACGTCTGCTTGGCGTCCAGCGGGGCTGTGCCCCGAGCCCTGCCCCGCTCCGTGCCCCGCTCATCAGGCGGACGCGGACCCCGGGAGGGTGCAATCCTGCCCGCCACCCTCCCTGGCCAGGGCCAGACCCTCGGGCTTTGCCTCTGCCCTGCCTCCCTGTGCCTCCCTGCCTCAGGACCTCCACCGAGCTGCAGGGCGAGGCTGTCACGTCTCTACACCCACCCTGGCCCTACAAGGCCTGTGCGCCTTTCTCATCCAGACCGAAATCTGACAACCTGTCTGTCGTTACGTGATGCACACCATTACGTTGCCTATTAGCGGCTTACTGTCTGCAATCACTGTTAAGGCACGGCTGCCATGTGCTATGCCACGTGCTCTATGCAGCCTACCTGCCTCCTGCCCATGCAGGAACCGATCCAAAAGCCCCTGTGGCATCAACATGGACGTCAGGGAATTTTTGAACCTTCTTTGAGTCTTCCTTGTGTCTCTCTTGCATTTTTTGCTGACTGTATGTTGTGTCCCCCTCCAGCCACGCTGCATTCCCCTGCCTCGCCATTAACGGGCAACTCTGCTGCCTCTCTCTTGATGTTTCTGCTTGATGCTATACACCTCTGGTAATCTACCAGTCTCTACAGTTCTGTGGCAAAGAAATGGCAGGAGCAACAGGGGCAACGTTTCCTGGAAAAAAAGAGGCCTTTTTCCTTGTAGAATAAGTAATAGTCCAAAATAACTCAGTGAGAAAGACACTCACTGATCAACCCACAGACAAAAGTTCCTATGGCTGCACCAACTTCAGCATGGTCAGGCCAGTTTAACACAGGTGAAGAAAATGAGTCCCCATAACCAATTGATCTGAGGCCCAAGGTGGATCTGGCTTTCAGACTCCCCATCCATACAGTATATAGTGCATAAAGGGTCAGGTATCCCCGGAATGGATCCCAAACTGCCAGTAAGTCAAGCAAGGCATCCTCCAAGGGCAGTACTTTCAATGTTCAGTTTCCAGTTCTAGACAGCCTCCTACCACTGATCTACGTATCAGATCTTTCCTATGTGTAGGATCTTCTGCTTTGAAAGACCAAGGCTGACTCTTAAACCAAAAAAAGCAAGAACAACTGGTTGAACTTCTGTATGCGTATATGAAAGACTTACTGAATAAGATGAAAAGCAAGAAGAGACAGGAGCAACTGGATAAACAAAGTGTATAAACGTTTAGAGGAATACACAGACAAAATAGGAGCTCAGGGCCAAATCACAAGATCAGAGAAGAAACTCAGATATTTCTGCAAAGAAAGATAAGCATAATAAAAAATGTCTTGAGCAAAAAGTAAATGAGAGAAAGAATATTTTGAAAAGCTATAAAACATACAGAATATCCCCCGATGCATCATAAGTCTATGTATTTAACAACTATAAATGATCATCAGGAGCAGTCTATCCACTGCAGGGAAAGGGAGCAAGCTCAGCTATTCTTTTCATGCAAAAAATGTGCTGGCCTTTCCCCTGTAGATCTTGTTTCTAAGCATCTGAAGTAGTCTGTTTAGGACAGTTGCTTCTCAGTGGCCATGTCAAGAGAATGTGAAAGTGTGTGATATTATTTCCACTTACCACCAGCAGCAACTGGCAAATGCCTGGCTTCACTTTTGCTGTCTAGGTGGGAGCCAGGTTTACCCTCCACCTCTGTGCATCAGACTATATGGTTAAGGCAGACCAGTTACACTGGGCATCTGGAGGAGCAAGGTGGCTAGCTCTCCTCCCCTCCTTCCAGCTTGTGTAAGATGATACTCACAGCTGGGTCAGGCTTCAGGACAACTTCAGTGTGAGACAAATTTATGAGAGCAGGTTTGAATGCATGCTGTGCTTCTGGCTTCTCACCACATTCTCCTGGATGTTGAAATATTTATGGGGAAAACAGCCTTATGAGTTGAAAGAGATAATGAGCTACAAAACTACTGATTGCCATAAGGACTCATCCTCCTTTGGCAGACTTGAGTTTCTCCCATTAACTTGCAGAGATAGGCTTAGTCTTTCTGGCATGAAAATAACTGCAGTCCAAGATTTCACTTGTTTGATGAAATGGGAATAAACATCTCTGAGCCAGTAGCTCCTGACAAGATTCATTCTGTCTTTATTGTCCTTTCCAGGTCAGAAGGGTGGGGTATTGTCATAAAGATTGGGTGGGCTCTCCTTAAATGTTCATGCTTGCTTTCCAAGTCACAAAACTTTCCAAACTTTACATGCTATCCCCTCAATTTTTAATTTTTTAATATTTTTTTCCTGGTGGCAGTAAAATATTCATTTGATTGATAGCTGAACTCAGACTCCATCAAAGTTCAAGCCATAAATTCTCTGTGGCAGCCAAAACCACTGAGTAAGGGAGCCCAGCTTAGAAGGATTTAGGGGAGAGATGTTCTGGGAACTCAGATTTGGGATGCCTGGAAGGTACTGGGAATGTGATGCAACTCAGCTGAGGGCTTTCAACCTGTCATGAATTGTTCTTCAGAGGAGGTGAGCTGGAGAATCATTGTTTCTGATGGGCAGGTGGATAAAACTGAGGAAATTGTTTTAAGTATCAGTCTGAGATGCAATCCTAAAGCTAAGGAATCCTATCCTAGGATCAGTTCAGAAAGTCTTTCATATCATTAAAATCCATCAGGTGGCTACTTTTCCCCAAGAACCGAGAACCTTTCCATGGCAGCTCCACGTGGTCCTGCAGGCCGCTGGACCATCCCTCGCCAATTTTTCTCTTAAATTATACAGTGACAGGCAGTGTGAGCAGAGAGCAGAGAAGCTCCCATGTCTACACTGACTGAATATGTGGGTCATGGCTGAAAGGAACAGGAGGCAACATCTGTCTTATAAAAAGGCTTGATGTGGTCAGGAGCAAACTGGAACAAAATGGGACTGTTGAGGACCATAAGTACCTCCAGCTGTCACTGCTGACACACAGCCACTGGAAGGAAGACAAGTACATATGGCTTTAGGTCAAAATCTCACTCACACGTACCTTCTGCATGGAGTGGGAGACAGCTTGGGTAGCGGGTGTGGGTCCTTTCAGGGCTGGCCCCTGCGGAAGCAGCCAGCACCAGCTTGACCACCGGAGCCATGCCATGGGCAAACCTCTGCCAATCCCTGCCTCTAGCCATCCCCATGCCTTGTTGAGGAGCTGCTGCTGGACAAAGCTCTCACGCCCATGTATGTCCCAGTACAAAGAGAAAAGTTGGGGGATAGTTGGAATATTTGGACACTCCAGCATCCCAAGGATTTGCTTTCTAACATTTGAAATGGCATTTCCTTTTGAAAGGTTTGGTAAGTTATTTGAGAAGAAAAAACATTTGGAAACATTTTTAAAAGGTCAAAATCAAAACAAACATTTGGAAAATAGAGAATCCGCTCACCCAGTCTGAAATGTTCATTTCCTTTGGATTTGCTGTGCATAATTTTTTTTTTCCAGGGCTTCAACATTTCTTCTTTTCTGGTCAGAAAAGAACGTCAGATCCTGACAGTCCTTGTGGGGCTGGAGGAGCCTCTCCCACTCAGCCCTTCTGTGCATGCATCATTCATATGAGAAATGGGCCCTTGGACCGTAAACCAGTTGAGCAATTTGCTTCCAAAAGGAAACCACCACCAGAGTAGAAAAAGATGTCAAGAACAAAAGTTATTGTTTAATGTGATAAAGAAAATCAGTGTTGAAAACAGCTTCCACTGTATCCCATTTCCTACAGCTTTGTCATTCAAAAACAAAGACTCTACTCTCTCTCCTCTGCAGGCTTGACCTAAAGCTTATCTTTCTCCTAGTTATGTGTCACTTGAATTCTACCAATTTTACACTCCCTGCAGTTTCTCTGACTTTGCTTGTCAGGTCCACAGGGCAGGGATACATTTGTTAGCCACTTTCCAAAGCACAGCGGGCTAGTGCTCCCTGATGCAGGCACTATACCAGTACAGATAATAAACAAAAAGGAATGTGCCAAGCCATACAAGAATTAGAACTTTGAAGTTTTCTCTTTCTGTTTTTCTCATTGCAATTTTAATATAGTTATTTAGAAGTCAATATATTTCACCCTTGCTGCTCACTAAATATTCTCAGATCAACAGAGATGTAGAGCTGCTGAACACGCTTAAAGCAAGAAGGAGAAATTGTTTGCCAAACAGATGTAGAACATTATTACTAATTTCTTGTTTTTCATCATTCCTCTCCAGTCAAGAAAAAAAATCAAATAATTGAAGTCTGAAACTGGTAACAAACCTTACAGCATCTGGATTCTGAAATAAAAGAGAAACCCTGTGTCTGCAGTCATCCGGCAATTTGTCCTTCAGCCTTAACGTGTTTGTTGTCCTTGGCGTTATTTTTAAAACATCTCTATCTCAAAAGTTATCTTCTGACAAGTGGGGATTTCTAAGGTATTGGTGGTGCCCTCTCTCTGACCCCGTGAAGGCAACAGCCTGAGACAGCTGGGATGTCTCTGGGTTGCACTCACTGGGTTATCAGTGAGTACAGGCTCACTTACCCTGCATTTATTCTCACCCTGCATCTGATATCCTAAATGCAATGAAGCCATGACAAATGCTTTGCTCCGACTATAAGTGCAGGTTTCTGAATTCCCAGTGATGCTCCCTGCACACTAGTGGTGCTGCCAGGCAGAACTTTGGCTTCTCAGACCCCTTGTCCTCTTATTTCTGCTAATATTGTGAGACCTTCTGAATCCGTGGCACATGGTAAGGCTTCAGAGCTGCACCAAACACCCAGCGTCCCTCCCCAGAGGCAGGTATCCTGTGTCCCCGACCCTGACAGTTCAAAGGGCCCCACAAGTTATTGGCTTTGCTTAGAATGCATGAACTCTTCTAAAATAATAAACATGAGTGTCTTTCTGTGTGGCCAGCCTCTGGCACCCCAAGCCATTCACTTTGAATCACCAAGTTCTGATCCCCAAGCACGGAGGCTATGACCTTACCTGATTCTGAGGTGACAACTAACGTTAAAAATGGACTGAAGCGAAGCCAGCTGCAGCCTGTGCAGTGATCCGGCAGCAGCTGCTGAGTGGGGCCATGCCCAGGTTAGCTCCCAATTCCTGAGGCTGCACCCTGGGCCTTTCCCCAGCTGTGGAAAGGGGCTGAGGGCAAGGTACACGACATCCACCCAGCTGGGCAGGTGTCAGCAGCTGTGCTACAGATGCTGGAGACCCCCTGTCTAGGGGAATGCCATGACCACCACCACACCAGTTGAACACTGAGAGGCTCTTCATGTTTATGTGAAAAAATCCTTTGGAAGTATTGACTTCTTTCCAATGAAGTGTTTCAAACATTTGGGGTGGGGGGAAAGAGGGGAATGCTTTTATTTGTTCTAAAATAAATATCAGATCGATGGATTTCTTCAACACTGACTAGCATGCATTTCTTGCCCGTTTCAGGTTTGAAGTGTATTGAAAACTTTGTGGCTGCACATTGATCCCTCACAGTGATGCTAAAGGCGAGCAGCACTCCGGGATGAAACCTTGTCCAGCCAAAAATGATGGGAAGTCTCCTATGAACTTCAGTAAGGGCAAGATTTTACCCTTAATTTTTGTGGTCAAAGTATTTCCATGAGCTTTAGTTCTTCTCCAGCATATGATCCCCAGCTAGGGTGGATCAGGCCACCACAGGGGAAATTCAGATAAGTAGCCCTGAGATCTCAAATTGGGGCAGAAATACCCTCAAATGCCATGCACTTGCACAGGGATGCTACAAGGGGATTTGAAAGCAGCAGAGCAATGATGAGCCGGAGGAGGCTGTCAGGAGTGGAAGTGGTTCTGGAGGAGGTCAGAGGAAGGCAAGGTGAAGACTTTTCTCCAACGGCATAAAAGTGCAGCGTGAAACTGGGTGAAAGTTCAGGGCTGTGCTGCCTTTATCCAAACCAGATTTCCTAGCTTCACTCTCTGTGTGCAGGATTATTTTTTAGTTATTATTTCCTAGCTTTCCTGTTGTTGTATGTAGTAACTCAAGGAATGTTTAGCTGTTGTCAAAACTCTGCACTTTTCATAACCGAGGTGGATTTTGGAGGAGTCCATGGCTTCATCTACACCAGCAAGCAGTGCAGCACAGTTGAGGCAGATCTGTGGAGTAGGTCAGTGCTGAGGACCCACCTCACACTACTCGGTGCTCTGGGGTTTTCTTCAGCCCAGCTCCAGCCTGGTTCAGGTGCCCATGAGGAGGTGGCACATGCTACAGCCACTCCCAGGGACCACCGGTTTCACCTGGCAGGAGCCCAGTTTGAGCTCTCTGAGGCCAGTCTGCAGGACAAATGCTTGCAGGTTGTGAATGGGGAAGGCAGATACTCACTTCAAAAGCATGCTTCTGCTCCAGCCACGTGCTGGTCCCACCACAGCCCCAGGTAGCTGTAATGCAGGGACAGCAGAATAGCTCCCCTCTTGGCCCCCACCAGAGCAGACTGAACCACAGTGCTCCCAGCTCAGCAATGCCCTTTCGGAAGTGCTGGTGTAGCACCAGGTGGGAAATGAGCCTGCAAGGCCAGATGTGGCTGTCAAGACATTAACTATAGGCAGCTCTAACTATTTTTCCCACAAGCCACAGCAAACCATGCTGATCCAACCTATCCAGAGCACCTGGGGATACAGAAATGAGTGTGTAGAAAGCGGTTAACAAGGAGTTAAACACTAAGCTGGCATTCTTAAGAAAGGGAGAGGGAGAAAGCTCCTTTCCAGTCACACCTCTCTAACTGCTGCTAATGAGCTGGGCTGAAATGCATGAGCTCAGCTTGCGCTCAGGTGCTGACAGCTACCTGTTGGGATGTGAGTAACACCTGCTGGGCTGCTTGCAGTCCATCCAGCCTGTAAAAACATAAATCACTTAATCTCTGGACTGTGCTTGAAGGGAGGTACTAGTTCAGGCTCATTTTAATTGACTATTCCTGCTTGGAGGAGCAGGCAGTGAAGACGGAAAGCACTGAACCCCCCTCCTGTCCGTGATCGTTGACCCACTTCTAGCCCTACAAGGGTGGCAGATGCAGTTAGCATAGTGCAACACCGAGCTGCTCTGCAAGAGCACAGTGCTGCCGAGATGCAGCACTGTCAGCTCTTAAGGGCAGATTTGCCCTCTTTGAGGGCAATTCTTGCAGTCCTTGGTGTTTTGCTTGCCCTGTAACTTCTGAAATGAAGGTAGCAGAAGTGTACCAGAGGTTTTCTTTTTCTTGAGCCCAGCTTTTGCGATCTCAGAGGAAACCTTGTGAGAGTAAAATGCTCCAACTCAAGAATGGAAATGAAGAGAACTCTAAATTTGCTGTTTAAAAAAATGCTTACTTGATACAACCGTCTTTGGGGTGAGAAGTACAATGTCACACTTGGTGATTTTGTGTGAGTTGCAGTAATTAAACAGCAAGCTTTAAGGCTAAGGGCTAGCTAAACTCTTCTCTCTTTCCAACCTCTCTTCTAAATTAAGTCAGTATCTCCCATGTGCTTGTTGCCTCCTTGTCCAGGAATCGATTCTCATCCCTGACAAGAGTTCAAAATATTCATCTTGAATAACCCAAAAACTTTTCCTGGATCCATGAAGATATAACTCCTGGGTTTAAGTGGGAAATTTCTTGAATGCAAACCGAATATTTCATGATCTGATCCTGCAAATGCCCATGAGTCAATAAATCTATGGAAGCTGTTCATGCACATAAGTGTTTGCAGAACTGGGTCCCCAAAAAGGATCTTTTTAGCAATGATCAGCAAAATCCCTAATGGTTAGGGGTCCAGTGCAGAGATTTGCATGCTTGTTATACTTATGTAAACCTTCTGGATCGGCAACATTTGGCTGCAAATACAAGGAGTAAGACAGCGGAAAGAATTGTAGCACTTCTACTATTAGTCAGACCCCTGAAGAGCAGAGAGCATCATGGGGAAGAAAAAACACTGGAAATGAAATTAACCAAACTTTGCTGAAATGGCAATAAAGGCTTGTTGCAGATGGAAAGAATATGATACATTACCAGAAACAGCTAACCTTTCCAGGTCCAGTTCAGTCAACCCTTCAGCGGATTTGAAATTTGAATCTTCTTGTTTTCTGAAATGCATCGTGTCACCACTCCAGTCCCCTGATCACAGTAATGCTGCTGTCAGTGTCCTGCTGGCTGGTGGCATCTGTCCTCCCAGGCCTCCAGGATGCTGTGGGCAGCTGACCTTGAGCCAGTGAGGATGTTTCACAGGCAGTACCATGACCATAAGTGCCAAGTGTGTGAAGAAGGAATCACAGATCTACAGGCAGCTCAGCTTGATGAAGGAATACAAACATTTTCCTTTGGCTCTTACTGACTTCATAAAGCCAGCATTTCACCACATGTCTGAATTTCCATATCAGTTTCATGTTTTGCAATAGCAGATACAGCTCCAGTATGACCAGGGACACTGTACAGTCATGCATCTGGGGACATGACCCACTTGCAAGGCAGCACAGGGGCCCCACAAGGCAGTGCTTTCGAGGAAAGCTAGAGGGGTGGTACAGGTCTCTTAAGCCCCAACAGAGACATGGCTGGTCTTGTGTGCATTAGTCATATGGGTGTAGGAAAATGGATCAGCAGTTAAAGATTCAGGCTGAGAGCACTGCAGACTTTGGTCTGGTGCTAGGTGGGAGGAGGTGCCTGCCCAGCAAGGTCTTAGTGTATGGCTGGGAGTTGGATTTAGCTGCATGGATCAGATAAATAGCAGTTGTCTCTACTTTCGTCCCTTGAAGTTTTAGTAGTTAGCAGTTTAAAAATTCATTGAGTTTTGTGGTTCAATGTATTTTAGTTATTTTTAAAATTGTTTTCTGCATCCCTACGTTTCTTTCCTCCTCAGCTCATGATGGGAGGCAGAGGTGAAGTACTGAGGTTGAAAGCTATTTAGTCTGGTCCAAGTTCTGCTCTCGGGTCCACCAGGATAAAATTAGTGACTCATTTAAGTATGAGCAAAGTTGGGACTGTTCTCTCTGCCCTTCCTGTCCAAAGGCAGCAGAGAAGGCCAGCAGCTCCCTGGGCTGCATGAGGAGGAGCACAGCCAGCAGATCAAGGGAAGTGACTGCTCCTTCTACTCAGCACTCACTAGACCACATCCAGAATACTGCATCCATTTTTGGATGCCTCAGTACTAGGAAGACGTCAATAAACTGGAGAAATTTCAGCAAAGGGCCACAAGTATGGTCAGGAATGAAACACTTGCCTTGTGAGGAGAGGCTGAGAGAGCTTGGCCTGCTGAACCTGGAGAAGAGACAATTTCGGTGAGACCTGACAGCAACAGCCCCTGGTACCTATGGGGAGGGCACCGTCCATCGAGGATGGAGCCAGGTTTTTCACAGTGGTGCACAGTGGGAGGATAAGACAATGGGCGTAACCTGAAATAAAAGAGGTTCGGTTTGGATATAAGGAGAAGCTTTTTCATCCTGAGGAGGGTCTGGGAGGTGAACAGGTTGCCCACAGATGCTGTGCAGTCCAAAGCAGGTTGAGGACAGAGCTCGTTGCGTCAATGGACCAACAGACCGACAGACTGACAGACACGCATACTGCTAAAGGCTTGGACACAGGTGGAGTCCTTCACTCCATGTCTGTGCAGTGCCTGTACGCTGAGGCAATACCCATCTCAGGCACAGCAGCAAAACCTTTATTAGCACTGCTTTTGTTATTACTATTTTTTGGGGGGTGGTCATTCTGAATTAGGCTGGGTAATTAATTATGATTATGAAAAGCCAGCTGCTTCCTCTGTTCCTCTAATGAGCTGAGTAAATAAGCAAACACTGTCCAGCTCTGTGTCTACACCAATTTCATGTCTGTGCAACTTCACTTAAGCTTCAGTGGAAAGGGAAAGGAAGGTACCACGAGCCATTTGCATCTGATCATGTGCCCAGAGTTGACGTATGGCACATACATACATCACACATTTCTCATCTGGAGCTTGCATGATACATGCCTTCTCTCTCCATGGGAACAAAGTCTTCTGACACAGACCTGAGTGCAGAGTAACACAAGCTTTGGGCCAGCAAATAGTTACAGAGTAAATAAAATGTTGCCTTCTGTTCACAAAAGGGGTTTTTGCCCCTATTAATTCAATATAATTACATATCAGAAAATACTTTATAGCCTAAGCTTTTAAAATTAGCCTGGCCCATATGATGCTGGCAAGTAGGGATAATACTGTTCACTAGGGGAACTACGACAGCAGAGTCTTCTGATCTAATTTGTGAAGGAGGACATGGGTGACCAGGTTGGCCAGGGAACAGCCATGACCTGTGATGTCATTCTTATGGTCCCCAGCCATCTGTCTTCCCTCCCTGCTCATGTTATTATATTACTAGATATTGTTAAGGGACCTGGCCTGCCAAAATGATTGGGCCTATTCAGCTCTCAGCAAGGAATATGTTGCCCACCCCTGCTCTGAAGGAAACATCACATTTCAAAAGTTTTCAGATAGCTCAGCATTTCCTTGCCAGCAGATGCTGAACTCCAATCATGTCTTTGGTAACCAGTGGATTCATAGTAAGACTTAATAGAGATGGGGGTGCTGGGGCTCTGCTGGTGGTCGCTGCACTCCATGAAGCTCTAAAGGGTTTGTTATAGTACCTCAAAGTGCCAAACAGGATATTTAATGTGGGTCTACATTTCAATGGCATTCTAGTTTCTGCATTGTATTTATGAAGTGGAGAATGAGCTACAGTTGTAGAAACTGCTTACTTCAGAAAACTTACCTGTGGCTTCTAGGAGGCAAGGGAGACCTGGACCTGGAATAGGATGTCTCAGTCACAAAGGGAAGTGATTGGGCTTGAAAAGCGTGGTGTTAGAGCTGTCCCATACCAGTCTATGTTGTACTGGCAGTACAGAGCAGGCACAAACTCATACTGGCCAGCCATGGTCTGGATGCAACATGTAATTACCTGCCTCAGAAATGTTCTGGCTCTGTTAGGTCTTTCCACTCTTGGTCCTTTCTTCTACTTCATATATTTGAGAAAACTCTTTAAAACATGGCTGAGGGAGCAGTGCTCTGGCAATGGCATTAGCAGGAGCTGTGTATTTTGGAATGCCTTCTCAGCACAGGCCAAACAGTGAAACCGCTGAAACCTCAAACCGAGCTGATGACTTTTCATTTCTTCAGGGATTTCTGTCCCTGTCCCCAGTATCCTGGAAATGGCAGGGCTTAGGAATGTAACATTTTTTTTCAGAGTAAGATTTCCAGGGACTTTTGCAGTGTTCTTTAGAAAAAAAATTATCCTGACACTTCAGTGCTTTGAAAACTTCATTGGTGGGACTGGGGGGAAAGAGCAAATATTGGCATATGAATAATGTGTGGATTACAAAAAGGGTAAATAAAAATTGGGTTAAGTATTTTTTCTTATCTCCAGCTCACTGTACTTTTGTCCTCTTTCCAGCTCAGCAGAACTTTTAGCCAGCTCACATGTTTCCTCAGAGACCCATAAAAGCTCTACAGCCCAGAGCAAGCCCCATAAAATAAGTAAAACCTCCCAGTGTGAAGTTCTGCCTCCCTCCCACTCAGCAATTAACTCTTCTTCCTCCCACTTACATACAAGTCGGCTTCCCACACACTGAATGCCAAGTTTTCTGCTACTCTTCTTTCACACCAACCTTAGGAGAAGGGGAAAGAATTTTTAACCATCCTGTCTTTGGGCTCTGCCAGGTTCTTCTCATCTCCAGGTCTCTCCTGGACAGCTGCAGTCTGCTATGGGTCTGTCTCAATTTCATTGGGCACCAAAGGACACTCAAATCTCCTTGCTTTCAACCATTTCTCATACAGGAATGTGTCTTACCCATACCTATATGCCTTCATCTCTCTTACATCCATGCTACTGACTTAGAAGGAAATACTCTGGCTCCTGAAAGCAAAGTTCCAGTGAAGGTCTTGGCATTTGGCAGCAATTTGACCTTGTGCCAGGAGCACACAGAAGTTACAGTAAAACAAAGCCCCATGGTCTCCGGTAACTCCCACATCTCCCTGTGACACAACCCCAGCACTGTCCTAGCTCACGTCACTCCTTCTCTGTTGATGGCAGACCTGCAAAAGGTCTCTTTGAACACCCACATCAGCCTTCTTAATTAATTTTTTGCCCCTTTTATTTTCGGGAGGATGAGAAATCACTTCTACCCTCCATTTCCTTCTCCTGCAACTCTAGATTATAATTACTTACTGTCTGAGCCTGTTTGCTCAGCAACTCTGGAAGTACAGTGCGGTTTGTTTTAAAGACCATTTGCAAGAGCAAAATATCAAATGTTGGTAACAGTGCCAACATTTATTATATGGAGTTCCCCCTGTAGCTAGTTCATATGAAGTATTCATCATACAACATTGCAAAAAGCATATGACTGATTGACTGTTTTCAGAAACAGCAAAGTCTCTTCTATAACTGGCTTCCAGCCCCTCTACAGCTGGCTAGCTTCTGCTACTTTCACAGGGACAAACTGGATAAGCAAATACATGTCTCTGAATGTGGCCTATTTAAACACTATATAAAAAGCTGAAAGCTCTGGAAGTCAAGTCTAAGCAAGCAAGACATGTTCAGATGTGGATGCACCATTCCTTGAGATGCTTTCTGGAGTTCAAGAGCAGGTTAAGCTGACCATGTCGACACAGCCAACAACTGGAGCATCCGCACAGCAAGGGAGCCAAATGTAAACCTGGCACTGCTCTGTTGGCTTCTCTGTGGTTATTCTAGAAATTAAGATCCCAATTTCCTACCTAAGTGGAAGGATTGCAATTCATCTGGGGCTTGACTATCTCTGTCGAACCATGTCTGCATGTTCTGGCATGTATTATTTCCCATTAGATCTACTCAGATCTTGGAGGAGAACCACTTCCCAGTTCAACATGATAAAACACAAAGCAACATAACAGTAGCCAAATAAACATTTCTCATGAAATAGGGAAACATAGCAATAATACGCATGTAAAGGAAGCCACATTTGCTGTGTGACTAGAACAGACTACTAGAATCAGTCAGGAATGGGGGAAATGGCAAACAAGCCCTTACATGGCACTGTTCACTCTTTCTAAAATATTAAGTTTTCTATAGTCACTTCCAACCTTAAAAGTAATGAGCCTCATAGGTGAAGCACAACAGAGGCATCTCTGCTGACACACCATGTGGGTATATTGTCATGGCTGCTTTGCCCTCCTGGCAGCACACAGAGCATTTAGTTTATTGCATCTGTTAACAGTTAGTTGTCCAACTTTATATACAAATTCAAATTCAAGATCACTAAATGTTCTTCTCCTGAGGCTGACAACTGAAGTGAAACCATAACTTCTCCCCAACCCAGTACTGAGGCAACCAACTGCTGCTAATTAATGTAATCTTTAAATAGGAAACCTCAGCTTTCAGAAGGCAGATTTTGCATTTTCAAGAAGTGAAAAGGTTTTCTACTGCAATCTAGGGAGGGAGGTGGGGATTAGTCAGCTGGTCTGGAGCCTCCAGATCCAGCTGTTTCCCTGCAGCTGTTAGCAGCTGGCTAACCCACACCTGGGTATCCAAATGATGGAGGAACCTGCGATTTTGGCTGTTAGTTGAGGCCTTGAAAAAGGACTAGAGACCCATGTGTGAGAAATGTGTGGCTCCTGTACCAAAGTGGCTTTTTGCAAAGTTTTTCAGGCACAGTGACAACAACAACAGAAACAAAAGGTGATGGAAAACACACAAGATGATTGAAAACAAGGCCCCATACTGAGGAGATTTCCCTATAACTGGGTTTCCTGAACAAGGCACAAGTCTCCCAGGAGCAATGAAACTTGGAGAAACCCGTGGCCAGATTTTGACCCGTGCTGAGAGATCCCCAAGATGTCTGAGTCCAGCCCTATGAAGCATCAGGAGTTAGTAGGGATTTCAGAAGGTCCCTTTTATACTTCTTTAATTGCATAAAGCAACATTAAGACAAGGATAATATTTATCAGGGGATTCTCTTATACAGGAAAACCCTCAGAGATGGCCCCATTGACACTCTCGCAATCTCCTTTCCTGTTATTCCTTGGCAGGGTGAGATCCAAGAGGACCAAAGCAGCCTTTGGTGTACTGCTATTGAATGAAATGCCAGGTGTTGAATGTAAGAAGACCTCAGGTTTAGTTGGATGCCACAGACAGACATATATTATCATCATAACGGGATGAACGAGGGACACATGGCAAAGTCAGCAAAACCCCACAGGACAACTGGCTATCATACTGATTCTTGCCTTTTTTTCTGTTTGGAAAACAAATGTGTTGTGTTTGATGTGGCTTACAGCAGCTGATAGGTATAGAAAAATGAATGCATACTGTGCAGAAGCACACTCTCCTCCACAGTAATGGAGCCAACAAATAAAGCCTTGAATGGAGAGAGGCAAATTAGGCAATATCTTGCTTGTTTTACACAGCAGGAATAAAAATCTCAACATTCTATATGCTGCAGAGATTAACCCACATTCCAATATTTTTACCTCCCAACTGATACATGACATGATCATTTCAAGGAAATGTTTTTCACAAGCCTGAAGCTCTTCTTTGGAGCTGTGACCCCTCAGGTGCACATAATGTTTGTATAAATGAAAATTTGGATGACAAGAATGGAAAACGGCAATTAGGCACCAGGATGATAGGAATGCCCCTCAGCATGGAGAAATTAGACACCTGTCTTCAGCAGTTTGCTGTTGCTGATGACAGAGCAAAGATCCCTGAACTAAACATGCTTGCATTGGCAGACTGTGGTTCAGCCCTCCCTTTTTGCAAAAGAAGCCAAGAGCTGGGAATCTCAGAAGCTTGAAGGATCACAAGAAGTGCATCACATTTTGATCACTCAGCTGGACTGACTCCAAGCTGTTTGGGGGTCACTGGCAGTAGCAAGGGACATTGTACAGCCTCTTGAGAGTGCTGTGGCAGGTGGACCAGTGAAAGATTTCCAAATGTTTTCAGAATTTGCCAAGTTTTTGCAACTTGCATGTGGGTTTCACATGCACTAAGTCGCTCTCCCACTGTTGACACTTAGCCTATCTTTCCCTTGTCTAAGGAGGATATTTTTCCTCCTGCTGCTGGCATTCTAAAGCAGGTCCAATAACCTTGCAAAGACTGCAGAAGTGCTTTGTGGAGGGTCTTCAGCATGACAGCAAGCACATGCCCTCGCTCTGTCCTAGGACACAAACTCAGTGTTGGGCAAAATGTGTAAGCACCGTAACTCTTCTAATACCTACTTAATCCGCTTGTTAGAAACATGAGTGTACCACTAAGACCACTAAGAATTTGGTATATAGTACCATGTGTTGTACATCCACTATATACTTCAGTGTCATACATTCTTCTCCTCAGATGCAACTCAAACCATCCTTATAAAGCTTTTTGTCTCTATATGTTATATGATGACTCTTTGAAGCAATCCTGTTTTCAGTACAGGTTAATCAAATGTGATGTGATATATTGATTGATCTATATGATATTATAATATACTCCAGATATACACAAGAATTCACTAACTGTATGAATAAATGGCATTTCAGTTAGTCTGAGCAACATGGTTTTTCTGAATCTTTGGACTTTAAAAGAAAAACAGTCCAAGCAGATTTCTCAGCACATGATTCCAGAATAATTTTCAAAAGAAAATTTCAAAAGGAAGAAACCAAAGCAGATTTCTCTTTGGAACAAAAGATCTTAAAGTATATTTCTAGCAGGAGAGCTGAAAATCCAGAAAAATAGTATAACCTTAAAATGTAAAATGAGAGCTGCAGCAGCAGTAAAGGCAACTGGGAAATGTCTGGTCAGTTATAAGAACCTCTGACCTAACCTAAACCATTTCTGTGCAAAAACCACGTAAGAAGGCTGGGAATCACCAGCTTTCCCACCAGAGGAAGATTCCCCATCACCTTGAAAGTCATGCTATGTTTGTTGGAAAGATCAGTTTTGAGCCTTTGCAGACTGAGGACTAGTAGAGTACCTGGCAGGAGAGCCGATGGGCTGCACCATGACCACGGACACTCTGTGCAGGAGCCCAGGCTGATGCAGTACAGTGGACAAGCTTATCAGTGTGTAAGGTACCTTTGAAAGGTAAACATTCAGAGCAGGATAGTACCAAAAAAAGAACAGTAGAGATAATAATAACCCATCGTGCTACTTGAAATTAATGGACAAGTCCTCATTCTGGTTAGTTACTTCTCTGTTTTGTTTAGGTTATGCTGCCTAAAGCGGTGTTGACAATACTATTCATTTTGTAGGTCTTGTTTTTTCTCACATTCAGGGAGAGGAAATGGTAACATATTCACCACTTGGAATTGTTTTCTCTTGTTTGTTCACTGCTGATTAGCAGCATAAACTAAACACAACCTCAGCTGACTTGTATTTACATACTCTGCTGTTTTGGTAGAGAACACAAAAATACATAGTGTATCTGCTCTTTGCACCCTCTCATCTGTATGCAGCTCTGCCTGTATGGGTCACCGTGTCACACAGGTTTGGGCTCTCACCCTGCCCTTCCCCAGGGGACGGGACTCCCAGCATCTGCCCGAGGAGGTCTGGTGGGATGAGGGGTGCAGCTCTGCAGGTGGTCTCTGCCTTTCTCAGGGCAGTCCCAACCAAAAAGCAGGGAAGCCAGGACACTCTGAGGAGCCATTTGGAGCAGCCCCTTCCCTCCTCTCTGCAGCTGATCTATGAATACCAACCTTCCAAGGCTGGCCAAAATGATTCTCACCATCCAGTGTGATGGCACGTGTAGCCTGGGGGAAGGAGATGACTCACTAGTGCCTGAATCCAGCCCATGAGCTTGCCACAAGCAAGAGACATGATGCCAGCACTCCTGCTTGGTAGGGACACCCATGGCCAGCATAAGAAGGGCTCGTACAGGAGAAGTTTTGCAGCCTGGGCCAGGCATGAAGGGGCCAGCATGAAGACAGAGATGCTGAATGAGCTGGAGGAGGGGAGAAGATTCAGTCCCAGGCCCTCTCCTGTCTTTTAGTGCCTCCATTTCATTCCCTTACGGTGCTACTGACCATAGGGAAGGGGGAAATGCTGCTACTGGGTGTTTCGGGGGACTTACAGAGTTGTGGCATTAACATCTCCTCTGTTTATGCAGGGGAGAAATGCACGGGCAAGGCAGGTTAAACATCTGCTACAAGACACTGAGTGGGACAACACAGATCATGCCCACAGGTGCCAGGGAGGAATGTCAACCTCTGAGTACTCCATTGTGAAGCATTTTTGGACATACCTTAGACCAGACTTTCAGGATACAGTCAGTACTTCACTCAGCTCCAAGAAAGAATCTTCAATTACAGAGGGGAGAAGGTCAATGAAGGGAAAAAAATGGAGGTTAATGATGGAGAATCAGGAAAAGCTTATGGGGATTTTATTAGCAGTTTAAATAAACACAGCCCATATTTTTAAAGCATGAAGATGACCTGCAGCTCACAGAACAAAGACCTTCACAGAACAAAGACCTTCAGAAGGATGAAGTGTGGAAAGCAATTAGGTGGGCAGAAACACTATTGCAATTACATTCAAGAAGAGTTTGAAAGCTTCCTGGAAATAGTCTGTAACGCTTTTACTCCTACTGCAAGATAAACTGGTTCTTGCTGCCCACAGTACTCTGGGGAAAATCAATGTCTGCAATTTTATGTAAAGTGTCTCCTGAGAAAGCACAGCAGGAGCACATTGTGTATTTGCACTTTGTCTGTTTCTACTTATAACCTTCCAAAGCTTTAGACATAATAGATTGCAAGTTTTGCCTTGTGAGGGACAGACTCCTTCTTAGAGATTCTCTCTAAGACCCGGGAATGGACTTTGGTGCTCCTGAACCAAAACTGTGCTCTCATTAAAACAATTTTCCCGCTATGTGTGTGCAATGCTGAAGGTACATGCCATCTGCACTCCTGCCACTCATCCCCTGCTGCAAGGCCTGGCCAAACAGCATCTCCTGCCATCTAGAGGCTTTTTTGCATAAACATAAGGGTATCTACAATGCTCACTTGTGACCTGATCCCCAGATGCAGCTGTGAGCTTGCACAAGTCACATTTGGAAAGCATGTGCAGGAACTACTCACAGCAAAAAAACCCAAGGTCAGAAATTCTTCATGGGAGTCTAGGAGACTACACTCCTTCTCTCTCTTGCCCTCACAGCTTGCCCTCACTTCCTCACAAATGGTCACGCTTTCATCTGGGAGCCAGCTTGCAACTTCCATTTGGGGGGTGGGGAAAAAAGGCTTTTTTTTTTAAATGAAGGTATTTATTTCCAAAAAGGTGATCCTTCCCCTTTATTCAGTGCAGGTGAGGCCACACCTGGAGTACTCTGTGTTCAGTTCTGGGCTCTTCAGTACGAGAGAGAGGGACATAATGGAGAGAGTCCAATGAAGGGCCACGAAGATGACGAAGGGACTGGAGCATCTCTGATATAAGGAAAGGCTGAGAGAGCTGGGACTGTTCAGCCTGGAGAAGAGAAGGCTCAGTGGGATCTTATCGCTGATGCGGGGAGTAAAGAAGATAGAGCCAGGCTCTTCTCACTGGTGTCCAGTGACAGGACAGAAGTCAATGCGCACAAACTGAAATACAGGAAATCCCATTTAAAGTAAAGAAAAATATTTTTTATTGTGGGATGGTGGTTAAATACTGGCCCAGGTTGCCAAGACCATGGAGTTTCCATCCTCGGAGCTATTTAAAACACGAGAGGGCACGGTCCTGAGTAACCTGCAGTAGGTGACCCTGCTTTCAGCAGAAGGGATTGGGCTAGATGATCCTCAGAGGTCCCTTCCCACCTCAGCCATTCTGTGACTCTATGATCATTTTTGTCCAATAAATAAATCCACTGTGAAAATTTCCTGGAGCTTGCGCTTTGCTTCTGTGAAATTTTGGTTCTGGTTTTGTCTGGCTGCATGATGGAGTCGTTGGTATTATACGTAGACCTGTACACTTCTTCAGGTTGGAAGGAACCTTTGGAAGTCAGGTCCAACACACTGCTCAAAGCAAGGACAACATCAGGTTACTCATGGCCTTCTCCAGGCTAGTTATGAACACCTTCAGGGATGGAGTTTTCCCCACCTCTCTGTGCTGCTACCCCTGTGCTTGATCACCCCCATGATAAAAACATTTTCTTAATACTTCATTGGAATTTCCCATGTTGCAGTTTGTGTCCACTGCCCTTCATCCTTTCACTGTGTGTCTCTCAGAAAAGTGTGGTTCCATCTTCTTTACAATCCCATTAGACCGTTGAAGATATCAATGAGATCCACCACTGCCAGCCAAGCCTTCCCTCCCTGAGGCTGAACAAACCTAGCGCTCGGCCTCTCCTTGTACGTCCTGTGCACCAGTCCCCTAACCATTGTGGTCACCCTCTCCTTGACCCACTCCAGTTTGCCTTGTACTGGAGGGCCAACGGTACTCCACATGCAGTCTCACCTATGCTGGAGAGAGGAGAAGTACATCACTGAGCCCACTGACTGTGTCCTTGCTAATGCAGCTCCGTCTGCGGCTGACCTTCATTGCCGCAAGTGTGTGCTTCCTCGGTGTATGCCTCAAATGTGAAGGTTCCCCCAGCTCTTCTGCTGGTCAGGCTGTGTTTGGAGCTGGGTGACACAGCTGGCACTGAGGAGCAACACCACTGGCACTGAGGAGTTATGGCAACTGTTAGCACCCGAGGACCTGGCCCCCAGCCTGTTGCCTTTGACACTTGACTTCCCAATGTTGACACCATGATTATCGCACGCAGCCATGATTCTGGCATTATTCTGTTCTGGGCGCTCATTCCCACCAGGGCTGTACTTTTCACTGACTGCTGTGGTGCAACTGGCACAGCAATGTGGCACAAGTCCCACGGGAGTGCTTCCTGCTTTATGGGACACAGAAGCATGAAGAGAAAGGGAGCAGCAGTACAAGGCATGGCTTTGTTTTCAAATGTTACCAGCTAAGGGCCCTCAGGCAGACTGGCAGCTCTCCAGGGGTGAGATTTTTTAGAAATCTGTGGGTGCCAGCTTCGCCTTGGGAAGCAGAGCTGGGCTGCTGCAGTGTTGACCTCATTCCCTTCTGCATTTACCTCATTCTTTTCTGCCGAAGGAAGGCAGCTCTTCACATGAATAACATCTATCTGCCTGGTGAGAAAAAAGGACATGGGTTTGGGGGACAGAAAACCATATAGTTTCTTGTAGGGAGGAACCACAAGGAGCATTTCACATTGTTCAGAGGGTTCGGTTACCTCCCACGAAGGCCTTCAATTATCCTTCCAAGTGACACCCAATTCTTCCTTCATCACCAAAGAGCTCTTCTGTTTGCATCCCGGGTCCACATGCTGGGTTTTGGCTGCCCCCGAGAGCCCTTGGCATTTCTCACATGCTGGCAATTGTTGCTGCTGCCTTTGAGGAAGAAATCCCAATTCTCACAAAAATACGGTACAGTGATCAGAGATTAGCATCTGGAACTGACCAGGGCCAGACAATGCTTTGAACGACTTCTTCGCCTGCCTTTTCCTCCCCACCCCTTCCCCCGTTGTGTTTTTCTCCCTTTCTTTTCCAGCTCTGTATAATTCCCCACCAGGCAGGGCCCTGGCATCCCTCCGCCCCGGCGAGATTTGGACCAGAGGCGATACAGGCACAAGCTGTGTGGATTTTCTCTCTGTGGGGATCCTCCCTCTCCTCCATCCCGTTCCCTCAAGGATTGCTCCGACAAGAAGACAGGGTTGGTGCAACACCCCTCAGAACCTCTGAAGGGACATGGCATTCTTCAAGCTGGCGCCAAGGGCTTGGAGACCAGATGCAAATGTGGCTTTGCCAGCAAGGGGGGCATGGGAGGAGAGCTGACAGAGGGAAAGACCCGTCCCTCTCCCATTAGCACCATCTGGAGCCATACAATGTCCCCTGGTACGCAGCGCAGTCACAAAGCCACGCAGCTATTTCAATGGAGACAGGGTTGACCTCCAAACAGGCATGCTGCTTCTCCTACGGTGGCACAGCAGGACCAAACAGTGTGTCATGGGGACAGCGGGGAAGGAAGGAAGGAAAGGGGAGGGTGGCCCATTGGTCAGGGCACTGCCATGGCCTTGGAGAGAGGATCTGGATGGGAAGTGGCTTTCCTGACCCACATGGCTTTAGTTGCCTCTTTAATCCCACCACCTCTTAGATAAACAAAGAGCAAAAATAGTATCATCTCTTCAAGAAACTACCTACTCTCACGATAATGTGTTACCCTGCACATGGGGCAAAGGATGCAAATGTGTCAATCAGATCACCTCACACAGCATAGAGGACTTACCCAGACCTCAAAGTGAAGGGAACAGACTGCATACCATTGCATTTCATGTGTTTCCCTCTTGTGCCCTACTGCTGACTCTGCCCTGGCTGGTTTAGCTTCGGAGAGGATTTACACTGGAGGGGAAGAGTGCGCAGTGCCCTCCACCCCTTCCCCCAGCAACCCCCAGTTCCTCCCCAGCTGAGGCTGCAGAAAAAACGATGGCCTCAGCTCTTCACCCATGATGGCATCCCTGAATGGGACTGTCCCAGCCCAAGGGTATTTCCAGCTGGGAAGGAAGGAACCACATCTCTGCAGATGAACAAACCAAAACCCACCTGTGGTCTCTGAAGGTGAAAATGCAGAATGCATTGGCTGTGGGGAGGGAACATCCATCTTTAAGCAGCAGACAAAACCACGATTGGTGAAGTCAGGCCCTGCTCTTTAGAGTCAGTGGCACAAGTCCCACTCACACGTGCTGAAGACTGGGCTCTGGAGCAAGGTATGACTTTTCAATAAAAGAAAAAAGTACATTTCATTATTGGATGCCTCCTCTAGAATCATAAAAAGAGACTGAATAATTTAGGTTGGAATGGATCTCTGGAGTGCTCACATTCAATCTGTTGTTCACAAGGACACCCAAGTCCTCTTCTGCAAAGCTGCTCTCTGGACAGTCACCCCAGCCTGTATTGCTGCAAGGGGCTATTCCATCCTATGTGTGGGACTTCTCACTTTCCTTTGCTGAACTGCATGAGGTTCCTGACAGCTCATTTCTCCAGCCCGTGAAAGTCCCTCTGATGAGCAGCTCTGCCCTCCAGCACATCAACCACTCCCCAGCCCCAGTTTAGTAACAGCCACAAGCTTGCTGATGGTGCACTCCATCCGTGCACTCTATCTCATCGTCCAGGTCATTAGACAGTATTGGCCTCAGTACTGGCAGGTGACACTTGCAACCAGCTGTCATTTGGACTTTGCACTACTTTTTATCACAACCCTTTGAGCCTCACGACACAGCTAATTTTACGTCCACCTTAAAGCCCAACTATCCAAGCCATATCCCACCAGTTTGGCTGCAAGCACACAGTGGGAGACCTTGCCAAGCACCTTACAAAAGCCAAAGCCAATGACAACCACATTTCTCCCCTTGTGCACAGAGCCAGTCATCTCCACAAAGAATATTTTCAGGCTGGTCAGGCATGATTTGCCCTTGGTAACTCCATGCTGGCTGCTAACCACCTTCGAAAGGGAACAACACACTCACATGCTTCCAGGCCCTTAGAAAAAGGTGACACCTAATCCTGTCCCAAGGAAGACTTTTAGAAAGCTAACAATTTGTCACTTTGTCAGATTACTTGACACAGATGACCAGAAAGGATGAAATAGAAATGGAACCATGTATCATAGGTTTATTAGGGAAAAAAGTTATACTTCAAGACCATATATTTGGCACTGTACTGAAGCAAAAGTATGCGAGAACAATTAAAATGTTAAAACCCAAATCACCATGAAAACCAAAATGCTCTTTTAATCACTTTAGTTCCTTTTT